>NC_139663.1:11746665-11911665 GCF_951799395.1 Argentina silus
CATCATATTCACATGCAGCCACCACCATTACATCCCTACGTTATCATAACAGTCTCATCACTGGTTGCCCATTATAACTGCTCTCAGCTAGCGCCACCAAGTGGAGGCCCACCATACTTTTCTACAATATCTGAACTGCCTGCGCAATGGAATTCTAAACAGTCTTTCCCTACGTCCCAATTCTACACTTGTCCACTTCCCGACACAGATTTAAAAGCCTCGGGATTGTTGCAAGCGTGGGCTGTTACACCTATCCTATGCTTTTAAAATCTGGGTAGGGAAGTGCCTGGACAAGTGTACATGTCAGGGAAAAGGATGGAGAATTGGGAAGCGGGGAGCCATCTGGGCCAGGTTCTCCATTAGGAGGGAGATTATTAGTGTCCTTGAGAGCAGGTCATGGAGTCAGTGGTAAGTCAGCTCAGGGAAGGTATGAGGGAAGCTGCTGTTTGACTAATGCCTATGGAAATTAAATGTGATTAATACAACAAGAAAGGAGTATTTGGGGTGAAATCATAGAGTGCTGGTCTCCTGCTCTCTCTCCTTCCCTCTCTCTCTTTCTCTCTCTCCGTTGCAGATAGCTGGACTTCTTTTTTTCAATTCTCTCCCTTGCACTCTCCCGGTCTCTCTCTCACTATCTTCTCTCTCTCTCTTTCCTCTATCTCTCTCTCCCCCCCTCTCTGCCCCCCCCTCTCTCTTTCTCTCTTTCTGTTGCTCTCTCCCAATCTCTCTCTCCCAGTTTCTCTCTCTCTCTCTCTCTCTCTCTCTCTCTGTCTCTCTGTCTCTCTCTCTCTCTCTTTGCCCCAGGGCTCCATGGGTAATTATACTTGCCCTCCAAGCGAAATCTGAATCCTGAGGACTGCATAGGGACTAGGGGGACCAGAGCGGCTCCCTACAGGCTGAGACAGCTCTGTGTGCACGATGCAGACCTCTCTTAATCTGAGAATTAATGGGGCTTTGTTGCAATTCCTTCACACTTAACTAGGGGAGGACTGGGAGATGGGGGGTGGGGGGGGGGGGGGGGTGGGCAGAGGGAGAAGGGCATTGGGAATAGAAGGGATTTAACCATGGCAACAAGGGAAAATCACACACACTCACACACATTTAGGAACTCAAACACAGGGAAATTCTCTCTCACACATTCACTAACAAACACACATTCACAAACACCCACATTCACAAGCGTCGACCCCAGACATCACTATCATCCGTGTCAATACCTTAGTGAAATAGTACAGCCATAGAGATTGAATATCTGCGTGTTAGTGTGCACATCGTATAAAAGTGTGTACAAGCTTGTGAGTGTACTCTCTCTCTCTTCCATGCAGTCTGTTCTGCCTCACAGAGCCTTACAGGGTCAGGATTCAGATCAGAATCAGAATCAGAATCAGAATTCTTTTATTTGGCCAAGTATATTTCACATACAGGGAATTGACTTGGTGAGGTTGGTGCATGGACATAAAAAATAAATGGCAAATATTGACAAGAAATTTACTCTTAACAATATTAACAAAATAGCAATAACAAATTTACAAATTTACAAAAAAGAGCAGCAGAACAATGCATCTTGTAGGCTGTGTGAGACTAAGTGGCAATGAGGCTAGAGGCTGTGGAATGGTTATGGGCCATGTACACTATAAATTAGAATAATTTTCAATAATTATAAATGATACTGTCAGTGCATTGTGTATGTGACAGGGTGGGGGGGGGGTGGAAGTCCCAGAGTCAGTGAGAGGCAGGGGGCTTGTTTGTGAGCCCCACTGCCATGGGGACACGAACAGAGGCATCGACAGAGCTTTCAATGTAAAGTACCATGATGAGCCATCCATTTTGTCGATATGGTATAGAACATCTCAGGACTCGGCATGCTGTACTGAGTGGAGTTTGCTGGTGATTTGACTGTGATAGTGGCAATGGTGGATATATAGCAGTCCATCGATTGGCCCACTGCTGTGTAAGTGGGGATGGGGGAAAATAAGGCAATTTCCCGGATTCATCTTGTGTTGATGCAATGTTTTCTGATTGTTTCCTCAGGATATTATCAAAGCCGGGAAAGAACACCATACTATATGCAAGAATAGTGTGTATGTGTGTGTGTGTGTGTGTGTGGGGGACGGGGGACGGGTTCCTATTGTGGTCATTGTTTGTATATTGTCAGGCACACACACTCCTCCAACACACAGACACACACACACTCTAGATGAGACGCCCCAAGGGCATTCCAGGAAACCGGTCAGTCAGTGAAGCACCAGCAGGGGAGGAGAACAGAGAAGTGTATATTTATCTCTTTATGAATGTATGTATGCGTGTGCATGGCAGTTTACTCAGCCTGCCTTGATGTAGACTGTGAGGGGAAGCAGGCCTGGTCCTCGTGGGATCTCCCATATGGTGACCCGGACAGCTGGCTGCTTGTCCCTGAGGTGGAAGAAAGCTGGCCAGTTAGAAACAGAAGCGAGGAAGTGGAGAGTCAAGGGCTTTTAATCTATTCCTTTGTTTTCAAATGTTACAATGTTTTATATAGTTTTTTTTATTTTTTATTTGACCTTTATTTATTGAGGGTAGTGTTGTTGAGATTAAATCTCTTTCACAAGAGAGGGCTTATCGAGATAAAGGCTATGCTTCTTGGAGTGTGAATGTATTACACATACTGTATTGTGAGTTGGGAAAAGTGCAAATTGATTTTAGACTTTGTTAGGAAACAAATGAAGACACAAATATGCTTTCACAGCATTATGCTCTCTCTTTAATGCACAAGACCACCATTGTAGCGTAACCTATCGACATCTGAGCTGAATACAAATTATTGACACTGTACACTCATCTTGACATCTAGAGTGTGTGTGTGTGTGTGTGTGTGTGTGTGTGTGTGTGTGTGTGTGTGTGTGTGTGTGTGTGTGTGTGTGTGCGTGTGTGTGAATTGAGATAGAGAGAGATGAGAGAGGTTAGGAAGAGAGGGCTAAACCGTTGGTGGAGAGAGGATTGGCAGAGAGGTGGAGTGGAGAAGGGCAACCAATATGGCGGAGCAATGTGAACTTCTGGCAACTGAATTCCTGTAGTTTGACAACAAAATGTGGAGAAAGAGCTTTCAAACCCCTGCAGTACTTTTGTTACATTTATTCATGTTATTTTGTAAATCCCCCCCCTGATCATCAGTCATAGCTGCAGGCATAATATGCAGTTTCTTTGATGTGTGTACTGTATGTGGCTTGGAGTATGTGTGACCTTGTGTTTGCGGTTAATTATTCTTGAATGCACCAGAGCAATCTTTTGCTCTGCAATCTGTAACAAGGTATGCCAAGTTACAATGAATGCACATTTGTTATGAATTATGACCACATGGAATATCTTCTTCTGTTCTGCAATAAGCAGAGAACATCAACATGTACAGTACTGTAGATTATGTAAACCTAGCTTTTACACTCAACTATTTATGCTAACAGTATAACTGTAGGCGCAAGACCCCAGTGAGTCATTTTAGGGAGAAATACATTTTTTAAAAACTGTCTGTCACCTACCAGTTTGTCACTCGGAAGGTTGGGTGTGACTTAAATGTTCCTCTCACGGAGGTTGTGACTTGTTAACAATTATGACCTGACACCTTTTCTGACACTACTCTGACAACTTAGTGTAGAGGAGAGCAATGTTTCTCCTCTCCAGTCCTGGGCAGGGATCTAAGGTGAACTAGGGGATCTAAGGGGGGGGTCTAAGAGGATCTAGAGAGAACTAAGGGGATTTAGGGGGAACTAAGGGGATTTAAGGGGGTCTAGGGGGATCTATGGGGATCTAGTGAATCTAGGGGGATCTAAGAAGACCTACAGGGATCTATGGGGACCTGATGGATCTAGGGGGATCTATGGGGGGATCTAAGGGAGGAATCTGCAGGACAGGAGTTGAGAAAAAAAGTGGGGAACAGAGACGGATGGACTGAGAGTTAACAGAAAGAGCGAGAGCGCCTCAGGGTGGACAGCTGTGGAACGGCACCAAGACTCATCCACTCTGTTGTGTCCCTGAACACTAATGATGTGTTATTGGTCTTGACAGGTTCGCCACCAAATTACAGCCTGAGTGCTCTCTCCTCTCACGCACTTGACTCATCCTGGGTTCCCCATGGGTGTGGCATGTGCTGTGGATGTGGCTTTATCAAATGTTGTCCTTACAGGACCATAACAACATAACAACGCTGTGATGTCATGCAAATGCGAAAGTTTAAGTCAGTGCAAGCCACAAGGTTTGGTTGGATTGTTTACCGTTTGCATTCTTCTGTGTGATTGAGTTTGATGCTAACGATGACCATGCAAACCGCAATGTTCCCTTGGTCAAGTTCTCTCAAGTCAATGGACACCCTCTCCTCTCCATGACCTACTTTCCACTTTAGATTTCTCCTTAGTTCACATCGTTTGAGGAATCGGTCTGAATTCCTGAAAAGTGTTTTCACTATCTCAAATACAAATGCATACAAATCAAACAGTAACCAGATATCTAATGAACTGGAAGTCCTGTCATAATAAGACCAGATATACACATAGTAAAATTTGCAGTCAATGGCTTTATTTGTAGATACAATTAAAAAAACAACAGTGAATAAGCAAATGAGGTGCAAAAAAACAAAATAATACTTTACATATCAAATATGACTCATACATAAACAATCATAAATAACTATAATATATTATCCATAAATAGCTGTATTGAAATATATTATCATTGTAGCAGCCAGTAACTTGAACCCTGAATTACCCACTATAGCATATGTGTAAAGAAACAAGGAGGGGTTGTGTCGTACATTTCAGTGGTCAGGTTGGTTGAAGGCTGTTTAAGTGAAGTCAAGTGAACAACATACAGTACTCTACACAGCTGAAGGCCTTGGACCACCTCTCTACTGTAACTAAAGCACAGTCACTAGAACACAGCTAGTTCTAGAACACACACATTCCGTTTTACTGGTGGAATCATTTAGCCTCATCTGTGTCACCATTTCGTGCTATATGCTATATATATGACCTGTCCAATGTCATACCAGAGATGCTTTTCTCTGACACAGAACATACTGTAGTATACAGATTATATTGTTCAGCTCTACTCTCAAGGCTCATGTAGTAAACCAGTACTGAAGGCAGGAGTCCTCTTATAGCCAAGAAGACTTCATCTACTCTTAAATTGATTGTTTTCTTTTCTAACTAAGTAGCCTAAGTATAAATATGTGAAGAGTCACTGCGATCAGATGGTCCGCAGCATATTTCGGAAGAATATTCATGCTTTGTCCCACTCCCAACCTGCTTGTTTTCCTTTTCATAATGCAAGACATTTCTGTGGGTTTTTCGAAGACAAGCATTGGCATTTGACCGTTTCTTCATCTAAAAGGCAAGCTAATGCAGAATGTATGTACTTCATCATGAATCCTTCATATCCCACTGTCTAAATGGAAGTGGCACTAAACAACATTGACATGCCTATGTCAACCTGTGTTAACACATAAGCAAGAGAAATGAAGGCACAGAGGTGTATATAGCACACATCCTCTGGTGGCTGGTGGTTTAGACCACAGGAATTCCACGCACCCCTCACTTAAGATACAGGCCAACTTTCTCAAATCATACATTGATGTCAATGGAGGATCTGGAAGAAAGTTCATGTTGTGCAGGGTAACAGTACCTGAGATCAGGACTATACCATTAAAGAGGGAATAAGGGGGGGGGGGGGGGGGTCAGTGAATGAAAACAGGGAACAAACTGCATTTAAAATACGCGAGAGCATTGCTGGTGGGGAGTCACATACAATCGAATCTAACGAGGTAAACCAGAGCATACAGTACAAAAGCAATGACGATTTGAATACTAGACCCGCTTAGATTTACCCTCCACTCTCTCTCCTATAGCCAACCATTGAAAATGTAAATTAGAACCTATCTATCTAAATACGACTGTGTGTGCGGAGACGACAGGCCGGACGGTTTAGCTGTGGTGCCCGTTGATCACGTTCCCTCCGGGGGGGGCGATGTGGATGGAGTCGAGGATAGGCCGCAGTATCTGGCCAAACGGCCTTCAGGGGGAGACAGAGGGGTAGAGTAGTAGGAAAGGACAGAGAGAGATACACAAGTTAATGATAGTGTAACTGTTGCTCAGCTGCTACACTAGTACTTTGGCTGGTGTAATCTAGGTATGGCTGAGGTATATACCAAAAACAAGTACTTTACTTAAGCAATAATGCCTGAGAGGCCGTGATTTACCATCAATATTGTCACAGGTAGGGGGAGTTGTGCCAGCAAACCCCTACCAACGTTTGCACAACAACTCAGAAAATTGTGACAAGAAAACGATGTTTTAGATATTTATTTTGTGATAGATTATGGTGGTTTCTGCCCTGTACAGAGTAATATAGTTCCCAAAACTACAAACATTGTCAAGGGAATATAATAAACAAATCTACTGCGGCGTAGGAATATCATAATAGGTGATTGAACCGTGACATAATCGTTCACAGCTTTATAAATCACGGCTTCGAACGCCTCTCGGCCAATCACAATGCTTGTTTTCACCAACCCTAAAGGACTCAACAGAATCATATTATCAGCTGGGAGGGTCATACTTACGTAGAGAGCACTTCGGAAGGCAGGTCTGTGATGTAAGAAGGGATCTTCCTGCCTGTTAGGAACTGGGCCACCTCATTAGTGAAGGTGTTACAGTTGTGCTCAAACAACCTGTACCTGTCGCCTCTGTGGAAGAAGAATTCTCAATCATCTGTAATTGTAATATCTGATGTGGTATCTTTCTGTGTTTCCTGTGTGTGTGCCTCACCTGTATGTGCTCTCTCCCAGTGAGGACAGGTAGTCCATGAAGATCTCTTCTGACACCTCTGTGATTCCTAGTTCCACCACAGTGTCTGGGGATCCCAGCATCGTTCCCCCCTGAAACGCGCACACACGGGCACGCGTGCGCGCACACACACACACACACACACACACACACAGTCCTTAAGTATCATACAAAACGCTAATCCAAATACCCTCTCTGTACATCTCTTCTGTTGTAACTTCAAGTCATAAGATAAAACTTGGTCTGTAAATCAATACAAGTTGACGGATTTGTCAATATCTCTGATCAAGGTACTTGTGACCTGTGATAAGACTGAGGGTCAAATGTGGCAATCTGAAAAACAGCGGCTGTAGGATGAATAATATCATTTTAGACTTACAGGTGAACAGCTGGAGATCCCCACTCCTCCAAAGAAGAACTCATCTCCATACACCACAATGGCTGTATGCCTGTGAGTATACAGACAGAGTAGAAGACAATCTGATTTAGCACTGATGCTTTAGACATGATTTGGTAGTTGGAACCATGGAGAATTGCACACTGGCAAATGTGGCAATCTGCATTGCTTTCATGGTGTTAAGTATATAAACATGAGTCAAATAAATTGTCAAAAAGATTCATACCAAATTCCATCAAGTTGTTTTCCTGTAAAACAAAACAAAGGAGAAGACATCATCAGAGGATGATGGAATGTTAGTTATCCCGAGCCTGAGGCGCACAGACACGGATGTCTATCAAGCTTCTAGCGCTCACCTGTTTCATTAACCTGTACCGCGTTAGCTTGCTAACCTGTTGGATGTTTGTCTCAGAGAAAAAAACATGCACATTGCACTTCTAAGTATGACTGACCATGAAATGCATTTAAATGCACTCCAAGCTACAGTAACGTTAGTTAAAAATGATAATATCGGCAGCATTTTATTTGCTAGCCAGGTAAAACTAGCTGCCGTGCTAGCCTATATGCACTGCTCTCTAGTATCAGTCAAGGCCCAGCTGACCCCTCCGTTCACAGCGCATCACCGGGGTTTCCTCCGCTCCGCGCAGCCTCCCCTGGAAGATTACCAGTTTTCACTCACCTAACATAATGGGGCTGAGGTTTCGAGCCATCCCTCTCGACAGGTCGTATATATACAGTTGTACACTGTATGTTGTGGCATTTTTATCCATCACGTTGAAACCAAAATATGTGTGTTTGTATGTTATCTAGCCGGCTATCTACTAGCTTGTTACCGCTTGCGGTTAGCTTGTCTCGAGAGGCTGACTGTTCACTTTGCGTCGCCGGTCGTTGTCTTCCGAGAAATGTGCCACGACGAGATGAGCAACTAAATTACCTGAAGTGAACTTTGCACCTTTGACGTTAAATAGTCATTTTAACTGCTGATTACACATACCCTGAGACAGTGGTCCCTACTGCAGGTAAAAAATAAATACTGTGCTGAGAAAGTGCACCAGCGCCTCCATGCGGCCATATGCTGTCATTAGAGATTGCTGGTGGAGAAGAGGCTAATTGCGGAGGCGTTCTCCTGTCCTAGTTGGACCAGGGATGATGTGCAGGCTTCAATTTCAAGAGGAGGACCATTACTATCATAGTTGATTCCAGGGTTGGGGTCGGTGGAATTTCAAATAGTCCATTCATAATATAAATAATAGTATTTATTGATTTCTCAATAAACTGAAAATGAAAAGCTTTTTTACAGCAAAAGTTTTTCCGTTTTCTGAATTGAAGGTCACTACAAGCTAATCCTAACTATTACTACTACTACTACTAAGCCTACCCTACTCCACCACATCCCTACCAGGTTAATCAAAACTGTCTGTGACACACGACACACGACACGCGTCAAACACACACACACACACACACACATAAAGAGAGAGGAGAGGCATCAAATTAGTGGATGAAAAACTGGCTCCGGTATGTTCACCATATTGATAAGGTTTTAAGCAAGGAGTTGGGCTCTAAACTAGCCTATCATAAACACTAGGGTGTAATGTAACCAATCAAACTTTCAAAAGTGCAAACCATGCCCACCCAGCATGCTGGACTGAATGAATCACACCTAATGTAATTGAAAGAAATGCAGAGGCCCTGAGGATATTATTGTAAAGTGCATTGTAGATACTCTCTGTATCAGGGGTTTGTATTCACAAAGATATGAGAGCAGAGCAGAGCACAGTTACTGGCACATGCATGAGTCATGCATGAGTCATGCATGTGGGTGTTTGTCTCCTGCCTTGTTTTCTTTTCCATCCTCAGTCCTGTGCTGCTCACCATAAAAGTAGCCTGTCCATGAAAAAATACAATTTTGTAATCACAAAAAGAGAAGTATAACCCTGAACTATTAATTCCCTTGATGGGGGGGGGGTTGGGGGGGGCAGAGGCAGAGGTTAAAATTCTCGAGGTTGATTGTTCACTCCAACCTCCTACCAACACCGGCCCGAGCTTTTCAGTGGTCACCATGGAAACGGTTACTATGACATCCAGTTCTCGTTGATGATGCTAGAGTTCCAGGTGCAGGAGATGAGACTCTGTGATGAAGGACAGTGTGTGTTTCACTGCATGGGTAAACTGTAATGGGGCAGGGCCTCCAGAGTTTTTCATGGGAATTGACAGGGCTTGGGTGGAGACTAGGCGTGGCTGTGGACGAAAGGTGGTCTGTGGTTTTTGCGATGACTGAAGTTGCACAGTGGGCAATTTATTTTCTCCTTTGGAGGTTCAGAATATGATCTATCTGTATCAGTTTGAACTATGACATTAGTAACAGTGATGTTACAATCTCTTACATTGTTATTACTGTGTTATTAACACTTTTTTTAGGAGGAAGGAGATTTCCCAGTGGTGCGTAAAGCCTCCCAGAGGCCCATGTGAGTTCAGCGTAAATTGACCAATCATCAGACTAAACCTACACCTTTGTTGTGATGTTGTAGGCCTAATTACTCTATTATCAAAGTGTGGTGTGTGTGTGTGTGTGGGGGGGGGGTGGGTGGGGGGGTCTTGGGTGGGCTATTTGTGGATATTGGCTGCATTATCTTTCTCATACGGTAGTTATTTTGGATAATGAAATACAGTATGGAAGTGGGTACGTCACAAGCTGCAAAACGTAAACAAAACGAACCTATGATAAAATGTGGCCTACAACAAGGATGTAACATGTCTATGTAAACTAATTATTTCCCATCAGTTAATTATTAATTAATGAAGTTTTACATGTTTTGGTGAAGAAAATTGTGTTGCTCTGGAAACCTTCCTTGTGTTTCCCGCTCTTGTAAGCTACATATCTCCTTTCACATGACAATGTAGGAGAAAGAAGCATTCTGTCAGCCATTCCAGAAGCTCCTGCTGAGGATAGCTTTAGTAAGAGTGCCATATTTGGAACCAATTCTGTGCACAGCTGGAGGTGGAGGCATTCCCCAACCAAAGAGCAAAGAGCAGAGGGCTTTCATTTCCAATTCAGATTCCGATCTCTCTTCCGATGTCTTTTCAACTGTTACATAAAACTTCACTCTGTCTCAGACTCGTGCTGTGGCTGGGCACCGACTTTTGATGTTATATCTAAATCACCACACAAAAGGAATACATATAATAGTAATAATCATAATAATAATACAAATAATATTGTAGATTATAAGATATCTTTCCATCAACACATTACATTTATGTAGGCTTACATTGATCTCACTGCTTAATGATGGAAACCTTAGTCTTGATCAATTACTTGGTTTGGCCTACATTGTTATCCTTACATGTTTAACACTAAAACATATTGTTTTAAATGAACACTTGTTAGAATATATATTTATACTTCAACAATATACCATTAAATAAGAACTGTCTTCTGTGTGCCTGGCTAAATAATCTTATTGATATGGAATAATATGATAACCATAACAGACCCTATCTATAAGGTAATATGTCAAAGCAGAATGTTAATCTGAGATTTTTAAATTAATTTTTACGTTTTCCTAAATGTTAAGAAGCAAAGTTGAATTGGTTATGAAACTACAGTACTGCTGTTGTCGTTCTCTGTTCTCATCTGCGTGCGCGGACTCGTGCGCGCTGCTTGGGGGCTCAGCGCATTGCAATGGCAAGGGGGCGCGCCCGAACTAAAGCGCGCGCTAGGCAGTGTTGATGTGTCGCAGATTTTAGAAACTCAGAAAGAGAGCCAGAAATAGCGCTCAACACTGAATAATACTTGCATGTGAGGGCAGGATGAAGACCTAACGAATAAAGGATGTTTTTAAATGAGAAGAAGGGCGCTGCAGTGAGTTTTTGGTAATTTATTTTTTCTTGGAAAGAACGAGGAAAACACGGAGCAGAGACACATTTCGCGTCACTCTGAGCGTGCGACCAGCTCAGCCTCAGAGAGATGGAACTGTCATCAATAGGCGAACAAGTGTTTGCAGTTGAATCAATAACCAAGAAGAGAGTTAGAAAGGTAAGAAATGTGGATGCGCTTCCGCATATAATTATAATTATCCATGCTATTTCTCTTATTGGTGTAGCCTAGATGTCGGGTACTATATGTACAGTTACGAGCCATCGTTACACGAAAGTATTGCTACGCAGTTTCTGTAAGGAGTTTACGCAATATATAATAGGTCAATGATATTGATACTGCGCGAAAAGAATATCAGCTGCAAATACGCTAAAGTTTGACAATGTTACTGCAATGAATATGCATAAATAGCGGAAGAGACGTGCCATTTTGTGCGTTGACGCACTTTGTTTTTCAGTGGAGTTGTAGGCTATGCTCTGAAATACGCTCGTTGTCAAATGTAAAGGGGGTGTGTGTGCTTCTCGAAATCGGGTCTCCACCGCGGGTTTTGGGATTACACGCGTTTATCAGCGCGGCCAATGTGTGGGAGCTACGCAGTTCATTTGTAGGTTACGCCAGCAAGATAATCGAGAGGACGATGAGATGGGGTATCGGCGTAAAACTGCTGCGTAATGTTACACATCGTTTGATCCATTGAATAACGTGATAATGTACCATGTGCTATTATATTGTAATCGTCTGATTATATTTCTTCTCAGATCACGTATGCTATGATCTTGATATGCATGTATGCCTAATCGTTTCTTTAACGTCAACAGAGATATGGGCAAAGATAAATATTGGGATTGTATTTACATGTATACATTATACGTATTGCAACACCATTATATTTACGCATCCAGTACATCACTATCATGTTTCTCTATGGGTGGACTTGGACGGGAAGACCTTCACTGTGCAGCACGTTGCGCAATACGAGTTGTTTACATGTTACCATGGCCCCACCTATTTCCATCGCTTCAATGTTCCAGAAAGTCCTGTAAAATTAAACCAACCAGTACCCATGTGCGATCACGTCATCACAATAGTAAAGCGCGAGGCTCCGAGCCAAGCCCCCTGTTCCCGACATTGACGTCATCTCGCACAATCTCCATTTGAAAAGAAAATGACGCGATCCCCTTTGCACTTTAAAGCGGCATACATCTATTTTTCCCACTTTATCACAAGAAGCTTACTAATTACACTCGGGTCTCTCCTACTGCTCTTTGAGCTAAATGTGTCTTTCCTCTTTTCTTTCCAGGGTAATGTGGAATACCTATTGAAGTGGCAGGGATGGCCACCTAAGTAAGTACTCTTATTCGTTAGGAGATATAATAACCTGTGTAAAAAGCATCTGTGAAACATTCGTATTGACATCTGCCTACAGATCTGAGTGCATAACACCCTCTGCATTTGTTGTTAATATGTTTGTATTTACCATTGACAATTCACATCATCACCAACCACTAGACAACCAGAATACCAGTACATTTTAAATTTGAAAAGGACTGTGGAACATCTTCGCTCATTGTATATCCTTACATATCAGTACCATAATATCATGCATAATCATTGCTTATTGTGTGTGTGTGTGTGTGTGTGTGTGTGTGTGTGTGTGTGTGTGTGTGTGTGTCTGTTTCACAGATACAGCACCTGGGAACCAGAAGATCACATATTGGACCCACGTCTTGTCTTGGCTTATGAGGAGAAGTGAGTAGTCTTTGGAGAGTGCTGGTAGTAGAAGCAGTATTCCTGCTTCAACTATTCTGCACTGTCACCCTCCCCCATTCAATTCAGCTATATGTAACTGTGCTTTATTGGCATTTATTGATTAGTTGGTATTACCTTTTGTAAATAATAAAAACAACATAATAACCATAACAATGAGACATGTATTATAGAATGCTTTTAAGACATCATGTTTAGTTTCTCTCTCTCACCCCCCCCTCTCCCTCCTTATTGCAGGGAGGAGAAGGACAGAGCCCTGGCATATCGCAGGAAAGGACTCAGACCCAGGAGACTGGTCTTGCGGGTAGGACACTCACCTTTCTCCTTGTCCCAGGGTCCTCAGCCTTCTGTGCTATCTCAAAGGTTACTGACACAGTAATTACACATATTGTTTGTACAAGTTGTTTTATCATAACAATGACACTAGAATAAACCTCCGAGTGTGTAAACGTAAACTTTTATCTGAGTCTGTCAGTGGCGGAAAAATAGAATAGGATAGAATCCAATAGAATATAACTTTATCCGTCCATCAGCTGCAGCAGAAATGTGTGTTTTGCTCTACTTCTAACCCCCTGAGACAACACAAACGTACACCACCTCTGAGGCAGAGCACCGGGTGAGATCCCGAGCAGTGAATGCTTCCAGAGTTGGCTGTGGAGCACCTACGCTGGAGGTCAGACCACACAATATTAACCTGCCATCTCTCTCCTCCTGTAGAATATCTATGGCATGGACCTGCGGAGCGCGCACAAAATCCCAGACAAGCCCACCCCTCGCCCCCGCCTCTCCCTCACCCGGTCCATGAGCTCTGACATGGAGCCGGGAGGGCGACCCTACAGGCCCGGGGAGGGATTGGGCATATACCGCCGCCTGGTCAGACGCAAGAGCAAACAGAGGGCATCCAAAGATGTGCCTGACTGCAATTTGTCCCAGCCCATACGGGACCCCATGGAACATGACTGGGGAGGTGCCGATGAGGAGAGAGAGGAGTCCGAATGCACAACAGAGACACACGATGACAGTCTTTACGGTTGGTTTTTTAATCAGACATTTCATGAAAATACGATGTTTCGCTTTATCATTGCACATCGGCTTACAGTTCTCTTGGGAAGTATCCGGGTTCATCAGAACATCACATATCCATCAACGTCAAGGTGCATATCTACACGGATCACGTTTGAATTCGTGGTCATGTGCATTGATGTCATTTCCCCTCTGCTTTCAGGGCGGTCAGAGTGCAGCTCTTCTCCTACAGTAGAACCGGATGTGGAGGAAATGACGTACAGGGCAGTGAGCTGCGGTTCTCCAATGGGCTTTGTGGATGACCTTTTTGTCGACAGAGCCCTAGAGATGGGCACAGGGGGGATGATCGTGACTGACAGGCTAGAGGGTGGTACTTCTGAAAGTGGACAGGAACAAATGGCTATAACTGACCAATCAGAGAGCTGTGTTTCTGTCCCGGAGAGACCAAAAGACATTACTGTGACGAACGATGGGTCAGTAGACGACACTACAGTGGTAGAGTCAGAGAAAGATACTTTGATTGACAAGGTGGTGGAC
Source organism: Argentina silus (assembly GCF_951799395.1). Classification (NCBI taxonomy): domain Eukaryota; kingdom Metazoa; phylum Chordata; class Actinopteri; order Argentiniformes; family Argentinidae; genus Argentina; species Argentina silus. Next base: position 11,761,079 of record NC_139663.1, read on the forward strand.
AGCAGCGCCGCAGAAGATCAGTTAGGGACACATTCTATGATTGACATGGTTATCAGCCACAGCACTTCCGATGCCGAGTCAGGAAAAGATACTTTGATTGACAGAGTAGTAAACAGCACTTCCGAAGCAGAGTCAAAGAAAGACACTTTGATCGACAGGGTAATCAACAACAACACTTCTGAAGCAGAGTCAAAGAAAGACACTTTGATCGACAGGGTAATCAACAACAACACTTCCGAAGCAGAGTTAAGGAAAGACACTTTGAGTAACAGAGTAGTGAACGGCACTTCTGAAGCAGAGTCAGGGAAAGACACTTTGATTGACAGGGTAATCAACAACAGCATTTCAAAGGCAGAGTCAGGGAAAGATACTTTGATTGACAGAGTAGTGAACAACACTTCGGAGGCAGAGTTAGAGAAAGAAGAAGACACTTCAGTGGTAAAGATTGCAGTTGAGACCAGTGGGACCGTCACTAATGATGTCTTAGTGGCCTGTGCTGAGGTGAAGGCAGCAATGGAAGAGGAGGGGAGTGACAGGGTGGGGAGTGAGTTTCTGGATGGTAGTGCCACAGCAGAAGTGAGTCCTGGGAAGGTGATTGTAACCGACGTGACTATCAACTCTTTGACCGTGACTTTCAAAGAGGCCCTGGCAGCTAAAGGGTTCTTTAGGGGCTGTGGGATGGAGTTCTGAGGGAGGGAGGGATGGAGAGGAGATGAGAGGAAAGGAGAGAGGGAGGATGAGGAGATGGGGTGGGGGGTGGGGGGGGGGGCATTATACCAGAAATGGTAAACCAAAATGTGAAATGTACCACTCATTTTAAGAACATTATTTAAAAGAAAAAACATTTTTAATATAATTTCTCACAAAAGATGTTTTGAAAGCCAATGAGATTAATCAATAGCATTGACTCTTTGTTTGATTACTTACTACAGTATATTGCCTTTGAAAAATGGGTGGTAATTTTCACATGGTGGTTTTGAGTTTTGGAGAAGCGTCAGAGTGAAGTCAGAGTGAGTGGGAGGACAGAGGAAGCCTGGAAGAGGCCTGGGGAGAGGGCAACAGATGAGAGCAGTTGACTCCTGAATGTCATACAGTACTACTTCCTCAATGTCTCTTCCTTATTTCAGGATAAACTCAAATTCCCAAAAAGATTTTTTTGGGAGTCGTTTCAGTCGCTCCTTCTTTTCTAACAAGTACGCTTTTGTAAAAAGATATTCCTGTCTTCTCAGTATTCACAGTAATTTCTGCATGCCCTATCAGTCATGCACACCCCTGTCCTCCATTTCATTTTAAGAGGTTTATTTCTGTAACAAAGAAATGAATTATTGCCTAGAGGGGTTGATATTCTGCATTTCAATAAGAAGGCTGACTGCATAGAAGTATACTATTGTGTTGTTTGTCTCTTGTCTTTTGCTTTTCAAGTATAAAAGGATACCTGGTTCTATTTTTGTATTACCAACCATTAGTCCACCCCTCTTGCTAAGCCTTTGTGCATTTGTAAAGAGGAGATATCAGTTTACACCACTATGATACTGTAGGACATGTCCAAACTGAAACACAAATGTACTTTAGGATTGTAGGCTATTTATCGCATGTCACATGTACAAGCTAATTTAAATTATATGTCACGTGTCGAGAAATTAATCTTTTGGTCATGATGACTTGTCAAATATGTCTTCTCTATAACAAATGCCTTTTTATTTTGACTGTATTTCCAATAAATACATACATAAACCTATTTGTCTTTACTTATTTAACAGGGTAGTTTGAGTATGGCATGCACCTGTACAATTAATACCACTATTTGGCAGTTACATTATGCTTACTTCACTAACTACATTGATGCACAGCCATTGTGCCACCATTTGTCACCACTAGGGGGCATGATTGACTCCGGAAGATATGTTGTGGGCCAAATAATTCTTGAGTGTCAAGTGGTCAGTAATTGAGTGTGCTGAACTGGGGAAAATGTATTGTAGAAATTTCACTGGATTAGCTGCATGCTGCTATACCCTGTTCCTGGTCTTTGACTTTATCAAATATTTTCAAATCAAATCAAACTTTATATAGTATATTTCATACATGGATGCAATACAATGGATAAGTATTATTTTTCTGATACCTACCTTTTATACAATTACGCTTTTTGTAATTCCAAAAACCAACCATCTCTACCACTCAACCAACCAACTCTCTACCCACTCCACTTAAGTACCCCAGACTATTTAACATTCTATCCATCCAACCAAACCATCTCTAAATGTAATCGCTACCATAATTCGACGATTTCACTTTCTTTAAACTACCCAGCAAATCTAACTATCTATCGAATAGGACTCATGCCCAGCATCTCTGACCCTGCTAACATGAAAAAACAATACATTGTGGGTAATTTCACTCAGATTCATCACCCTGACTAGAAACCAAGTGGGATTCTAACAGGCCTACTGATGTCATCCAGACCACTCACAGTCAGAGAGACGGACAGAGAGAGACAAGACGAAATCAATCTACATAAGCCAGTTTTGGGTAAAGTGATGGCTGTGCAATCAGGCTAGTGTGTCTCTGGTTTGTATGAAGTTTGTTTTAGATCTTAATATCATGCAATTTAAATGGTATACAATTTGAAAGAAAATAAATATTCATATAAATTCATAGAAGCTTTTTCTTGGAAAAACAAAGGATGTGCAACCTTGCCAGTGTGTCTCTGGTTTGAATGAAGTTGGTTTCAGATCATTCTATCACACGGTTAAATACTATTGACTTTTAAAGAAAAGCAAAATGTATAGAAATTCTTAGAAGCCTTTTTTAATTAAAGTAAAGGCTGTGCAACCTTGCCAGTGTCTCTGGTTTGAATGTCGTTGGTTTTAGATCATTCTATCATGCAGTTTAAATGCTATAGAATGTATAAGAAAAGAACAAATCATAGAAATTCATAGAATCCTTTTCTTTTTCTTTTTTTTTAAACAAAGGCTGTGCAACCTTGCCAGTGTGTCTTGTGTCTTAGTTTGAAGTTGGTTTTAGATCTCTATTGTATGGATAAAGTAGTATTGAAGTTTACATTTAAAAAAGAATAAGAAAAAAATAAACCTTGTGCAACATCATACATGTTTTTTCCATCAGAGTTCAATCTTAGGTTAAATGAATGCACTGTTAAAGAGCTTTTGAGAGTTGAAGAGCCAAATGACAAATATCCAGTATGAAACTAACTTTACCACGGTGGGAATGAAGGGGTTTGGGGTGGTGGCCTGTAGGGGTTGGGGCTGCAGAGGAAGTGTGTGCATTTAACTTATTGAGTAACTTTTCCAAACAGGTCTTCTGTTTTAAATTTTTAATTTGCAATCTTTGGGAACTGTTCTTTCACTTTGAATTTGTCCCGTAGGCTGTGTAGATCATTGGGAAAAAATCCTAATTTAATCTATTTCGATTCCAGGCTCTTACATTTTCAACATTTTGTGTAGCCTTTCTTTTGGTACTATATATCAATAGCAGGCTTTGACCCTCTGTTCCTTCGATACACATCATGTGGCTCTGTGGTATTTTTGCTGATAAATCCAGTCATCCTCTCCTCCATTCCGCTTTCAAACCTGAATATCAATAAACCTTCAATTAATTAACCTCCAAAAGATATCTAGCGTACTACAGTACTGTTGTAGGTAGAATATACAACAATATTTGTAAAAGCCACATTCAGCACACATAATATATTTGTCATTTTCATTTTATTATAAAAAACAGTATTTGAGTCCACAGTTTGTGTTTTCTTTGTACAGTAAAAAATATTAAATAAAACTCCCAAAGTTCTGAGCAGAAAGATAAATCAAGAGGGTGGGGTTGGGTGCGGTTCGGGAGGAGGAGGGACAGCAATAACCTTCTGACGGGGCAGGAGGAGGGTGGGGTGATGGGGACCAGTGCATCGGAGCTCTGTGCTGGGGGGTTTCAAGTCCAGAGGGAGCAGCATTGGAGCGAGGAGGCAAAGAGAGACTTCTCACGTCTCTCCTCTTCCTCATTTCTGTGCAACACAGTTCATTAAGATCCATTCTCTCAGCTTCCCAGAACAGTAGCGTCCTGCACACTGGCGGATGCCCCCTTACACCCCACCCCCCCATGCTCGTAACGTTACAGGCATATAGGTACGTGCCTCCCCCACCACCTCCAGTGTCTTCAAAGGAAGGAGTGCGCACACATTCAAGGGTGAGGGCTTTCGTGTTTTTGAGAGGAATGTCCCTTCCAGTAATGATGTCCAATGGCTAGGGCATTTCAAATGTAGTGTCCATTGGCTCACTGAAACTCGCAGCAAGACCCTCAAACCACAAACACTGACATTTTATTCCAGGTTAGAGAAGCCCAACCTACGACATCGTAAGTGAAATGAAATAACCCCACCCCCCATTTCAACAGTCAATAACAAAAATATATTCTGTGTGAATTGTAGCAGTCTTAGGGTACAACCAACCAACAAACCGTCAAAAAATTAAAAAATAAATAAAGTAAAGCAAACCCAAACTTTTAAAAGGAAGATATGCATGATGTTTGGATTTCTAATAATAATAACAATAATAATAATAATCCGCATCACATCAGCAAAACTGATGACAGACTGATTCATGGAGAAAGAAAAATATACAATAAAAAAAGTCCATTGCATTAAATCATTTGCTCTTTAATTTTTCGCCACTTTTAAAATCTTAAAAACATTTCTTAAAAAAAGGCAAATACTCCCATTGTCCCCAACCCCAAAAAATATTACCTGTGTTTGTATTCTCTAAGGGAGAGATACCATCCCCCTCTTTGTACACAATTGGCAAAAAAATATATTAACAGCAATAACTTACCATTCATTTATTTTATTCATTCATCGACTTGTTGATTTATTGTTGCATCTCCCATAGGAAGTTCAGTTCAATGTATTTTTATTGAAAACATATTAAATAACATTAATAGTAAAAAAAAGAAAAGGCTAATAACACTGTCCTGGGTGCAGTAGTAGTCCTGCACAGCGCACATTGATGACACGCTACATGATGTCTAAGGTGTTGTGATTAATGTTCTGCCCGAGGTCCTGGCTGTTCCCAGACAGCATATCAGGTCCTCCAGGCCCGTGGAGACCGCCCATCCCACTGAGCTGAGACAGCATGGCGTTCTGGTCTGACCCAAACTGGTCCATAGAGTTCTGCTGTTGCTGCTGGGGCGGTTGTTGTTGAGAAGGGACCACCATACCAGGGTGGTGCTGGTTCAGATGGCCCGGGTGCGGGGAGCCCGTTTGGGTCTGTGGGGAGATGTGGTGAGGAGAGGGCTGGGGCTGCATGCGGGGGGAAGGGCTGGAATGCGGCGGCTGGGACTGGGGTCGCGGGGAGGGCTGGGGCGAGCGCACCTGGTTACTGAGGGACGTAGGCAGCGTTTGGCCTTGAAGGTGAGGGGACTGGGCCATCTGTTGTTGCTGCTGAGGGCTCATAGGACTACTGTGTTGGGCCGGCGAGCCCCCACCTAAATGCTGCTGCTGCTGTTGGAGCAGCCTCTGGTGAATAGCCTGCTGGAGGAGAGCTTGGGAGGATGGTGGCTGGGGGCCACCCTGGGGGGGCTGGGGGCCTTGCTGCTGCTGAGGGGGCCCACCTCCACCTGGCCCTCCATCACCCCCCTGGAGGCCTGCCATGGCATTCTGCTGCTGCTGCTGCTGCATCTGTAGGTGATGTTGGTGCTGGAGCCTCTGTTGGAGCACGGCCGCGGCCACTGTGCTTGGGTAACCCTGCTGCTGCTGCCCTGGCGGGGCTCCAGGCTGCTGCGGACCTCCAGGCTGGCCCTGCCCAGGCTGCCCCGGCTGCATGCCCGGCTGGCCCATGTAGCCCTGCTGCTGGGGGGGCTGGGGCTGCTGGAACTGGGCATGATTCCCCATCTGCTGTTGTTGTTGCTGTTGCTGCTGCTGTTGTTGTTGTTGTTGTTGTTGTTGGAGATGCCGTCTCATAAGTAGCTCTCTGAACTGGGGGTTGATGTTGGCCATCTGAGGCCCTCCCGGCTGGCCCTGCTGCATCCCTCCTTGCTGCTGTTGAAGTGCTGCCACTTGTTGCTGCTGTAAACCAGTCAGCATAGGCCTCCCCATCTGAGGCCCTCCCGGTTGGCCCTGCTGCATCCCTCCTTGTTGCTGCTGCTGCTGCTGCTGTTGTTGCTGCTGCTGCTGTTGTTGTTGTTGTTGCTGTTGTTGTTGTTGCTGTTGTTGTTGTTGCTGTTGTTGTTGTTGTAACTGCTGCTGTTGCTGGGCTTGCTGCAGCTGGGCCATGGAGGGCATGTTGACACCCTGACCCATGTGCATCCCTGCCTGACCGGCTCCTGCATTCACATTCACGTTGACCTGCTGGCTACCCATACCTCCAGGTACTCCAGCGGGACCAGGAACCGGCCCTCCGGGGGCTCCCGGGGCTCCAGGCGCCCCCTTGTACTTGGAGGCTCTCTGCTTGATGAAGGCAGCCATAAGCTGGGGGTTGGAGCGGAGGATGTTAAGGACCTGCTGCTGTTGGAGGGGTGAGCTGGGGGAGCGGAGGGTGCGAAGGAGCTCGTGGAGGGCAGCCTGGGGGAGGTTACCGCTCCCGGCCACACCACCCGGCACCCCCGCTACACCTTGCTGAACCATGCCTATTAAGCCGCTACGCGCCTGAGCTTGCTGCTGCTGCATTTGTTGTTGTTGTTGCTGCTGTTGTTGTTGTTGTTGTTGTTGCTGCTGCTGTGCCGCCACCATGCCTGGGTGACCCATCTGCCCCATCATAGCTTGCCTCTGCTGTGGGTTCTGAGGTGGCATGCCCTGCCCGGCCCACTGCTGTTGGGGGCTCTGGAGAGGAGGCCCCACCCCCGCCCTCTGCTGTTGGAGCTGTATCTGTGGGGGCAGCTGGCCCTGGGGGTTAGGCTGCTGAGGCTGCCCCTGCATGGGTCCGGCCCCAACCATCATTCCTGGAGGAGCCTGTTGTTGTTGTTGTTGTTGTTGCTGCTGCTGCTGTTGTTGTTGCTGCTGTTGTTGCTGCTGTTGTTGTTGTTGTTGTTGTTGCTGCTGTTGTTGTTGTTGTTGCTGCTGTTGTTGTTGTTGCTGCTCCATGTGGGCCCTGGCGGCCGCAGCAGCCTGAGCCTGGGGAGGCAGACCCTGGGCCCCCACCATGCCCACCCCGGGGTGGGCCATACCCATCTGGCCCTGGGGCTGCTGGTGGTGGGGGTGAGGGCCGGGGGGGATCATCCCAGCAGCCTGGGCTGCCTGCCTCTGCAGGGCCATCTTCCTCTGAGCGTCCGCCACTTGTTGGATCTTCATGGCGATCTCCACAGCGGCTGGAGGGGGACCCGACTGAGTTTGTTGCTGCTGTTGGGGCATGGAGGGCTGGCCTGGGTTGGGCTGCTGTTGGGGTGGCTGCTGCTGCGGTTGTTGCTGCTGCTGCTGCTGCTGAGGCGGCGTGGCTGGGCCTAGCCCTGGTTTGCCCTGGGACTGGGGGTGCGGGGAGGACCCTGGGGGTCGGTTGGCGTAAGGAGGCAGGCTGTTGGGGTGTTGCTGGAGCTGCTGTGGGTTGGGGGCCTGGTTCTGGTTCTGCTGTTGTTGTTGTTGTTGTTGCTGCTGGACCTGAGGGACCATCTGCTGTTGTTGTGGGGAGCTCATCATCCCCCCTCCTCCACCCTGCTGCATCGGCTGGAACTGATGGTGGTGGTGCTGGGGGGGCATCCCGCCTTGCTGTTGGAGCTGCTGCTGCTGCTGTTGTTGCTGCTGCTGCTGTTGCTGCTGATGTTGCTGCTGCTGTTGATGTTGCTGCTGCTGCTGCTGTAGCTGCTGTTGTTGTTGTTGTTGTTGGGGTCCAGGACCACCCCCACCTCCCATCCCTTGCTGGGGGCCTGGAGGTAGGTTGGGTTGGGTGGGGGTCTGTGGCGTCGGGGGTTGAGTCCCACCTGACGTGGGAGTACTGGGGGCCGTGGTGCCGTTGTTCCCCCCAGGTGATGGAAGTCCTCCGACAGCTCCCCCTCCGTTGCCACAGGCAGGCTGGCCCACCCTCTGCATGCTGGCCATCCTCCTGCGCAGCATCTGGGCCTGTTGGAGCCGGTGCTGGAGCTGCTGCTGCCTCAGCTTGTGCTTGATGTTGAGGCAGAAGGGCACGGGGCACTTGTTCTCCTGGCAGTGCTTGGCGTGGTAGCAGCACAGGGCGATCAGCTGCTTGCAGATGGGGCAGCCGCCGTTGGTCTTGCGCTTGCAGCCCTTGGTGTGCTGGACCACGCGCTTCATCTTCTGGCAGGACGGCAGGGAGCAGTTGGCGTTGCGGCACTGGCAGGCGTGGACCAGGGACTGGATGCAGCGCTGGATGCTGAGGCGGCGTGAGTCCCCGGGGCTCTGAGTGGCTGCCGCTGCCTGGTTGTTGCTCTCGTCGTCCAGACCCAGACCCAGCTTCTCCATCTTGTGTTCGTGGCCCTTAGTGTTATAGCAGGTGATACACAGGTCGTAGTCCTGAGAGAGAAGAAGGCGGTGGGGGGGTCAGAGAAAGGGAGAGTGTGAGAACAGCCCAATCACAATTGTATTACACTTCAGTAATAAGGCATGGTCTAACTACTGTCTTATTCAAACTTATTCCAGGTTAAACCTAAAAAAATCTTGAACAAAACAACCTTGAATATAAACAGTGAAGGAGCAATAACATCCCTACCCACCCCATAATGAGCCTCTCTGTATACCACTCCTCTACCATCATACACCATTCCTACTCCCCCTCCATCCATATCCCTCCCTCCACTCCTCCCCCCCTTCACCTCGCAGACGGTGCAGTGGAAGCGTGTCTCCACATGGTGTTTGCACTCGTTGCAGGTGTAGACGAAGCGGTCCTGGCTCTGGTTGTGCAGCTCCACCAGCATGCACATGGAGCTCCACTTGGCCCTGCGCAGGGAGGAGAACTCCAGGTGCTTGTCCCGGGCTAGGGTCAGGAAGGCGTCGCGCCCGTCCATCAGGTCACAGGCCATCAGGCCGTCCGGGTCCGTGATGGGCGGTAAGGAGTTGGCGGTGGGGGCAGCGATCAGGCGGATCACAAAGAACACCTGGAGGAGGGTAAAAGAGGATGAGGATTAGTAGTGATAGAGTGAGAGAGAGAGAGAGAGAGTGAGTGAGTGAGTGAGTGAGTGAGTGAGTGAGTGAGTGAGTGAGTGAGTGAGTGAGTGAGTGAGTGAGTGAGTGAGTGAGTGAGTGAGTGAGTGAGTGAGTGAGTGAGTGAGTGAGTGAGTGAGTGAGTGAGTGAGTGAGTTGGTGTGTGTGTCAATGGTTAGAAGTTGTAGTAGAAGCTGTGGCCTTTTTGTGACCTTAAAGCACAAACAAGACATTATGTTATTCTAAACAGCTACTGACTAAGTGGCAGTTGAACATTCACACTAACAACTGGGAGCAAAGTGTGTGACTGGCTTCATGTGCATAAGTTTCAAATCAAATCAAATCAAATACCTCCTTGTGTTTCTCCATGGTGGCGTAGAGCTTCTGTGATAGGTCGTTGGACACGTTGGGCATCCCAGGTTTCTTCTTATTGGCTCGGATCAGGCTGCTGCTCTTGTTTTTGCTCGTCTTCTTACTGTTCTTCTTTTTGGCATTCTTGCTGTCGCCTTTTGTAGCCTGTGTGTGTGTGTGTTGGGGGGAAGGAGAAATCTATTTAAAATCTACTTCAATACATTTTAGTCCCCTTTCAGCCATTCAGGGTGAAGGACCCAATTAGGTTAAATACCTCCCTTATGCACTGCAGTGCCTGAAACAAATGCAGTTCCCCAAACAGCTAATCCCTCATGTCATTTCTGAGGATGAATAATGAATACCCACACACACAAGTTTTTCCTGCATAGAGAATATCTGGGTGGCCCGACTGAAAGTTTTTTTCTACCTGCCTTAGGAGAAAATGCAAAGAATTGCCCAAAAAAAACATTTTGTTTAAAAGGTCCTGTACTTATTCCCTCAGATGTGATTTCATGCCAGGGAGGATACGAGGCAGCCGTAGCCAGCAGAGGAACAAGAGACCTCACACACACACACATACACATACACACACACCCCGCCCCCCCATATTCTGGTGCTTACACTCACATCTATGCTCTCGCTGGAGGTGCTGTTCTCCTCCTTCTTCCTCTCCTCCTCCTCCTGCTCCAGCTCCTTGATGCTCTCCTCCAACACGTTAGGCCAGAAGTCCCCCTCAAAGTATGGCAGCTCACTGGCACTGGTCAGGCGGTCCTCTGTGGCCTGCTTGAAGACATCCTGAAAACAGCCAGAAAAGTGATGAGTGTGCATGGAGGCTTCAAAATAATTAGTGGCATACTATTTCTTCATGACAGTAATATGTGAGCAAGACAAAGGAATTTGACATCCCTGTCCCTGACACCCCTGTGCAATAATAAACACCAATTCACTCTCATTTGCGCACGCACACACGACACTCACACGACACTCACTTTGTAGTCGTGCACAATACGCTCAGCTACTGCTTTGTCCAGCATCCGTTTGTACCACTCCTGTAATCTCTTAGGTTTGGGGATCTTCTGGTCCACAGGGTGACAGTGGAAGATGTAGTCATCCCCTTCACTGGGGGGACACGCCCAGATGTGACCCGTCGTATATCTGAGCAGGGAGAGGATGGGTTAATAAAGTCAGTCCCGCAAAATGGAAATAAAAGTTACTTCAAGGTTGTTACAAATCAACTACAACTATACGTATATTGTGGAATTTGCAACAAACCCTTCTATTACATTACACAGTAGTTATGAGATAGTTTGTAGTGATAATGTTTTGGTGAGGCCATTTAAGGACCTCAGGTTTTTAGGGTCTTTCTTGTCTCTTACCCCAATTTCTTGACGTACTCCAGGTACCCTATGAGAATCTCATGGTAGACCCCCGTTCGGAGGTGTCTGGGCTGGAAGAAGTGCACGCTGTCTAGGTAAGAGATGTACACCCGTCTCTGATTGGGCGGAGGGCAGTCTGATCCGTACTCCTGCACGTGCATGCCGAAGAAACAAACGTCTGCCCCATCGATGTCCTCAAACGCAAACAGGGCTTTCGTCCTGTAAGGGAAGGATTCCGACATCTCCCCAGTGTCCACAAACCTGAAGGGATTTGAAGGAGAGTGTGAACAAAACAAACACAGATTAAACACACTGTCCACTTTGGGAATCTTCTGCCAGAAAATGTTTTGCCTCCACATTAATCTATGGGGTCTAACTCCACTACAGTCAACACTACATCTTTCTGTTGCTAATATTCAACCGTTTTAAAATATCACTACTCCAGTGTGCCCTCTGACCCTCACCTGGACTTCATGCCCGGCTTGACCTCCACCACTTTGTCGGAGACATGGACCACTCGGATGGTGACATCACCAGACTCCGGATGGTTCTGCCGTCTGAGGTAGTCATTCACGCGCCCCTCCAGGTAACTGCCCAACTTAGTCTGGGGGAGTCCTGGGAAACAGAGAGATAGATAGAAAAGAGAGGGAGAACGAGAGAGAGAGAGAGAGAGAGAGAAGGAAACGTGGAAGGAAGAAAGGAGATGAGAGATATCTTTTAGAGAGGACAGGTCACATGGTTGGGGTAAAAGCCAGCTCAGTTTCAAGGGGTGGGGGAGTTAGATGGTTAGGGGTATTTCTGTAAAGCCGCTCAGAGCAGATGATTTCACTACCATGGCCTTGTGACATTAAAGACGCTATTTGGGCATTTAGCTGTCAAACAAAAGGATACGTCGGTAGCAAATACTGACTGGAATGATCTGGAGTGATTCAATTGTCTCTGGAGTCAGTCTGAGACACTGTCAACCTGTCGATCAAAGCCTAAAATACCCTGATGGCTTTGTCAGAAGGCTTTTCTAGCAGGGTCAATTAAGACTACACATCTGCTGTGAACACTTTAGAGAATACATCCAACAGGAGGTGACAGGGGGGAGACTGTGTCTGACTATATACAGTATTAGGACATTTCCCTACAGGTTCCACCCATTCTTGACAGTCCATTGATTGTGCTCATCGTGTCACAGTCGGGTCCACTGTGTTACACATCGGCCTACCTGCAGCTCTCTAAAGCCCACCTTCAATGAGAGTGGGGACAATGGGGGGGGGGGGGGGGGTAATAACTGCTGCAAGACGAAGGATTGAGACGTACAAAAAAACGTGACAGGTGTCGAAGAGCTTATACAGTACAGTAGGCTTGAGAATGGCCCGTCACTTTGGGGGAAAAAAAAGATCTGTGAGAGCAAATATGACATGAAAAAGGGAATCAAAAGGACATTAAAAAAAGATTGCATCCAGCATCCATGAGCCTGGGTGAACCACCAAGGTGTAAACAACGATCTGTAAGCCCATGACCCCCATAAAATGACTGAGGCTCGTTTTGTCATTGGCCTTCAGTGTGTACAGGCCCTGGAGAAAGCGAAATCAAACCACAGCGGACTCTGGCAGCGGCAAATATTGTCTGAGGAATGGCTTCTGTAATGAAAAAATAGGGTTTGTTACAAGGTACATTTTCATTGGGGGGGGGGGGGGGGGGGGAGATACGTAAGGACGGGTTTCAGTAATGATAAAACAAGAAAGGGAAGAAAAAGGCTAAATGTGTTTTCTGATCCACTTGTCCTCGCCAGTTTGTGTGAGGTTCTAAGGGCGTGTGGACTTAGACCAGACCGCCACCGAGGAGGAAGAAAAATAGGAAATTATTTTGAAAACTAAATGTCAACAGAAACATAACGATTGACCACAAACTGAAAAAAAAGGAAAACAAATATGATTAAAAACCTTAAAATTCCAAATGTGTTTTGCTCTTCACAGGACAGCATTGCAGTATTGTTCTACTGGTGGTGTGTGGGTTTAGGAGATGAGTATGTGTCAGTTACAGCACCAAAGGAAAGAAGGGATAAAGGTTAAGATAGAGAAAAAGCTGAACGACGACAAGAGGGGAGGGTGGGAGGACAAACACGGACGGACACCCCAATGAGTTATGACTGTAGATGAGCGCCCCCCGGTGGTTCACTTACTCCACTTACTTTTGGCCGCGTATTTGTTCTCTTTTCGTGTCTTATTGGCCTTTTTAAGGCAGTTGTCACACACAAAGCTGTGGACAGAGAGGGGGGGAAAAAAGATTTATTTCAATACGTCAACTCATTCATGTATGTGTACTATCATACATCTTAACCATGATTGACCGATTTATTTATTTTCTGATCAGGAAAAACTTGTGGCACTAGTACATGGCATATAAGTAACCGGCAAACCATAATAAAAGATCAAATGTGTAACCTTGACAACCGTGTACCTTGAACCATACAAGGCTGTGTTTTCATATCAGTATCACCTCTGTTCTAAAGTGGTCATACTAGAGGAAGATGTAAAGAATGTGTACAGCGGTTGGCTCACCCTGCAGGCCATATGGTGTCATTATGCAAGACACAGATCTGGTGCATTTTACGACCACAATCAGTACACTCTACAAGCCTACGGATAGAGAGAGAGGGAGAAACAGAGAGGTGGACAAAGAAGGAGAGAGATGGAGTCACGAGTTAATGATACCATGTGTCACACGTGGGAATACATTCTTTTCCCTGCAGGAGACTCAAGAAACCGGATATCTGAAGCACAAATGACAATGACTTAAACAGATCCTACTGTCGCTTTGACCTTCAATCTAACAACGAAAAGTTGCAGGATATCAACAATGAAATATTTAGCATTATTACAAAGGTAGAAGGAGGCCAACAATCCAAATCTCACATGATCTCAAACATTATCTAAGGTTTTCATGCAATTGTTCCACATGTAAATCATATGGTTTTCAAGTACTTTAAAGAATAAATCAAACATAATAGGAAGTGAACAGCGGACTTACAACTCAGGGTCTAGTGTATCATTCTTCTTCCTCGCAAACTGATCTTTGCTGATGGACCTGTGAGGGAGGAGGGGAGAGAGAGGCCCAGCAGTGGGGGGTGTCAGAACAGTCAGACCCAATCTAAACGCCATCTTTGGGCCATAAATCCATCCATCAATTCACAGAAGAAATAACAATGGAGGCCTCTCAGCCTCTCTGAGGCTTTCTACAGGCTGGGGATTCCAACATCAATGCATGTCCCCATTCCAGAGAATGGAAACGGAATTTCAGAATGGAACTTTTTTTAAATCATGCATAAACGGAACACTAGAGGCTTTCAGTCTGAATAGAGAATGTGAGTTTCACAGAAGAGAGAAAAGGCTGAGAGAGGTAGAAATGGTAGGAGAGCAGAAGAGAACGCAGAGGGCAGTTGAGGTAAACTGCTGCCTTCAGAGGTAGAGAAGAGAGACAAATATATTCTATCTATTCTATCAGAGACTCATCACAATAGATCTCACAGGGAGAGACAGTAAAAGAGAGAGACATTGAGTAATGACAGAGTCCCATTAAAGAGATTAAGAATTTCTAAACATTTCAAATCAATGAAATCCCATGAATAACTTATTGTGGGAATTTATTTATTGAAAACGAAACATTGGCTAACATCTCAGCTTATTCATCAAGATGAGCATTCGAGTAGACGTGTCAGTATTAAGATGGAGGAGGTTACGGAGATGGGGAGGTGGCGGGTGGGGGGGGGGGCTGGTACTCACGTCTGAGGCTGCAAGGGGTCGTCGCCCAGGGATACACTCTCGCCCTGGATTTCGTTGAAACACTTCTCACAGAAGTGGTACCTGTCAGCAATAAGCCCATATTTTGGTGAACTACACCGTTCGCCAACAGCACAGCCAATCACAGAGAAGGCACGAGGAAGCAGCCACCAATCAGGGCAGGACAGGGCGGGCACACGGGAGAGGCAGAGGGCAAGGTAGGTCGTCGCCAGGTAGCAGCCAATCATGATGCAGGATTTTTGTGTGGGCGGGTGTTTGATTTTGCAAGTAAATTTTGGAGTGGATGATTGGTCACACCAAAGCAGGCCAATGCAGACACCACAAGCATTAAAAAAGGAGGGAGAGAAGGGAAGATGGGGGAAGGGGGAAGGGAGGGCAAAATGAATATTAAAAAAGCGTGAAATAAATCGTTACAGGTCAGACGAGGACAATGGAGGGATGGAGAGGAGGAGGGGGACAAGAGGAGAGAGGGATGGTAGGAGAATGAGAACAACATCCAGTAGGAGACAGAGAGGCGAGGCAAAGCACAGATTAGCGTCAAAGACATCCAGTGGGCAAAAACAACATTACAGTCGAACGGTAACAGGAGAGTCCACTAGGGGTCAGGGGGAGAGGAGGGAGGGGGGGGGGGGGGGGGAGGCTCACAAAATAAAGGGTGGATGAAGAAAAACAAGTAGTGGTGCAACAGAGACCCATCATCCTTTCAGTCCATGTATAAAGAGGGTACCTTTCTTGTTCTATCACACAGAGGAAGTTAGTTAACGTATGACGTGTATGTATATGATAGGTAACCTGTGATACTTGTGTGTCACTTCAATTCAATGTGTGCTGCAGATGTGAAGCACTAATGTCCTAAGTCTGATCATCCATGTGTGGTCTATCCATTCCCTAAATAATCAGAAGTATCAATCCAATCTGAATCAATCAATTATGCATTAAGTGTGTTTATAAGCCGTTAAGTGTAAGTGTTTATAAGCCATTAAGTGTAAGTGTTTGTGTTTGTTAAATGGTAATGTATGGGTTAGAATCCATCAAGATAAGGAACCCGCTTTATAAATGACGTAAATGAAAATCAAAATGGTGAGCGATGAAAAATTGAAATGGTGGCAGGGTAACCGTTGAAAGCCAAATTAAAACTGTACTCATCTGTGATTGAACAATGCTATACTTAAGATCATATCAGTGTGCACAATATCACAATAATAATCACTCATTCGTCATTTTGTGATGTGTGTGTGTGTGTGTGTGTGTGTGTGTGAGTGTGTATCTGTGTGTTCACGCTCCTTACCTGTTCTGGTAACTAAAAAAAGCAGCGTCTCGTGGGATGGTGCATAACTGTTTCCCATAGCAGCATAGAGTTTGGGGGGAAAACTCAAGCTGCAAAACAGCAATTAAGACGGGACGGAGAGAGAAAAAACAGGAAGAAGGGTGAAAAGATGAAGACCATAATTGATTAACTCAAAACAGAAAATTATGGATTTGTAGAAGTGGTGCAAGCTGTGCCTCATCGATGATGTTATACACACTCATTCATCCAGGTGAGTGCACACACTTACACACACACACACACACACACACACACACACACACACACACACACACACACACACTCACCTTCCTTCCACAGCAGTAGCCCATGCCCTGCATGACAGGGTCGATCTCTGCCTCGAACACTTCGGCCAACTTGGAGCAGTACTTGTAGACGCGCGACGTCTTGCGGTTGTACAGCCAGGCGTTGTTGAACATGAGCCAGATGTCATCCACGTACTGCCAGGGCTCCTGGTACTGGCCCGTGTCCAGCTTCCGCTTGATGGTGGACAGGTCCATGGGGTTCTTCACTATGTCAAAGTAGTCCTGAGGTGGGGGGGGGGGGCAAGTGCAGGTACCAGGAGGGGTATGGTTCAGTTGGAAAGAAGGGTGGGGGGAGAGAGAGAATGGGTGGGTTTGGTCACCGATGCAGGTGAGGGGATGTAGAGAAGACCATCGTCATCATCATTGAAGTTGTGGAGTCGTAGTAAAGGTTGTCGTCGTCATCCAGGTGGGACCAGAGCAGGGGAGAGAAGAGGGGGTGCAGGGGGACAATGTTGAGGGATGCATAGAGGTCCACGTGCAGACAGAATGACATGACACATTCTCCCCTTCAGCACTCAACTTTGCACCATTTCTAGTCTAGGCTACACCCATGGGGACAAGGACACGGAACAAGGGCCTGAACATGGGATGGTCAGACCTGTACCGCCCCGTCCCCTTTTGGCCCCGACATTCAACTTGTCCCCGGCATCGACACTAGAGTGAGGTAGAACGACATCCTAGATCTACATCCTAGTTATCTGCTAATACAAAGTAAAGCAATGTAATGCACCATCTACAGCACTGTACAGTGCTTGTGTTACAAGACAGTGAGCCTACTACTCTGGTACAACTGCTACTACAGAGGGTCTGAAAGGCCCAGAGAGCGTTTCCAGGACATCTACTGTAGGGGATCACGGTGCAAAGTTGAGGTGAACAGAGCAATACCAACAGACAGATAGTCATAGAAACTGTACACACGCTTGTACTGGCAGCATGGCGGTTGGCATTAATGTGAATGGCCAGAGCGTGAATGGCAACAAGGCACAGTCAAAGCCAAGAGCACTAAGTCAAAGAGGGCAGGACAGCAAGGACAAGGGAGGGGTCAGAGGTCAGAGTGAAGGGTCCCTGTCCTGTCTCCAGGGCAACGCCAGACCAGGAAGTGGATGCTTCACTCTGACCAACAGGTCACATGATGGCCAAGTGATGCACGTATAAAACATGAAGAATAGTATTTTGGAACAGTCCAATATTGTCACTTATTAAAAGTCTATGGGCACTGTTGGTATGAGTGCACAGGAAATCGTTGATTGTGTCATCATAAACAAATAAATGGTAGGGCATTAGACCAACAGATAAGCTCAGAAGCAGTTGCCTATATGTTGAACCCCCCCACATGGCACTTATGGGTCCAGGCCAATTAAATATTACATTTACATAGATATAACTAATAGGGTATCATACCAGGTAGGCCAGATGCATCACTAGGGTCATGGGGAGGTTACTGGGGTGGAGAAGTGTGCCAATAACCACTGTAACATGTCATGATACTGTATGACTTGGGTCAGAAATGGAGGCTGCTCCATCCAATCAATGCAAGCGAGCGGTGTGAATGTTATTCACTTGGTTAAAATCACAGATGATGTGAGAGATTGGACTGCTAACTAAAGCAGTTGTCTTCAACTCATGCCCATTCTGAAGCAGAGTGGATACAGTAATTGGCACACCTCTACACACAACCCACAATCAACTCCAACACAACAATAATTACTGGCGAGGAACTGTCTAGGAAGCTCGTACTATGAATAGGCATATGTGAGAAAAACTTAAATAACAAACTAAAATAAAAAAATAATAAAAAAATCATATTTATATTAAAAAAAATAAAAAAATAAAAAAGCCTGGAAGCATCAACAAATGCAATTAACAGAAAGCAGTATAAATGATAAAAGAAAGCAATGGGCTATGAACATTTTTGGCCACTTTAACTATTATTTTCCCCTTCAGGGCCTGTTCATTGAAATGCAGAACGGTGATGTGGTGCTGATAAAATGGTTGCTTATATTTGGGGCTTTGATGTGCCATGAAAGGCAGAAACACAAACAGCCATTAACAAGACCCAGGGGGCCGACAGCCTGAATGACCAGGGCCCACAGACTCCACTACTGGTCATCTTCATACTTCACAACAAACAAAACCTGACCACTAGAACGTATTATCCACAAGCTAATCGTTTTAAACAATTTGTCTATGTTTCTTTCAAATGTGCAACTGAAAATATGTAGTTTGTTAATTAATACTAATAATAATAATAAGTGTTCATTAATTATGTGTTATTCAAAAATAGTATTTCCAGTGGGGATTGAACCAGCGTTGATTCACTGGTTGCTGTTTCCAGGGTTACTAGGTAAAAAGTGTTCTGAACAAAGTAAAAGAATAATGTTCATAGCATTGCTTTGTTTTATCCAGTGAACAATGATTTGTGTAGGGTAAGAGAATTAGAAAGAAGCAAGCATGAGCTGGCACGCGCACGCACGCACACGCACACACACACACACACACACACACACACCTTCCAAAGTACCTGTAGTACAACCAACTGACCTATGCTTGATGTACAATATACACTACCTGAGCAGATACATAACACACTTATACATTCAAGACAGGAGCATTCATCTTTCATATTCATCACACACACACACACGATGGGAGTGAGGATGGAGAGAGAGAGAGAGGGATGAAAGAAAAAGGAAAAATGACAAAAGAGAGAGAAAAGGGTGAAAACTAAAAGGAACAGGTTTTTAAGGAGGGCAGCAAAATGGAAGCCAGCGCAGTCCCTTACCAGGTTAGTTTTGTTACTAGTTCGAATACGTACGGGTATTCCCAGTAACTGGGGGTCCACAGGCTGACGGAAGGGAAGGGACTCAGGGTCCTGGCGGTACAGAGCCTCCAGGGTGGGCATCAGAGCCTGCCTCAGCTCCTCTGGCTTGAAGACTGGAACAGGGGGGAGAGAGAGAAAGAAAGAGAGAACAAGTGTAATAAAGAGGATGAGAAAGAGAGGGAAATAGATGAGAGATGGGGAAAGAAGTGGGAACAGCGGGTAACAATGTTAAAGTGGTCTGTCAGTCGACGCTTAATAATGGATGTTACTGGATTTCAAAACCATAGATCTGTACACCATGTCAACATTACACTAGTCAAATCAGTGTGGAGGAAGACTGTTTGACAATAAGGACGTCTATGACTCCTGGGTAGGCTAAAGGACTAGGGGCAGTAGGGGGTCTTACTTTTCCTCTTGTTCTGAGCACTGGCGGGGGAGCTGTTTGTGCCTGACGACCCAGAACTCTCCTCTTCCTCTTTAGGCTCAATCTTCACCTCCGGCTTCCTGTCTTCGCCCGTCGTCTTCCTGTCTTCACTCGATGATGTTGATGAGGACGACGACGTGTCCATAGGCTCACCTTTGCAACCGTCACCTGAAGGCTTTTCCTTCTTAATCTGGGAAAGGAATCATGTCAAAAGGTCATTTAAAACACCTGGCCTAGATCCAAATACAGATGTACTGTAAGAGAACCTGAAAAAAACATTTGGGTCACTCACCTCTGGTTTCTCCTCAGACTTGATGTCCGCCTGTCCCTTGCCCATCTTCCCCGAGGCTTTGCCCTCTCCCTGGTCCTCCATCTCCTCCTCGTCCTGCTGCTGCTTCACCTCCACCTTGGGCTCGGCTGGGGCAGAGGCAGGGGCGTCGGGTGCCGTCAGCTGAGAGCTGGGGTCTGCACTGCTCACTGAGGCTGGAGTAGAGGCCTGGCCGTCGGCTGTCAGAGACGACTTCTGAGACAGCTGGGAGGAGGGGGAGAGAGAGAGAGAGGTGAGAGAGAGAGAGAGAGAGAGAGAGAGAGAGGTGAGACCGGAACAGCAGAGGAATAGCCAACGAAAGCAAGTGAAAGTATTAACAGACAAGAAATTGAGAAATGGCCAAACATGGTGCAAGAAAAAATAACAGCACAGGAACAGACCAAGAAGCCTGGGAAGAACAAGTGGGCTACTGACAGGATTAGGAATCTCGATCAGGAATAGCAGGATAAACTACTCACTGGAGTCCTCGGGTGCTGAGTTGGCACATGTGCATTCTGGGTAGGCACAGATTGAGCCTGCCCCGCCAGGGGGCCTCCAGCAGCTCCTCCTCCATGTGACTGCTGCTGTAGCTGATTGGCTTTCTCAGAGTTCATCCCTTGACCCATTGGTTGAGGCTGTGTCGCTTGCTGCTGCTGCTGCTGTTGTTGTTGTTGTTGTTGTTGTTGCTGCTGCTGTTGTTGTTGTTGTTGTTGTTGTTGTTGCTGCTGCTGCTGCTGTTGCTGTGGAGGGGGGAGCTGGGGCGGGTTAGGCGTGTGTGGCTGCGGCGTCTGTGAGCCTGGTAGACCCTGCGGAGGCGTCTGGTGTGGCGTGGGCGTGAGGCTGGGTGCGGGCGAGGGGGAGTTCTGTCTGTTGGGAGGGCAGTGGGGGTGCGAGTTGGGCTGGGAGGAGTTGGCGGATGTGGGCAGGTTGGAGGGAGGACCTCCCCCTACACTACTAGGCCCCATGGAGCCTACAGGGGCACCTTGTCCTGCGTTGGAGCTTGGCTGGGCTGCAGGGCTGCTGACTGGGAGCGAGGGAGGCGTGGGCATCTGGGCCTGCTGGAGGAGACCAGAGAGGAGAGCATTAGAGCCTACACACAAGCTGCAAACATATGTGACAACTACCTTCAATCAATTATCTCTATACTCAACTGGTTTAAATCCAATACACATTCTCCCAGCAGGTTTTTCATGCAAGTTGACAAAAATATCAAAGTAGTTTCGATGAAATAATAATATGAAAGAAGAGCTTGGCTTGTGGAAGTACACAGTCACCATCAATCAACATAGTATTAGCATCATGCAGGTTTTTGAATCTTTACCTGTGCCATGCCTCCTTGTTGCCCTGACTGGTTCATGCCGACTGGACCAGAACCAAGCCCAGGACTGGACCCAGGGAACTGTCCTGGAGGGAGGTACTGGTTCTGGAGCTGGGCCACGTTGGGCTGGCCCATCCTCGTTGGCCCCATACCCATCTGAGAAACACACAGAGCAAATGGAGAGATTATGTAACTTGTAAAGACACCGTGGGGTATGATTAACTGGCACAGCAGCATATTTTGCCACCACAGATAGATATTGTACATGTTCAGACATGTTCGTCATAGATATTGAACTGTGTTCTCAGTCTTTACTGTAACTGATCGTGGAGCTCTGTCATATTGCTCCTCATAGGATTACTAACCTGATTTAGGGGTGCACCGAGGGGGAGGGGAGGGGTTGACCTCTGACCTAATGACTGCATCCCCATCTGACCAAACTGGTTCATCCCTGTAGAGAGAGAGACAGAGAGAGAGACTGAGTGCAAAGGACAAACACACACAAAAACACACACAACCACAACCAGTGATTTCTGATGACCGCATGCAGGACTGTAGTGAGAGTTCACCTGTAGGGTTCTGCATCCTGTTGACCATCTGATTGGGCCCAGTGGGTCGGACCATGGAGGGGTCGGAGTGAGGACCATCTGAGAGAGATGAGGAGCAGACAGGTTATCTATCTGCAGCAATTTAACATTAGTGGCTCCACTCACACAAACTGGAGGGGGGAGCCAAGCATTATTCTCACCTATCTGAAAGACTATACTAGGTATTGAAGTGTGTGTGAGTGTGTGTTTACTGTCATGTGTACTCACTGGGGGGCTGTCCAGGGGCCAGAGGTGGCTGGCCCATCCCAGGAGGCACCTGTGGCAGGCCAGAGGGGGGCATGCCAGGCTGGTTGGGCATCATGCCCTGCTTCTGTAACCGTGTCCGCCTTTTCTCCTCAAGCTCCTTCTGGATCTTATAGATCTTCTCTGCCAGAAGGTGGTAGTACTCAGCCTGAGAGATGAGGAAATTAAAAAAGCATCTTTTACTCTCATGTAATTGGTTGTGGTACGCTTTGCAAACATTTATTCAAACCACTGTATTCTGTGTGCGTGTTGGGGGGGGGGGTCGGCTCTCACCCTGCTGTTGGCTGACTCGTACATGTCCCCCTCGACTTTGCGTGCGTAGGCCACCAGGTTCTCCATGCGCCGGTCCTTCAACGCAGCCGGGTCCGGGGTGGGGAAGATGGCCTGCACACTGCTCACCCAGCACACGGATAAAGAGATACAGAGAGATAAGCCAAAAGGACAGGGGTATCCCTGCCTCACACCAATTAGTAATTGTATGGTGCAGCCCAGAGTCATATCCAGAGTCTGGCCAACTGAAATTGATATTGGGGTAAAATGATATATCCGTTAGTACAGTCAGAACAAATTGTTTGGAGTTTCAAGGACTGCTATTACTCAATATAAGATCATATTTGATGCAATAAGTCGATACAGCCATAGAATGATGTGATGTGCAACAGCACCGTAGTATGTTTCATTGAAACTGCTGTGGCCCAACTCTCTCTCCATGACTCTGGTGCAGTCAGGGCACACTCACAGCTTGTGGACGAGGTGGTTGCGCAGGTCCTGGGTGATGTCCTCATGCCAGTTCTTCCTCATGCCCGCTGCCGAGGGAGGGGTCGCTGTGGGCATTGAGGCCAGGCTGCCCAACCCGCCATCGTTCATCAAACTGAGGGGAGAGAGAAGGGAGGACAGAGAAAGAAAGAGACGGACAGACAAATATGGAAGACGACAAGCTGTTAGCCATCACATTCATTTCCCTAAATAAATGTCAACTCAAGGTGTAGGGTACCTTAGTTGATGCGTGTGCAAGAATGTTTGAAGTCTGACAGCAGGTAAACACACTCAATTGACATTTGACAGATCCAGGGCCAGTGTTGGTGTGGACTGCTGAACCATCATTTCAGTGAGAGAATGTTAGCATGTTACGTACCTCTGTGCGTTCATGTTGTTGTGCAGCATGGCGTCTGAGAGCAGGTTGGACTGACTGGGCGGTTGCACCCCCACTCCTCCATTCACCCCCATGGGGTTCCCTGGTTGGAAAAGAAAGGGAGAGGACATTCACAACCACTTCATTTTAAGGGTAACATTTAGAAGTTAGATCATTGCTATTATTATTATTCCTCCCCTCAACTTGTACCAACCCCCCCGAATTGTTCAAAGATGTTTCATAGTGGAGGACACACACACACACACACACACACACACACACACACACACACACACACGATTGTGCTCTGAGGCCGCCCACTCACCCATGGCATTGAGGGACCTCATTCCAGGCTGTCCCTGCAGCCCCTGGTTGGGCAGGTTGGACTGAGGGCTCTGCTGGGGCATCTGGTTGCCCTGGTAGGTGAGACCCAGGGCGGCGTAAGCCCGCTCGATGGAGCTGGGGTCAATCTGGCTGGGGGGATTGAGGTTAGGGGTGCTGGGCTGACCCCCTGGTACTGACCCGAGAGAGCTGCCCAGGCCGAGGCCCACCCCTGCACTGCTTAGGAGAGCTGTGCAGGTAAAAGAGGGAGAGAGAGAATAGAGAAGAGAGAGAAGGAAAGAATGTGAGGAAATAATCATCATAAGCACATAAGACCCAACACTGAGAACACACACTAAACCTAACATGTGCATGAAATTAAACTGTACGAGTGAGACTAGAACTAGTGTTTATCCAACAGGAGGGCATCCTTAATCGATGACATATGATCTGTCAAACAACGTATGTATGATCTGTCAAACAATGTACATCTAACATAACAAGGTAAACTCTCTCACACACACACACACACACACTCACACTGCTGGTTCCTCTTGTCTCCAGCATTCTTGAGCGGCAGGCAGACAGGACAGTCATGCCGTGTGCAGTTCTTCCAGTGGGAGATGATCTGTCGCGACGAGGCACAGTGCGCCACTGTAAAGAGGAGAGAGAGAGAGAGAGAGAGAGAGAGAGAGATGATGGACCATGCAGCACAATGAAACGTTGTCCCGGTGGAGAGCTAAATGTGAGCAGCGGGGAGGGAACCCCGACAGTAAAAGCGAGGGAAGCCTCTCAGCCAGCCAGAGGCAGGGTAGCTAACTCCCAACCGTGGCTGAAACAGAAAGCAAACCAAGGGGGAGAGAAACCAGCCAGAGGCAGGGTAGCTAACTCCCAAACGTGGCTGAAACAGAACGCAAACCAACGGGGAGAGAAACCAAAAGAAAAAAGTAAAAAGACAAGAGAGAGATGCAAAAAGGTGTAAAAAAAAAAAAAAAAAGGGAATTCCCCACCACCAGCTGAGCATTCATCGTCAGCCCCGCTGGCTAAATAAAAGGTTGAACAACTGGACAAGAGAAGGACACAACTCACCCTGGCAGGACTTGCCGGCCTGGCAGTGGGTCATGTGATTGAGGACGTTCTTCATGGTGCGGCAGTGGGGCAGGTTGCACTGGCGCACCTCCCCGTTGGCCTGCTCCCGCCGCTGGCACTTGTGGGCGTGGAGCAGGAGCACGAGCTGCTGCTGGATCAGCTTGCGCTTCTCCGGGTCGGCCGTAGGGGGTGCCACCCCGGGACCCGCCCCAATGGCGCCGAGGCCAGCCTGGACTCCGGCCGCACCCACTACTCCGCCTAAGGACGCGGCGCCTACCGCTGAGGCCTGCTGAGAGGCCTGGAGACAGAGAGGATAGCCAGGTAAGAGAGAGGAGACAGAGAGGAGGTTAGCCAGGGAAGAGAGAGGAGACAGAGAGGAGGATAGCCAGGTAAGAGAGGAGACAGAGAGGAGGTTAGCCAGGGAAGAGAGAGGAGACAGAGAGGAGGTTATCCAGGGAAGAGAGAGGAGACAGAGAGGAGGTTAGCCAGGGAAGAGAGAGGAGACGGAGAGCAGGTTAGCCATGTAAAAGAGAGACAGAGAGCAGGTTAGCCATGTAAAAGAGAGACAGAGAGCAGGTTAGCCATGTAAAAGAGAGACAGAGAGCAGGTTAGCCAGGGAAGAGAGAGGAGACAGAGAGGAGGTTAGCCAGGGAAGAGAGAGGAGACAGAGAGGAGGTTAGCCAGGGAAGAGAGGAGACAAGTTAACAAGAGGGGAGAGGATGTGCAAGAGAGGAGAGCGAAGGAGGAGCTTAAACTGGAGACATAAACAGGGGCGAAGACACAGCAGAAGAAGTTGACAAAGCGGGAAAAGTCAAAGGCATAAAGACGTGGATGGGGTGTAATAGCAAAGACTTGAGACAAACCAACTCTACATGCAGGATTTGGTCTCCTGTATATCATAACACAGCATTTACACAAAGCTATAGGGCGCTTTATGTCGTAACAGTTACACAGATGCATGCAGAGAATGAGACAGATAGAGACAGATTGATAGAGAGCCATTTCCCTCACCATCCCAGCCATGCCCTGTACGGGCGCTGTCTTCTTGTCCAGGCTGAACTGAGCAAGGCTGTTGGGCAGACCTGCCTTGTTCTGGAGCTGTGGGCCCAGCCCAGCACCACCCAGACCCTGGCCTGCAGACTGGCCATACGGACCACCATAGGGGCCCGTGTTTGCCATCATATTCATCTGAGGAAAAAGAGAAGGAAGGGAGATGGAGAGAAAAGAAGGGAGAAATCAGGTGAGAGGGTGTCAGGTTTACCGTCATTCCGTTGACCTTTTATCATCAATGCACCTGGAATCATCCCCGTCCCTACCAGCCGTTTCAGTCAACAGCAAATCAGCTGGTCAGACAACTCCTGTAAAAGGTTACCAATTTCTTTCCACTATTGTGGGCACCATACTGTAAAAATTCATGCAGCCACAGCAACTCACAAGTCATAAATGGCCATAAACTTTCTAGCCAAAATACAGACATTGATTATATCAAATGCACATTGATACATCTTACAATGCAATATCTTTCATACTGAATATCTTTCACTTTTTCTGCTATTCAAGTCAGCCAGACTATAACGGAACCGGTCTTGCCTGTCTGATAAGACCTGAAGTGGTGACTTCTTGGGACTTAAGACAAGCAAAATCAACTTCAGCAAATAACACCCTGATAACACAAAGCCTCTTCCATTGCCCCTAGACATCCAGCCTTGTGACAACACCGGTGACAACTGATAAGATTAGTATCTTTACAGCACCAACAAATAAGCATAAGACCTTAACAGCACCGACATACAAAAGACCCAGTTATTTTCATAGCAATGTCAAGTACCTTTGTAAGAATGTGCCTATGACAATGTGATAGCTGGAAAGCAGCAGCCACAATAACAGGGTAAAAGGTCAATGGATCTGCTCTGGCGGCATCACCGAAATACTTGCATGAGGCACTTAACGCATTAAGTCATGTCTTGCTAATTCCGTCCCTTGAGTTCCCCAGAATTTGATTTCCATTCAGAGCAATCTGTGTGTCAATCAAGTCAGCTAATGTGACCTTTTTTTTTTTTAAACAGCCATTTTACTGTTGTCCAGAGTCCCCACCCTACTGATTGAGACAGGATAGTAGAGTGCACACCAAGCCCAGCCCGGAGCAACCTTGCAGCAACGCCAACACATAATCAATCCTACTCCTGTAATCATCAAGGAACACCAGACCATTCTAGAACACAACTGACTAGAACCTCCTACCTTGTTCAGTGCTCCAGGTTGCTGAGGCCTCATCCCGGCCGGTCCACCCATCTGCTGCCCCCCCTGCTGCAGGGTCTCAGCCAGCAGGTTACTGTTACTCCCCATCCCAGGGTTCCCTGTGTACCCCATCCTGGGCGAGCCGTTCATCACCTGCCCCCCCATCATGCCCTGGGGCGTAGGCCCCTGCTGCTGTCCATTGTTGCCCTTCTGGGCCATCATGGCCCTGTTCAGTCCTCCCACCATGCCCGCCTGCTGCATTAGGCCAGCCTGCTGGGGCGATGGGTGTTGCTGCTGGGGACCGAGGCCCTGGGGACCAGGCCCCCCGGGGGAAGCGTTCATGTTGCCCAGGAGGCCCCCCATAGGGGCCCCTCCGCCTGGGCTGTTGGTGGCCCCCTGCTGAGAAGGAGCTCCAGCCCGGAGGAGTTCGGAGAGCTGTTTGTGTTTGGCGGCGGCATCCTGGCCTCCTCCCACTCCCATTCCTCCTCCCATGCTGGCGTGCAGCTGGCTGAGGTCTCCTCCGTTGACCAGGCCCAGCTCCGACGAATTGATGAGCTCATCAGGGAGGTCATGCTCCAGGTCAAAAAGTGAACCGAAATCTAGGATGAGAAGGGAAAGTAGTAGAGAGATCATGGTTAGTGTGGTATTCTGAAGTGGGTTTTAAAAGCAGCGAACAGTAGTGGGCGTTTGTCCTTTGAAGATCCAGGCAAATTAATTAAAAACTTTTTCAGAAGCATCATTGAAATTTGTTCAAGAAAGAAACTCAACTATCTAAAGAACACTACAGAATAATCTCTCCCCTATCTGGAGCCTGGAGCCAGTGCAGCAGCAGCTCCCTCCCAGAGCCGAGCTTCCTCCCCTGGGCATGAGTTTGTGGTTTGATGGGGTGCCAAACATGGAGAGTAGATGAGGTAGGGTCAAGGTGCTAAACCACAGAGGAGTAAATACTGACAGAACAGGTGTGTACAGTACAGTACGTCTGTATGGGGAAAAACTCTAGGCTGGGTCTCTCTCTACAACGTCGGAGAGAGAGCAGGTCTTGTGCTCTTTCTCAGCAGCATCTTGCAGATCCACTTCCATTCCCTCTGAATGAAGCAGCACTCAGTCACACAAGAACATTAACTTTTAGTGCACTGAAGATGCCAAACTCTTTTATGACGACATTTGGCATGCAAACACCTCTGGATTTAACACTTCATAAACAGGAGGCAAGTGGCCTGTTTACGGCAGCAGGTTGAGGAGGTTTGCTTGGCAGCGACTGAACAATGCCAGAGGCTAACAGCATCTTGCACACAGTCTAACCTCTTGCCATCTCCTACTTAAGAGCAGCAGCAGAGTGCAGCCATCTTAGAAATAACATCCCTGAAGCAAATCAGAACTGATCTACTGCACACATCGGCTGTGCATCAAACGTGCAACTATGCATCCCAACTCAGGCATCATATGAACGTCAGAGTCACAGGTGTGTGTGTGTTCATCTACTCAAGTTTCTATACCACCATCACTACAGGAGCGCCCTGGCCATTCCTCTGTCCTGCATGGTTCCAGCAGTACAGGCAGTCTTCAGAACAGGCATGCAACACACAGACGTAGCACTGTCAAACCTCCCATCACATCTGCACTAGTGTCATTAATGACAGAAAACAAGCCCTCTGCATTCACCGATTTCAACTCATATCAATTTGTATCCCTTGACACTCCTGGACGAACACTACACAAACTTTGGGTTGTGAGCTCATATGCTCTGGGGGGACCATGTTTACGTTAAGGTGGTTAACACACAGCAGCGACCCTACCTTCAGTACCAAGCTGAAACAGTGACTGATGGCTCAAACATTCATCAACTAGACTAGAGCTACTATTGGTCCACACAAGACTCAGCCAGGCAGTGATGCCTCAGACTCCTGTCACAACGGGAGGCAACCCACAGAAGCCATTTAATGGGCTGACTGACATGCCTATTCCAACAGCCACCATTTCCCCAGCACCCCTGCCGCCTTACCCCTCACAGGCTGGTTGAAGTGCAGATGCGGAGTGCAGAAAGCAATCAGTCAATGACAAAAATATCACTTGTGCTTATTCAGCATAGATTGTGCACAAACATGTATCTGACTAAGTCACTTTATTATAACATAGGGTGTCATCACTCACAGGACAACAATACATTGTTTGACAAACATTGAGATTAAAGTTAATACTACTAATAAGGGACCTCAGATATGGCCAACCCTGCATTTTAGAATTTGTGCGTTAAATCATCCTTATGACAGACACATGATAGAGAAGTCAAACTAAATGTGAAACTATGGGTACCAATTACCGGGCAAGGCAGCTCACTTCACAATGGCATGCATATCAGTATGGAAGTTATTCACATTCAGGTATGCCGCGAAAACGTTGACACATTCTTTCAGTGTGCCCATTTGACATTTACCGTAATATCCAACGATATAAAATAATGAACTTTGTGGACATGCAATCCCGGAATCATTTTTGGGTGTCATCTATTGAATGGGGGTGAACAAAAGCGCCGACGGGACACAATGGTAATATCATCGAAGGCAACCTAACACGACAGTTACAATCCAGACACCAAAACTGAACGAATGTGAAAGTTACACGGCCTGCGTGCACACACCGTCCGATTAATTGCTACATTGAAGGGACAACATGCGATTGTTACATTTTTCGTCTGCTCACGAGACTCGAACTTGGCTTGCTAGCTAGCGGTAGCCACTAGACAACAATGCAGCACACAACAAAGTGATGAGGGCCCAACGCTAACTACAACAACGTAAGTATTCTAGCTAGCAGGGTAGCAAACACAATCATACACAACAGATGTTGATAAATTAACCCCTCATTAAATCAGTGTATTATCAGCTAAAACACGGCTATCTATTGCCACCTAGCTCAGCTGATCAACTTTTAGCTAGCTAAGTTGGCTAGCTCGCACACATTTCAGCACTGAAAACATCAAAACATTAGCTAGCTAATATAGCCTTGAGCTGGCTTGCAAATGTCCAGCTAGAGAGTGTACTTTACCGCTTTCAACTTTCAAGTTTATCGCCTAGGTGGTTTACTAACCATGCCCGTCAGACTTTGACTGACAAGCTGTCAAGCATCTCAAAACTTAATTTACTACGTGAACTGTACTGTAGCTGGCGAATTAGCTACCAAGCTATATCATGTAATGGAAGAGAGTTGACTCAACTTGTCCACATCTCTGCCTGGACAGCTTGCTGAGAAAACAGCTTATTTGTTAATATTGAAAATGTTTACCGTTTCCATCGCTGGCAGACACTGAGAGAGCCGGGGAGGATAGTTTAGGCCTCTTGGCTGAAGGCGGGCCAGACTCCAGAACATTATCGGCCATATTTTTTCAAGAATTAAAAAATAGCTATAGATCCACAAAGGACAGTCTTATTCCCTTGTTTTGCGTCCTTAGGAGTCCTGACAGACTTCTCCTCCGAAAATGTTTTAAGATTCTTCCCCCACCGTTTGAGGACGGTAGGGGGAAAGGAGACAATCGCGTTTTACTCTTCCTTTCAGGGTTCCCACTCTCGATTTATCCTTTGCCGTAGCTATCAATCCCCCTCCCCTGTCGGAGATCTGGTTCCTTTATAGATTTCTCCGAGTCGCGCAGGAGAAGGGAAGGTGGAGTCGGTGAAAAAGACAAGTGAGCAGGCCTTCGACAACCTCATGTAGCCTCTTCGGCGACGGAGAAATTGTCCCAAGACCTGTCCTCCGTGGCAGCATTAGTCTTTTCCGCCATAGTCGGCGGCCAAATCGAGTGTTTAATTCTAGAGCGCTCTGCTGAAGGGTCGTGGCCAGGGAAGCAAGATGGGAAACGCGATAAAAGAACGCAGCCTAGACGTACCCCAGTGGTAACTTTGGGGGCCTCGTCTCATGCAACAGTTATGAGAGCCCCGAGAACGGATAAATCTTCCACTTGATCTGAATTTCCATTGCAGTCTATGCAATTTGTTCCCAACATTACCTCAAAAAAGATGATTAGATCCTGCAGACAGTTAATTGGTTTAATCCAAAAATACTGATAAATGTGTCCCGCAGTGAAAGAAAATCACAACCATCCCCATACGTAGAAGCAAGCCCTTGATAGGCTTATCGATATTCTGAGATGTAAAACCGTGATACCCTGTCTCAATGGGTGATAGAGGTCTGAGATGCATTTAAAACATTGATTGCAGGCTCAAATTCAACACCGACAACTTCCATTGTTTTTCAGACCAACTGAATAAAAAGCATTGAAGTGCAGCTATGTTGAAAAATTAATACCGACCAAGTTCCATTCTTGAAAAAGCTATGCTCATTGAGTTCTTATTAGAAATTCAGATTTCCGTGCATTTACTAAGTTCCCCGTTGCATGTACCTGCAGGCTACATCATGTAATTTTTGAGTTTTTTAAATGAATTATAAACCACCGGACACACATTTTGCACATTTCGATGTTGCACCCCTTTTAATTATAATGTCAGTGAGGTTGAAGGTTTTTGCAAAAAAAGAAGAAAAAAAAATCTTAACCAACCGAGTAATCAAAAATCACTGCTTGTCTACTGACGAAGAATTTCAGACGAATTCTGATGTTTATTTATCTTAGCAAAAATCTTGCCAATTAATGGCCTATCAGATTGATCCAATTAGTCGTTTAGTTGTATTTCGCAGAGGACGTTCCATAGGGTTACTTGCCCTGTGCTTGAGAAGAGCTTTCTTGTTAAGCTTTAACAGGTAATAAAATACTGCAATAGGATAACCATTGATTTGAGAAGATGAAATGGTTGACAAATATTGCAAAACAATTGTCTGTCACTGCGTATACTGATTAGGCTTGCAATGCAAGTGAAGAATAAAAAATCCCAACCAAGAACAAGAGAATACAGCGATGAGCGACAATCGGATAAAGCGAGGGGGGTCGCTACAATATTATGGCTATTTTAGAAGTAGGAATCTTCGGTTCCCTAAAATAAAGATAGCAACACCCCCAAAAATATTTTGGGTCCACAAAATCCTTTCATTGAGTCTTTGTGATGGAGATGCCCCCCTTCGCGTTTATCCTGATAATTTCTCCTTTCCTTTAAATCCGTATTTTCCTCTCCCCCCCCCCCCTTATGCCCAACAGCTAGTTATCGTTATATATGTCTATGCGGGCATTTTTTCTTCCACGGGGATGGGTACATTATGATTTTTCATGTTCTATTTTTTCGCTCGCAGGTTTTCCTTCGTTAAATATTGCTTCTTCCGCCTCTCCTCTCCGCTCCGTAAAAACACCCCCTTCCTTGGATTTTCAAAGAAATTTTCTTTTTTTTTTTCACTCCCTCGTTCTTCTTTAGCCTTATCTCTTGTTTGTCCTTTTTCTTTTTTTTCCTCTTTTTGCTCCGACACGATACCGCCACTCTTTCACCGGCGGCTCTCGGAGTCGCTGTTATCGGCGCTAAAGTCGCTCGCTTCCTCGGTATCTCCTGCCTCTTTTCGGTCTGTCCGCACAAACAAAATGGCGGCTTGTTGTTTCTACTCCTCTGATACGGGGGGAGGGTTGGAGGTACAGCAACATTAGGCGTGAAGGGGGGTTGGTGCTCGGCATTGCCGGAAAACGCTTTCGTGCTCTTTCGGAGTTGCAATACAGGCATTTTCACGGGTAGGGGGCGGTCGTGTTCCACTAATACGCACCAGCGGAAGATAATTCCGGTGGCGCTTCGCCATAATAAACCATCTTGGCTTCGACTCAGCTCGACAGATTTAAAGAATGTCATTGCGACATATCCTTCCAGTCGTATCTTCTACCGATGCCTTTAATATTATTTGTCTTAAATAGGTCAGATACTGGTGCAAGGCTGTTTTTCATGTGGGATCCACTACTCTTGAGTAGAGTGCACTGCACACAAAACAACATTTTCACCGAGGCACACATTTGATTTCAATAAAGTCATCTCCTGTACTCAATCCAGGGAATAACCAAGCAAAAACTCATCTACTGTCACTAGGCAGTTTACTATACTATCCTTCAAGGAACCTGTGAAGTGTATTTGTTTTTATTGTGAGAACAGATACGATTCTATTATTTATATAAAAGAGAAAAGGTTGATAACATTAACACACAGATCCAACAGGTCCTCCAGTAACCCACAAACAATACTTGGCTGCCACTCATCTTGAGGCAGATCTTCTGGTGCTCACATTCTCCTGAACGAACACACACACACAACTCTCAGAATTCTGGGGCCACGTACTCTCTACCATTCCATTTGAGAACAAGGTGCAGTGTCTCCTATGCTTCTCAGGCAGCACTTTCTCTATGCACAGGCTCTCTCCACATCAGCAATGGTTTTGGGTGCATCAGATGACAGGATCAGGGGTCGTCCCTCGTCCTGAATCACAACGTCATCCTCTATTCTAACCCCAAGTCCACGGAATCTCTCAGGAACCTGGTCATCCTCCTCATTGATGTACAGCCCTGAAAGACGAGGAGATGGAAGCAGATGGGAGTGTGCTCGTTACAATGCATTGAATTCATGCACAGACATTATACAGGATCTTAGGATTGGCAAGCTGTTTCCACTGTATATGAATGTGTGTGGAAGGAGTGTAGAAGTACATGAGACCATGTACAATGTGCATGCATATGAGAGAGAGAGAGAGAGAGTTTGTGTGTGTGTGTGTGTGTGTGTGTGTGTGACCCTGGCTCATGCATACCTGGCTCTATGGTGATGGCCATCCCAGGCTGTAGGGGCTGAGAGCGGGACAGTTCAGGGGTGTCGTGCACATCCATGCCCAGGTAGTGGCCAACGTGGTGGGGACAATATCGCCGAGCCGCCTAAGAAGAGAGATATGGGTCATGGAAGCAAGAAACAAGGAACCCTGCAAGCCTAATCTCCTCATTCAGTTTTAAACCCATTCACTGTGTTTCATATCCAAGGTATTTATTGGCATAGTGAGAAATGTACATATCTGGTCTGTAGGTTTTGATTTAAAAAAATATAAGTTAATGTATTTTTGTTGTTTATTTATTAATGATTTACCTGTAAACATCTGTTTATCTGGAGAGAAGGTTGACTGAGGTACATTGACATTATAACCACATACTGTACCCATAGCTACACTCTAGAATTTGTTTCCAGAGAAATCCTGTCCAAATGTACAACATTTAGTTCCTCCAGACATGAATCAACTGTTAATCTTCATAATCAGGACTCAGCTTTGCATTATGGACTTTGAACAAACATATCTCTTGTGTTATTACTGTACACATTCTATTCCAGACACCAGATTTTTGAAATAGCCCAGTTGCTTAACTGTATCTTTGGTTTGGCCTGCTTTCATCCCATTTCCCAGAGTTTAACTGCTACAGGAAAGGACTCTATTGTAGGTAGCACACTGGGATTGTGTGCTTTATGAAGGGTGTAATTAGGTCACTATTATACAGTTTAAATTGGCCAGAAGAGGTTATGATCATTTCCTGACCACAGACCATTGAAAAGAGTAAAAATAAACACCAAGTTCCTAGACTCTGCCCTGGAAAGATGTTAACTGTAAGTGTTTGATAGTGTGCTTTGCTTTCGGTTGTGTAGCTGCTTTCTGATTGCACTTTATTTCTCAACTCGAGATGCAGGGGCAAAAATATTATTCTAAAATGTGAGGTAACGTGAAAGGAAATGATACCACAAGAAAGGCAGCTTACCACCCACTACTATACAATTAGTCATCGATTTCTGACAGCAATAGCCTCAATGGTAAAAGCCACAAGACAGACCAAATTACTTATTCAGTCTCATCACTAAAACATTTTATGAGACAATAATAATGTGATCTTTGAAGTCAAACCCGATGCTCGTTGTCGATGCTTAACATGGTGCCACTGCCACTATCACTAAAGGAGTGCTTGAGTAATCTGTCCCAAATACATTAATCAGAACCACGTTAAGATGTGGTTCGAGGAAAGTACCTTGAGAGCATCAGCATCACTGGTGGAGCGCTTCACCACGCCCAGCTCTTTGAGCTGATGTCCCAGCAGGGTCAGCATGGAGCTGTAGATGTGGTCTAGACTCACACCTGGGGAGCACAGAGACAGACAGGCCATCTGCACCTCCAGCACTGCCTCATACAGCTCCGCCTGGGCTGGGCTGAACCTGGGCCGGCGAGCACACACACACAGACACACACACACAAGCAGACACACACAGACACACACACACACACAGGCAGGCAGGCAGGCAGGCAGACACACAGGCACACAGACATAGAGAGGGACTGGTTAGAGGGGGGAGGGAGTAAATAGAAAGAGTGCAAATGAAGGTGAAGAGGGGACACCACTCCAAAATGTCCCCCCGGCCCTATATCTTAACACTTACGACATATGCGCCACTTTCTTTTATGAAGATTACACTTACTTTCCATTTACTGGCCAGGTGCGAGTGATATCACTGACATAACCAAAATATTCACATCCTCCATCAAGTAGCACTGTTTCCCCATCCTGAGAGAGAGAAGAAGATGGGATATTCAACACATCAATAGTGGGACCGGATGGAAGAGATACAGTGTTTCTTACTCATTTGTAATCCATCTAAAAAGTAATCTAGAAGTTTGACCTCATTTTCAAGTGCCCGCCCACGTTCATCAGTAATATATCTCCCTTCACCTTGACAATCTGGTTGTTGTTTATGTAATGAAGTGTGTTGGATCTGTTTCCACCGGCGACCACGGGAGGGTAGGCCAGGAAGTTGGCTCCATGGGCACGGCACTCAAAGTCAAACTGAGATTTAGAGATTGAAAGAGAGAGAGGGTAATGTGAAGTCATTATTCACAACCCTGAGAGGTGACAATTGACCATTTAGCAGTTTCAAATTCTAAAACATCTTTCAAATTCCACACTTTTACTGTACAGTGCCCTCCATAAGTATTGGAAAGAGGAATCATGTCTTCTTTTCGCTCTATAATCCAACAGTTTGGATTTGAAATCAAACAATTACTATGGGGTCAAAGTACAGATTCTCAGCTTTAATTCAATGTTTGTTTGTTTTTTCAGATTGGGTACAACATGTTTTAATTGTTCATGTTTAATTGGTCGACAATCCTTTGCATGCAATAACTGCTTGAAGTCAACTAATTGATCCCACCAGACGCTGTGTATATTCTCTGGTGATGCTCTGCCAGGCCTGTACTGCAGCCATTTTCAGTTGCTGTTTGTTTTTAGGTATTTTTGCCTAAAATTTTATCATCAGGAAATTAATTAAATCTGAAAATTGACTTGGCCAGTAAAGAACTGTCCGCTTTTTGGCCCTGAAAAACTCTGTAGTTGCTATGACAGTATGTTTGGGGTCATTGTTTTACTGTATAATGAAGCCCCATCCAATGAATTTGGAGGCATCTGCTTGTGCTCGAGTAGACAAGATGTTTCTGTACACTTCAGAATACATTTTGCTGCTGCTGTCCGCAGTAACATCATCAATTAAGACAAGTTAGCCAGTTCTAGTGGCAGCTATATCCAAAGCATACCACCTCCTCCACCATGTTTCACAAATAAGATGGTGTGCTGTAAATCTTGGGCAGATCCTTTTTTCTCCAAACTTTCCTCTTGCAATCACTCTGGTACATGATAATAATAGTCCCTATATAACCCCTGCAAGCTTACTTTTTAGCAAACTGTAACCTGACCATCCTTTTTTTTTTGAGGAAGCCTCATACTGGCTTCCTAGTCTCTTTGGTCCTCATGTTGACAGACACCAATAGCAAACTCCAAAGGCAAATGCAAAGCCTAAAATCAATACTAGACATTAACAGCTCTCTTATGCCTGCACAAATGATGTGACAGAACACACCTGACTAACCAGAAACACCTGTCAAGCCAATATTCCCACATTTACAGGAGTACAGTAGGAGGAGATACAGTACACAAAAATACATTTTAAAGGACCATCTGACATACAACAGAGCGGTGGTCAGAGACTTGCACCTCACCTTTGCATACAGTAGAGCTTCGTCAATGTTCCCTTGAGACATACCCATAGTCTTCCTGAATGCCTGAAAAATAGGGAGGTCGAGAGGATCTTTATAAGGAAACAACAGCTTTAACAGTTTGAGTACTTCACTGATGACATGTGTGAGGGGACTCACCTGAGCTGTGATGCAGCCAGCCTTCTTCATGAGGGCCACTTCGGCGGGGCTCTTGAGGGCCCTAAGGGAGTGTGTGAGGGGCCTGAGAGAGCGCAACATGGGCCCCCCTTCCAGTAGAGGCCGGACGTGGGTCTGGTGGAGCTGGGGATGGCAGGGCTGGGAGCCATCATACCACACAGTGCTGCCTTAGATAGAGACAGAGAGAGAGAGTCATACCACTGGTAGGGCACTGTAAGACATTGCCTCATTCTTTTGTCACTTTGCAAGGAAGGTAATGACTACAGCCCCTCACAGATCTCCCCCCCCCCAGACATCCCCTACCTTTAAGGCTCTTGAGAACCAGGCCCAGCTCTTCCGTGCTGTGGACCCTCTCCACCCCCGTTAATGCTGCCGCCCCGTCCTTCCCCGACCTGGCCCCATCCCACAGCTCCCGGGCCGGGTCCCTGCGGGGCACAAAGAGGATGGCATGGTCGGGGCGGCCTGTGCCAGACAGAACCAGGGCACTGTTGGGCTCAAGGATGCCTGTGAGGTAGAGGAAGTCCTGGTTCTGGTGGAAGGGGTAGGGGATGTCGTTGGTCATGTAGCGGGTGGGGTGGGAGAGGACTATGACCAGGTGGGAGTTGGAGGAGTCTGTGGGCCCCAGCCGGTCCGCCTGGGCCTCGATGAGGGAGGCTAGTCTTTGTCTGCGGAGCTCATACTCTGTTTGGGTCAGGCCAGGAGTCACCTCACCTATGAAGGAAAGAGGGAGGGAAAATAGTCAATATTGCAGGAGAGGAAGACAAGGAGGGATGGAAAAAGAGTCAACAATGTAGGAAAGAACACCAGGAGGGAAATAACTATTATATTAGATGCAACAACTTTTAGATTCAAAGATTGGTAGAGAAATCAAATCTTTCTGTAATGCTGTATGAATCGCATACAATTACATGGTTGCTACAGAGATCAGTGGTTGTCACAGAAAGGACAAAATTAACATGTTACGGGAAATGTGTGAGCACAGGAAATGTACATTTCTCCTAAAATATTGCGGTGGGGGAATTCTGAGATTATTGAAGTTTATGTTTATACTTCTATAACCATTATGTGTGATCACTATGTGTATAGTGTGAGTATATTACTTGATTGTACGACTGATCATATCACTGAATCTTTTCTAGCCTTACGAATATTTTTATGTTCTACTGACGAATCTCTAAGCTTGTCGACTGATGTTCAGGGCCAGAATGTCCCTGACAGAAGTGAGTCCGCTTGCACCACATGGTCTGGTTAAGTGAAGTGTTATGTATGTACATGATCTGTCTTTTGTATCTGTATGTTCTTTCTTAATGTGTTGATAGCAATTGACGTACAGGGTGCATCAGACAGACAATCATTTAATTTTATTCAATTCTTGGTATATAAGCTGTGTCCTTCCTATTGGAGGTTGGACAATTTCTCTACTGTGATGCTGGAGATTGTTCCCTTGTTGCAACATGTTGATTGTAATAAACCTATTGATTGATCGTATCAACTGTTGCTCATTCCTGTACCTGAGAATAAACTACACATATACACACAAACAGACTCACCATGTTTGATAAGGTGTGGGTGAGAGAAGGGGCTTGGCTGGCCAAGGTATCTTGATGGAACTTTCTTCTGTTTCCACCCTCCTGGTTTGACAGAAATGTTCCGGCATGGACACCAGACACATCCTGCAGACAGTGAGAGAGAGAGGTTTCAGTGAAGCAGGCGAGGGTCACACAACAGGCCTACCTACTCTTAGATACACAGCATTTGAAAGAGTTAGTGTGAAAGTTAAACAGCTGGTCACACAGATGAAGGTCAGAAAGAGTCCAAATATGTTTACCAGAGAGTCTGGATCAATAAAGCTGTACATAGAATTGGGGGAATAATCTTAGTGACACAGACGTGACAAGTATACTTCTTATACAAACATAAACTGCATGCGAACTTTCATAAGACCTTTGGGTAACTGCCAACCACTTGCTGGAAACATGTCAAAGACAAGCTAATTTGTTCTGGGCAATTTCATTGCAAAATGTACTATTCAAATACATACGAGGAAATTAATTTACAACACAAATATTCTAACCTCGACTCGACAGCAACTGGACGGCCGATCTGGTGAGAATGTTGGGTGAGGGCAACATTGTTGCAAGTCGGTGAGGCTGTCAGCGACAGTCAACTACCACCATGATTTTTGTATTGATTGAGGTAGATACAGTGAAGATAAATTACATATAGTAGTAAGCTTAAATAGACTATATCACATATCAATACCTAGGAAATGGGACAGCATGTGAAAAACTGCCTACTAATTAATGTAGCTGGAGTGCCCTGCTTATGAGAAGGTGACAGTTTCGGCCTCCCCTTTAAGATCTATCCTGCCATTGGTGGAAGAAGCGGCATGTGAGTTTTCTGATTGGATACACAGTTGTATGACCTAATTTGTTTGCGACAACCCGTTCATAACGCAGGACCTCTTTTGTTTGTCATATGTTTCCGTCTAATTGACGCCTGATTAAAATTATCTCACCAACACCGTCGATAATCAGCGCGGTCGTGGTAGAGGCTCGGTTACATTTCTCCCCTCGTAACTGCCTGTCGTTGAAGATTTGACTGGTCATACAGGTAGCTAGCACTTTCATGCTATGTTTTATTGCAATTCTGTTAATATTATTGCAGTTTGCATGGCCATCATCAAAACAATACCTGCTACACGGCTTCTCGCCAAAATTCCAGAATATTCTAGCCATCCTCAATCCACTCTAAAATTAATGGCTGAATTCATTCACAAATAGTGCACGTGTCTTGTGTGTTAGATAAACTGTGTTTCACTCATTGGTAATACATGGTTTCACAACTCGATTGGATAGATCATATTTAGGTGGGTAGTTCGGTTCTTGCATGCAGTCAATGCAAACATTTAGCTAGCTACGGTAGCTAACAGTTTCGATTTTTACTCTCTTTCTCTCCCCGTGTAGCGAGTGCTGGACCAGAGGAGTCAGAATGGACCCCCGGAAAGTGTCAGAGTTGAAGGCCTTCGTGCAGCTGTGCGACGATAATCCCTCCGTATTGCACCTGCCCGAGCTCGGCTTCGTCCGGGCCTGGTTGACGGGGTAAATAATCCCTTTTCCTCTGCTGTATCACATGCCTTTTATCGTCAACATCAGATTAGTGATTTCTTTAAATTCAAGAAATTCGGGTTGATCACACTGTCTGAAAACGTTGTTGAAATGCATTGTCATAAATGTGTCATAGCATTAATGAATTAAGGAGCTGTGTAATGTCGAAATTGTTATACATTTGAATGTTAAGAATATATTCTAGTTGACAGCCCTCTTCATCTACACGGATTGAACATCATTGCCGCAGTCACGCCCTCTCACTCACTGCACGTTAGATTTGAGGACTGGTGGGTGGTGTAAATGTTCATAGTTGAGAGAATGATATTTCATAGAATACTCTTGTCTCTTTTTTTTCTAGAATGGGAGCCAAAATTCCACAACCATCCAAAAATGAGTCATCATGTAAGGTGAGATGAGAGAATCCCACGGAAATTACAACACTGCCACAATAGTTATTAAATTAAAAACAATCAAAAGACAAGCCTACTGATAAATCCGGGTGATGGTTGTTGTGATTATGAACCGTATGTCTCACTAAGACACAACATTCCTCCATTCACTACATATTTCACCTGTTAACTTGTATGGGCCTCAGTAGGTAGTCATTTGTGGATAGCACTTGTGGATAGCAAATCATGATCGGCAAATTAACTGTCTGTTCCTCAGGGTGGGTGTCCATGTGCCGGAGCAGCTCCTCCCCCTGCCTCTGCTCCTGGGCCCACCATGACCTCTGAGAGTGAGGAGAGTGACCTAGGTACGGTCGCTTCTCGCAGTCCCTCACCTAGTGTCCACACATTTACCTAGGGTGACTCATAGAGTTCAGAAAGAAATGGATACACATAATCAGACTCAACAATGCTGTTGAAGAAATTTACTTCAGTTCTTGAGTGATACTAACTGTATCTACAATTCCTGAGGAACTTTGATTTCACTTGTCCTTGTCTGTGTGCTCCTTCAGAAATTGACAATGAAGGGGTGATTGAGCCAGACACAGATGAACCCCAGGAGATGGGAGACTTGGAGGTGGAGGTGAGGCTATTAACTGCACCTGTAATCCTCGACTGAAGGCTAATCAATCCATAGTTGTTTGGATGGAATACCACATGATGTTTGACAATACATCTAGTGGACATGCAAGCTCTAAAATCGTGTGTTTTTCCCTAAACCCATAAGTAAGATTTGTCTTGCCACCCAAACGGAACATGACATGGAATCTGAAATGTTCCATGACAGGGCTCAAACAATTAGTGCATCACTATTTGTGTTCTTTTAGGTCACAGAGGAAATGATGGATCAGGCCAATGAGAAGAAGATGGCGGCTATTGAAGCATTAGGAGAGGGTGAGTTGCTTTCCCATCCATTGTGCTTGTGCACTCATTTCACCATTGCACGTTTCTGTAAATGTAATGTTCACCCTGTTGTTATCAAATGCAGGTGAGTTGCAGAAAGCCTTGGACCTCTTCACTGAAGCCATCAAGCTCAACCCATGTGTAGCCATCATGTACGCCAAAAGGGCTAGGTGAGTGCCGCTGCTAGACTTGTTTTCGTACATTAGTACAGGTTATACAGGTTAATTCAGTATAGTAGTGATACTAAGCACTTTTTTTTTTTTTTTTTTTTTGTTGAAACTAGTGTTTACATCCGGATGCAGAAACCCAATGCTGCCAAGAGAGACTGTGACAGAGCGATCAACATCAACCCAGATTCTGCACAGCCCTACAAGTGGAGGGGAAAGGCTCACAAGTATGATCTCTGACAGGCTATCATCCCCAACATTGATGCACACAGACACAATGCAGTTGTACAGTACATGAAATGCAGAAATATTTACTGCTATTTGTATAAATTTAAAAAAAAATATTATTATTATTATTTTTAAAACACGACCTCTGCCCACTACCTTTAAATTGACCTTCCACTCATATATGGGATGCCTTCACTTTGACCAACAGTCCTATTTGTGTGTCAGGCTACTGGGGCACTGGGAGGAGGCAGCCAAGGACCTGGCTACAGCCTGTAAACTGGACTACGATGAAGACGCAAGTGCCATGCTGAAAGAGGTTCAGCCCAAGGTACCCACCCACTCACTGAGTCCCTGTTTGTCCATATCTCCTTGAAACTGCGCTGATATCAAAGACACTTATTAGTGGACTTGTTTGCATATTTTTTTTCCTGCCGATTTTCTGATTTTGCCGCTACTCCTCTTACAACTTCACACCAATCCAACTTTACAACGCACAGAGAGGTCTAGCTGGGTGTGCTATTACTTTTGGTAAAAAATCTCTATCGTCCAAACCATCTTTTCAACTTTTTCTACTACCAAAATAAGACATTGCAAGCCCACTAACTTTCTTCTGGAACTTCTTTTTCTTGTCTGGTTGTATTCCCACTCACTGTCTCTCTTTCTTTCTACCTCTCCCCCATAGGCCAACAAAATCATTGAGCACAAGCGCAAGTATGAGCGCAAGAGGGAGGAGCGTGAGCTCAAGGAGAGGAAGGAGAGAGTGAAGAAAGCGAGGGAGGAGCATGAGAAGGCACAGAAGGTGAGTAATTCAGGGCAGCATGAGAACAATTGAAGCAAGAAGCATAGTTAACAACAATGTGTTTTTGTTGAGTGTAATTGTCACCATCTTCTGCTGTG
The DNA here is from genome assembly GCF_951799395.1 of Argentina silus. Lineage (NCBI taxonomy): Eukaryota > Metazoa > Chordata > Actinopteri > Argentiniformes > Argentinidae > Argentina > Argentina silus. The sequence continues at coordinate 11,803,718 of NC_139663.1, forward strand.
TCCCATTTTCTCCACCCTTTTCCTGAAGTATGCACATGCACTTTCCCCGCATGGTTTTAACAGCATATTGGTTTAAGCATGGGCTATGCCAGTCCAGTCTCCTTCAAGTATATGTAAGGGAATGCACGAGTGCCTACTTTAGGAAAGGGTGGAGAATTTGGATGCAGGATAGTCAGTCTACATCCTCTCTGACCTGTGCCTGTATCTGTCTCCACAGGAGGAAGAGGCCAGACAAGCAGCAGGGGGAGGAGCTGGTGGTTTCCCTGGTTTCCCAGGTAGGATGAAGGGAATGTTTGATTTCATCAAAGGATTGTCTGTGTCATTTCACCAGCCCTGGTCATGACTTTTGTTACAGCCCATTATTACAGTGACCTGATTCAGCTAATCAAGATCTCCATGATTTGCTGATTCAGGTGTTAGTGGTAGGTTGGAACACGACAACAAGAACCATCACACTGAGTAGCCGTTCAGGACCGGGGTTGATGACCACTACTATAGAGGATCAACCACTGTAGGGTCCAATACAGTCTGTTTTAAAGGCTGTTTCCTCTGTCTCCTCCTACAGGTTTCCCAGGCGGAGCTGGTGGTTTCCCGGGCGGAGCTGGTGGTTTCCCGGGCGGAGCTGGCGGTTTCCCGGGCGGCGCTGGCGGTTTCCCCGGGGGCGCTGGTGGGTTCCCAGGTGGACCTGGAGGTGGAGCTGGAGGTTCTCCTTTCGGCATGCCAGGACTGGGAGAACTCTTCAACGACCCTGAAGTACTCAATGCCATGAAGGTATGGCACCCCCTATGTTTCAGATGAAGCCTTGCACAGGCACGAGTCGAGTAGCAGAGTCCATGTCTGTATCCATATCTAATCCCATTGGTCCTGTGTGTGTGGTTGTGTCTGTAGGACCCTGAGGTGATGGCAGCTTTCCAGGACGTGGCTCAGAACCCAGCCAACATTGCCAAGTACCAGGGCAACCCCAAGGTCATGGCCCTCATCACCAAGCTGAGCTCCAAGTTCGGTAGCCCACAGGCCTAGAGTGGAGAAGAATAAGAAGAAGAGGAGGAGAAAAGGAGCAGGGAAGGAGAATAGAAGGTGGTGGGAGAGGAGCAAGTGGATGTCGTCAGGCAATTTGGAGAATCAAAAGGCTTCTTTTGAGATTATGCCATTGTGTATGGATCAAATGGGGTTATACTATGGTGATAGGCTGATGGGTATGAGAGGAATAAGTGATGGGGGGGCTAAGAACAGGCATGCAGCAAGTTTTATACTAGGCAAGGGATTGGGAGGGGGGGCAACAGCAATTTATGTTCTTAATTGGGGGCCAGCCTGTTAAAGGCAGTCAGCGCTTAGCGCTTACAAAAGCTAACTATATGGTTACCATCCCCTCCCTCCCTTAGGGCTACGCTTCAATACAGGTTGATGTTTTCTTACCTGAACCTGGAATAGTCAGACTGGACCTCTTGTAATAGTCATCAGCACAGAGGAATGTTTTAGAGACACTACTTTGTGGAGTTATAGGTCATATCTTCTGTGGTGTCTACTGAGCTGACCAAAACAATGGCCGTTTGTCTTATTTCAGGAGTTGACGTATACAGTAGGGTTTTCGGTAAAATAATTTTTCCCTCAGGTTTTCAAATGTTTTACTCACCTTCACTGTAACGTAACATTTTTCCCTGTCTGTTTCTTCTTCCAAATGCAAAAAAATGATGTTAACTGTCCTTTTGGTTTTGAATCTGTGTTGGACAATATCAATTCAACTCAATAAATCTTTGGTTGTTGAAAAAAAAAAAAAAAAAGTTTCATAAGGTTTCCTCCTTCTTGTTGGTTTCTCAAGAATGCTGATGTTATGCACTCTACAAGATTGAACCAAGTTGATGGTCTTTTAAACTTTAGTGGTAGCTAGTTCTGAATAGCCTTATTCTATTAGAAACACATCTGATGCAACTATGACATACTGTATATATTCAGCAAGGGATTGTTCATTGTATTGATAGAACCACATGACTAGGAGTCATCTCTAACTCTCACTAACAACCTGGCAAGTGGCACAGAAACAATAACACCAGTCTGTCTCTCAATGATCCACATGGTATCTCCAGCCAGTATTACAAGCAATGTTCTCTGCTCTCTCAGCTGTCCATGCCTGGAGGAGCAGGCCTGAACTGCTAATCTTCCCAGGCTGTTGGTCTTCCTAACTGAGGATTACCACCCAGTGTCACATGGGTCCAGACAGGCCCTGCTTGGGTCACTGTCTAAGCTGTCTCAACTGGCCTGGCCAGGTCAACTCATGCCAGTGAAGCTATGGCACTGGCAACCACTTGTAGGCCTAGGGTGTGTTCAGAAGGGTGAAATGTTCAGCATGTTAAAGATATGTCAGCCATTCACTATTTTGCCTTCCAGAATAATGTATGATACTGTACCTAAAGGGTCGTGCTGCATGTATCTCAAAACCCAAAATGTTGTTTTCTGTGATGAAACAATACATACATTCCAAAGAAATTTTATTCAACAGCTTCCATTTCAGCAAATAGTGTGTAACTTCCATAACAGACGAACCACATTCAAGAAATAGCTTGAAAAACCCCCACTTGATTCCAAGAATGACATGGATCATAGTAGTTCACACCATTCAAATCAAGGCTGTTAGATATAACATGGAGATTTATTTATAATTTACAACAACATTGCAAATTCAACTTAAAAAAGGGTTGTTTTCCAGCTAGCCTAAAACAGTGACATGGGGAAAATGGGGGCAGATGTCTTTTCAGACTTAAAGTGGATCATACAAAGGGTAACAACAGTAAGGATGAAGAAGCCCAAGCAGTGGTCCAAAGTTTTAACCCTAGTGTCCATATCTGCATGAGAGAGAGATGAGGGAGAGAGTCAGTCAATCAATACAACACTCAACCACAATCAAACAATTAATGAGTAGCAATTACATTAGACTTCATGATATAGGTATTATTCCACAGGCGCCCCCAATACCACCCTACAACACCTTTTACAATCTACTTTCCAAGGTAGTCTTGTGAAAAGGGATTATACTCACTTCTGAAACTCCCACTCCCTGTTGTCTAGGGGGCACACCTGCCTGGTCTTGAGCCAACGGGAGATACAATGAAAATGGAACGCATGCTGATAGAGGAGAGAAAAAAAGAGTGAAACAACAAATATATGCATTTCAGAAAGTCAACTGCATTTCCGACAACATACACTCTTTATATGTGGTCCTCTGTGGCCATCATGGCGCTAACAATGCTTAGGTTGTGGGTTTGATTCCTGCTGGGACCATATATACTGAAATCTATACACTCACTGGAATGTAAGTCGCTTTGGATAAAAGCATCAGCTAAATGGCATACATTATATTGCGATCATCTAAGTGAATACTGCAGTATCAAAAGACTATTTATAAGCAGAAGAATATGATTCTCTAATGTAACAGTCAAGTTGTTTCAAGATACTAGCAACTATTACAGTGCTTGGTGTGGCATCGTTCCCTATACGGGACAATCTGTGATCAGTTTGTGTGTATATGCAAAACCCTTAAGTCTCACTCACATTGCAGACTCCCCAGGCTACGGTGCACTCCTCAGAGGTGGCAGAGGCCTGGTTGGCCTGGCACTCTATGCCTACAGGGAATACGAGTCATGTGTTAGAACGTCATATACTTACTTTATAAGTAAGCCCTGTACAGTTAAATATACTATCTACTGAATACTCACAGAGATCCATAATGTGATTCCTACAGATGGCACAGTTGTCCACCACAATGTCCCAGGCCCAAAGTGCCACTGCATTCCACTGTCGAAAAAAATAAGCACAGTAAGTAAGTGACATTCAAGTGCAATCACTACGAAGTATGTTGGTCTAGAAATGTATGATGATTGTGAGCTGTTTCGTGGGGATATGTTATGACAGACAAGTAATGTTCAAATCCTGATAATAAAAAGATCTGGTGTAATAAACTGATTCCAACGGAAAGCAGTTGTTTGTGTCTAACAACATTGATTGGGACAGGCTAGCCAAGTGACGTCTAGCCATGATAATACTGCCTAATCACATTTTGGGCCTGTTGACTTAGGTAAGTAAGTAGCTAGCCAGCTAGCTAGTAGCTATTTGCCATGGGTTTTCGCAAAAATGTCAGTGCTTCTACATGTTTTATAGATACTTTAGCCTAATCACGTTACACTTAGCTGACTAGTGATTTTAGTTTTAGATTGTTAACCAAAAGCTTAGCTAGCTATTACCCAACAAGTCAGTGAAACGCAGACTCATCATCCCTCATAATGAGATAAGTTAGCTAACGCTAGCTAGCTCCTCCCGCTAGCAAGTGCGGGCTTGCTGTTACCTAGGTCATCAAGCTTGCTGTAATAACACTAGCACTTAGAGTTTATTCAACACTTATCCATTATTTCGTGTTTAAAAACAGATAGATTCTCTACCTTTTTCACTTCAAAGCGTTTCTTACTTGCTCCACTGTTTGTGCCACTTGGGGTATCAACATCCATAGCTGCCGCCATCTTGACTGTCGAATCTTCGCGTGATTGCGCACCGAGTGCGTGTGTACCCAGAAATATCTCCTACAGTGAATTAAAGGGGATGTTTTAGTAGCAAGTCGGCTTTCAACCTTGTGGAATACTTTAGTTCCGTTATTTTCGCTTATAAATAGTACGCGATGGTGACATCCAGCCAATGGACCAGACGCGAAGGTGATATATTTCTTGAGTGATCCAAAGAATTCTGGACGAGACAAAATGCTAGGTTCTACCGAGATTTGAACTCGGATCGCTGGATTCAGAGTCCAGAGTGCTAACCATTACACCATAGAACCACGTTGCTCCGAGAAGAAAATATGGCTTTTTGTAAATCATCAGAATGTATATTCGGCTGTGATATTCTTTATATATGTGCGTATTGGCCAGTCACAGCCACGGTGCGCTTTGGTATCCGACGATGAGCCCGAATTATGTGCCCCCTGCACACACAGATATTCTTTGACATATGCCTCAAGTGTGGGGGAAAAAAAGCAACCTTCCATGTGCAGCAAACAGTATAAAAAAAGTAGAAGAATTCGCACTTTAAAGCCCTTCTCCTACATGTATGTTGTTACATGGGTTTCTTAATTACAAAGGTAAATATATTAATTTACATTTCCCAGGCCGCAGTCTCACCCATGGGAAATGAGAGGGCAAATCACATCTTATATCAAATCAGGGAAGTCATGATTGTGCACAGTTGTTGAAAGCTATTTAACACACAATGGACGATCAGGGAACAATAATGTGCACTGGTTTAATAAACATGTATTATGCATTTATGGTCATGATCTGCCTTGATCTTGCCCATTCAGTTTGCACATTAGCGTAGGATGCTGTCACTGGATAATACAAAACTGGTTGGGCATAATAATCTGATACTCTAACATTTATGACACCTGGTGGAAATATATGGTATTACAAAGTGGACTCAATTGCACCTCAGCTCGACCCTCTTCTTTAATGAAAGAATATACTATATTCACAAAAGTATCGTTAACCCTGTGAGACCCATCAATGACCAAAATGGGAAAAAAGTAAACCCTATTAGAATAGTTGTAATAGGCCTCTGATAAAGAAAATAATCATTTTTTTTAATCTTGGGTTTGTATAACAATTTTCCAGAAATATTGCAAAAAATTAGTGGTATACAAATTCTGGGGTAGGAAAATACTGAATGCTTCAAAAATCATATAGAATTGGAACACAATAAGCCATATTTTACCAATAATTACAATATTGAACAACACAACGACTCCAAATGTAAGTGTTTTGCCATCAAAGAACATAAATATTTTTAAAAGATAAACTTTTGTTTTGTTTTGCCATGTATATAGAACGTCTGCCTAACCTTTAGTAGTATTTTTTACTGTATAGTTGTCCATTCATGCATAACTTTGATAGAAAACCTCTTATATGATCTCTTTACTACCAACTGAGTGGGTTTCAATGTCAGGTTTAGCACCCAGGAGTTATATACTTCTCAAAAGTAGCACTCTCGCTTTTGAAACATTTATTTACTCACTTCTGCAGAATGTTGGTAGGAAAACCTTAACATCTAATTTGTGTATCATGAAATGAATCTATCCCTACGGCTCAGATTGGCCACCCTTCAGGCCCATCGTTACATTTTTGCAACATTAACATAACTGCCGAACTTAGGCCTTGAGTGTTTTGGATGATATCTTTGTTTCTACGTACTAGAAAGAATATCTTGCATCATTTATTTATTTGATGACAAAATAGGGCTTTGTCGGGTAGGGGAGAGGTTGCAAATGAAAGTTTTTAATGTTTCAGAAGCTGCTGTGTACACATAATTGATATTACCATAAAACTACCAATTCATGATAGCATTGGGTCTAATGGCAGGTCTCACAGGACTAATTCCACCCAAAATATTGTTTTCTATGTTTCTTCACTGGCCCTAACCATGCCATTATCAGTCAAAGCTGGAAAAACAGACGGGAAATCAATCCCAAACATTATATTTCTCATTCCAATGTCTTCTTGTTCTTTTTGGTTGCAGGTACCACAGGGTTCTTCTGGGGCTTGGCTTTGGTCTTGGTTGGTTTAGCTTTGGCCTTTACAAGCTTGGCTTTCACTTTGGCCTCCTTGAGGACACTTGGTTTGCGTTTGCTCGATTTGGGGGCCTTGGGGTTCTTGAGGGGCTTGCCAGGAGGGGCACTCTCCCCTGGACAGCTCTTGAAGGCGTGGACATCCCTCACACTCTGGCCCCGGAGCTCAGGAGGGTGACCACAGGTGGCTGTCACCTTCAGGGTGACGTTCTCCATCCACCTGATGAGAGAAGGAGAGCACAGTGGTTAGGGCCAGGGCCAAGGCCAAGGCCAAGGCCAGGGGTATGAAGTGCATGTGTGTTGGTGGTCTATGATACTGTTCATCTAGAGTGTATATGTGTGTGTGTGTGTGTGTGTCTGTGTCTGTGTGTCCTCAGTGTGGATGCTCATAAGTATGTCTGTGCATTTGACACATTTGTACAGAAACATCCACATAGTAGATATGCACGAAGCAGTCAATTGTATATGCACATGTGTTACTGTCTACCCATATATACTACCCATGCATGAATATGTGCCAGACTGACTTGCGTAGGGGCAGCAGCGGGCAGTCACAGAGCAGGGGGTTGTCTGCCAGGTTGATGACCTCCAGGCCAGTGAGAGGGCTCAGGTCAGGTATCTCCTCCAGCTGGTTTCCTCCCAGAGACAACACCTTCAGCCCAGAGCCCAGCCCAGCCAGGGAGTCCCTGGACATCTATGGAGGGAGAAGAGGAAAGAGAGAGAGGAAGGGAAAAACATAGAACAGAAAAGAGGATATATGAGGAGACCGTAGGATCAATAGGGAATGAATATAGAGGGTATGAGTCTCAATTCTTATTAGGCTCATGACCTGACACAGGTTGGGAAAAGATAATCTATAAATGCAAACAAGTGTTGGTCTCCTACCTTCTCCAGGCCCATGTCATCCATATACAGCTGCTTCAGACTCTTTGATACTGGCAGGAACGCCTTTGGTCCCACCCAGCGAATGGGATTCCCCGAAAGGCGGAGCTCTTCCAAATTGGAAGCCTTGGACACTGCATCGCTAGGAACCTCCATGAGCTGATTGGCCTCCAGGTGAAGCGTTTCCAGGTGGACGGAGGCCAGTGCGCCGGGGGCGATGGTAGTGATGGTGTTATTGGTCAGGTAGAGTCCTCTCATCTTGGGGGTTAAGGAGAGAAGGCCTGCTGGCTCCAGCTTAGTAATCGTGTTGCGCTCCAGGTGTAACACCAGTAGGCTGGGTAAAGGAGCCAGGGCCTTTACTGGAAACTGGGCCAGCTTGTTCCCTTCTAGATGGAGATAAATGAGCTCAGGGGTCCCATTAAATACCTCAGGGCCAAGGGAGGTGAGGTCGTTGTCGGACAGGTAGAGGTAGACCAGGCCCTTCATGCCCCGGAAGGCACCACCCTCGATATCGTGGATCTTACAAAACTCCAGATGCAGAGAGACTACCTGGTCAGCGCCGGGGAAACTGTTGCTGGGGAGGTAGTGAAAGTGGTTGCTACGCAGGTCCAGGAGCTGGGTGTTGGAGGGGAAGCCACGGGGGACTTTGGTGTGACCACGGCCCTCACATGTGGCATGCTGTGCTTCAACCTGGACAGGGGAAAGAGTGGGAGAGACGGGACTTTAGTGTGCAGTGGAAGGCAGAAAACACTTACAGTATAGGGAATTATTTCTAGATAATTACTTATCAGTCAAACTCTTATCACAGGGTCTGATGGCAAGTATGCTGCCAAGACAACACTCTTGACAATGATATGCTGCACCCATTAAATAAATGTGCAAGAGGAGCCCACACACAAACACTTAAAGCAGCAACCCACATCACAATCACAGTTATCTGGACACTTGATCCCCTTCTTCTTCGGTTTCGCTGTGGGTAGTGCACGTTCCCTGCTCTCCTCCTGCTCTTCAAACTCATCCTTTATCATGTCCTCTCTGCTCCGGCACCGCATCTCTATTGCTCCCACCGTCTCTAGGGGTTCTTCAGAGAGGTGAGGGGGCCCAACGCAGGCCCCCAGCAGCTTCACCTTCCCCCGCTTGGCCCACTCCTTCAGGGGCCTCAGGTAGCAGTTGCAGTGGATGGGGTTGCCTGTCAGGTTGAGGCGGGCCAGCTCTTTGGGGCCGGAGAGGGGCTCCAGGGAGCGTAGCTGATTGTGGCTGAGGTCCAGGTAGGAGAGGAGGGGGGCCTGGGACAGGGCGGTGTCGGACAGGTCCTGGAGGGACATGTGGTCCAGGTAGAGGTGTGTGAGCTTGGGCATGGACACGGTCTCCTCACCCAAGTAGGTCATGGGGTTGAAGCTCAGGTCCAGGCGGGTGACCTCAGCCAGCCTTAAAGGAGAGAGAGAAAATTGAGAACACATGAATACCTCAATCACTGTTGTTCAACGCTATTCAATATAGGCCTACATCTAACTTTGACACAATTGAACTCGGAGGGCTGACTAGCAATGGCTTGCATTGACAATGACAAGAGAATCTCAACTTGTCAGTGTCCTTACCAGTGGAGGCTGGTGGATGTAGAAATTGGAGGACAGGCTCATTGTAATGCATGGAGCGGGTTGAGGAATGGTATCAAACACATTTCTACCTCCGCCTGCCTCCAGGGGTCCTTACTCATTCTCATTGTTCAGAATGATTGGGAACTGATAACTGCCTACTGAAAAGCAGCAGCTTCTTGCGACAGTATGTCAAACTGTATATTAGAACGTTAGATGTAGTTTTCCCACCTGGTCATAGTCAGTGTGGGGAAGAACTGCAGCTCATTGTGGTCAAGACTGAGGCGTGTGAGGGTGAACAGGCCTGCGAAGGCCTCGGGCGCCAGGTTGTTGAGGGAGTTACGGCTGAGACGCAGCCACTTGATGTTCTGCAGGCCCTGGAAGGCCATATTGGGGATGTAGACCAGCTGGTTGTGTGTGAGGGACAGCATGTTAAGGAAGCCCAGCTGGGTGAAGGCCCCCGGCTGGATCTCCTCCACACGGTTATGGTCCAGCTGCAGCTGCTTCAGGGACGAGAGGCCGTCGAAGGCCTCCTGTTGGCCGAGGGGGAGAGAGGAAGCATTATGATTGTGACACAGTACATGATTGTTAATGCTTGAGAGTGTGGTCTCAGTGCAACAAGACAGCAATGGATATAAAATAATAATAACCTGTGGGCCGGAAATACAAAATGACCATATCAGTAGTCTTGTTAGTGATCTTGTGCATGACAGAGATTTGACCAGTTAATAGGTGAACTTCAATGGACTTAGGCCCCCCTGCCTGCTCCCCTGCCTGCCTGCCTCCCACCATCCCACCCCCCAACACCCAGTTCCCTGAGTGTGACTAGTATGTGCCCCTGCCAGCCCTGCTCTCACCTGGTAGAGGATCTCGATATTGTTGTTGGCCAGGTTCAGTGAGACCAGGCGGCCCAGGGTGCGGAACGCCCCCTCGCGGACCGCCCTTACGTTACAGCGCTGCAGGGTGAGGTGGGTGAGGTAGGGAGTGTGCAGGAATGCACCGGTCGGCAGAACCTGCAGGTCATTGTTTCTCAGGTCCAATTTCACTGTGATCTGAGTGGAGGGGTAGAGAGAGAGGGGATGGAATAAGTAGAGAGAGATTTAGCTGATGATGTGAAGGGGAATGTTTGGGAATTCACATCCAAAAATAAATCACAGCATAGACAACAATGATTATATTGTTATAACAATTATGCAAATAATGGAGAGTTCATGGAGAACCAACTTGATATTAGACATCCGAGAATAGGCTGTCCTATAGCCTGCAGTTGTGTATTACATTATGAATAAAGGGATGAATAAATACTTTACGCCATGTACATCTCACCTCGTCTATCGTGGGGGGAACCTGGGTCAGATTCTTGCCGATGCAGGCCACAGTGAGTTTGGAGTTGTCGCAGCTGCAGACCTTTGGGCATTTGCCCGCTTGCACTGGTGAGACTGTGACCAAAAGCATCAAAACTCCGACAGGCCACTTGGAGAAGCAATCCGCTAAGGAACGCATCTGTGGTGACAAAAAACATTAGCTTTAAAGCAATTCAATTTGGAACGATATTAAACGCAAACTTAACTTAAAGGAATGCACAATAATGTGACTACAGTAGTGCGAAATTACGCATAGACGCTAGCCAAAAAAGACTCCTCGCAAAAGTTTATATTCTACTCCTCCCGAATAAAAATAAAAAAAGCGAAATTTACAGAATTTCCCCCGAACATTCACGTTATTAAACACAAGCTAATATAGAATCTGATTGACACCATGTAGCCTACAGCATTCAAAGAAATTCATTTAAAAAATAATAGTGGAAATAAAAAGTTCATTGAAATAAAAAAAGGTAGCCTACACGGACTTACCTTATTCTTATAATTTCAGTACACTTACATCCAGCGTGTATGTAGACTCCTAAAAAGTCTGATGAACTTTCCAGTTTCCTTCTCGAAGTATAGGACAGGACTTACAAGGAGGATCAATGAGCTGCGCGCAACGGGAATGTGAGCGCGCAGGGTCTTCGCGCAGACACTAGACTTTTAAATTGTTCGAATAACTGACCAGTTGTAAGAGCGAGGGGTCTGACAAACACAGCTTTGGTAAATTCTTTAGTCGTGACCCCTGGTCCCTTCGTCTCCTCTCTTCAAATTAACACCATGCCAAGACATTTTCTGACCGGTTAGAGGTTGAGCGGTCTATGGTAGGCTATTCAAGATAGGTTGGATGATTTATTGGATGGACTATGAAACTATGGAAAATCCATTAAATAAATGTCATGGTATTGGGCTAAGTAAGACTAGCAAAAGTCACAATTCTATACATAAATGAGGTTTGGAAATCACTTTTTTTTCACACCACCGACATGCCAGGATGGACTATCACATTAACAGAAGGTTGCAAACCACCTAATTTCCAGTAAACCACAGTGCAGTTTGACAGCAAATAACTACTGAATTTCAAAAAAAATTGTCGAACGACTGTAATATGGGGGCAGATTATTCTGACTGACTACATTCCAGTCGGAATAATGCGCGCTCACAAGAAGCGCTGTTTCCTTCACTTGAGAAGAGGCAGTCGACTGTCTATGAACGCGGGTCTGGTGGAATCATTTCCCACTATTTTGATCAGCCAATTCCGAATCTCACAGATTATAATATTAAAAAAAAAAAAAAAAAACGTTATCCAACCAGATCTGTCATCAGGCAAAGAAATCCAATAACATCGAACTATACATGTAATGTTTAAAACCCTTCATGAAATGTTATGGTGGTGACGTTTCTGGACCCAGACAAACTGATAGACAAGAGTAGGTCTTTAGTATGTCAAACAAACAGTGTATTCATTCAAAAGCACATCACAGGCCTGATCTCAATCCCAGATGCAGTGGCAGGCCCCCATGTAAGTGGATCAAGTGTAGCACTCTGCTTTTTCATTGAATCAGATCATTCTTTGTGTGGGCTACTGCAAAAAAACAACATGTCAAACCATTCACACTATTTGTTAAACTTCCATGTCTAGTCCTTATTCTGTGGCACATAATTGATGGACAGCAAAGTTACTCACTAGTATATTTATATTTGAAATGGCAAATCATTCACAAATATAACACTAGGTAAACATTTTTAGAAACTAAAAATTCAAGCACCCTTAGTTCTGAGGTCAGTTTTCCAGCTGATTCCAGCTGCAACAAGAAAAGAATCTACAAGTTTATTCAGTTCTTCCCTTTTGATTGTTACGACCATACTATAATCTTATTTCCACAGTATTCAGCAGCCAAGTTTCATGGTTTTTTTTTATATATATTTTTTAAAACATTATATATAAAATCATTTACTGAGTCGGATGACTGGGTAACCAGGGAAGGAGAGTCTTTGTACAGCGCCAGTATTGAAGATAGTCATTCAGTCCGTCCACTGGGAGAAAGAAGGGGAGATGGCACTCAGACTTTGTATGTTATGTCCTGTTTAAGAGTGTGTGTGTGTGTGTGTGTGTCCACCTACACAGTGTAATCATATTCCACTTCAGAGAGAAAACACATCCTTGAGATGTGATAGTGATACACTAGGCTCCATCTGTGAGTCATCCAGAGTCGGTGAAACAGTGCAGCAGGTAAGTGCGCTTGTCGGTCTTGGTCCGTCCGTCCGTCCGTCCATCAGAGTGAAAAGTGAGCGAAATCCCAAACTGCACCCTATTCCTCAGACAGTGCACTACCTTCAGCCAGAGACACATTGCTGCTCTGGTCTAGAGTACTGTGCTGTATGGGGTGCAGGGCGCCATTTGAGATGTAGCCAGTGTGTCCGTGGTGCTGCGAGACTCATCTCTCAGACTTGAACCGCTGCAGTGTGGACGCCAGGCTGCTCCTGGCACTGCTGCACGACTCCAGGGCCTGACTGTGTCTGCAGAGCGAACACACACACACGCACGCACGCACACACACCACACAGTCATATATCTGTACTATCGGACAGTTTTACCTTTCACACATACAAACATTATTTGTAAGGTTTCACCTCCTTGGGCTTTATTCAGAGAGATTAAATATATTGCAGATAAAAAAAAAATCTGTTTAACACAATACAGGTAATTTCAGGTACGTGAGAGAAATTGAGAAATGCCCAGGAGCTGGTACTAAAAAGCCAGGGTAGGGGCATACCTGTGTGTGCAGAAGCAAGATGTGCATCTGTGTGTGTGTGCTTGGTAAGTGTGTATGTGCTAGGTAAGTGTGTATGTGTACCCATATGTGTGTGCTAGGTAAGTGTGCATGTGTACCTGTGTGTGTGTGTGTGTGTGTGTGCGCTAGGTTCTCTGCAGTCGGAGGGGGTACCTGAGAGCTACGTCGCCGCCCCTCACTCACGCCCTTACCGGGACATGAAGGCCTCAAGCACGGCGATGTGTTCCTGGGGAAAGTAGTCCTGACGCACGGCATACTCCAGAGCCTGCAGGTGACCAGGCACCACACACACCGGCTTCACCTTATCCTCACTCTGACAGCAGAGGGGGGGGGGGAGTAAGAGGAAGGAATAAGAAAGAGGCACAAGGGTTAAAAGACAGGCCAGAGGTAGACCAGAAGTGTATAGGGAAACATTGAGCATAGCACACAGACAGCAATGAGTGGATATAATATTTGTGTGCGTGTGTGTGTGTGCGAGTGCCCATACCTTGAGGAGTCCCAGCATCACCAATAGAGATGATACAAAGGTGTATCCTTGGAAGGAGGGGCTGGAGAAGGCTTTCCTGAGAATTGCATCTGCAGGAGAAGGAAGACAAATGCTCACACACTTTCATAAAAACAGAGTGAGAAAGTACAGTTCTTGGATTCTTGAATTCATGGAGCATACAAAGTATGAAGTAAGACAACATGATCTTCTGGGCAGACATGCCGTAGCCCCCTGCCTAGAAAGGACAAGCATTTAGCACGGACATAAATTAAAGTGTGCGTCTCACCTATACTGTCCAGCACAGCAGTCTTGACCTCCTCGTCCTCCTCCTTGTAGATAGAGGAGATCTTCAGGAAGGCCTCCGCTGTTTTCCCAGCATCTGTTACATCCACCTGGACAGAGACAGAGAGGAGAAGGGGGGTGTGATAACTTATTTTTATTTTAGATGATTAGCACCTAATAGATTGTTGGGAAGGTTAACTTAAATTACTGTGACCTGTACTGTATTTGCACTGTTGTACTGCAGTAATTGCAATATATATATATATATATATATATATATATATATGCCATTTAGCTGACGCTTTTATCCAAAGTGACTTACATCGCAGTGAGTGCATACATTTGTCAGTATATATGGCCCCATGGCGGGAATCAAACCCACAACCTAAACGTTGTTAGCACCATGCTCTACCAACTGAACCACAGAGGTTTTGCATATCCTATTGTAACATAAATAGTGTACGTGCAGAACTAATTGGATAAGGGGGCATGCCACTGATGTTCATGGGGACACTTGGGGCATGCTTACCTAGCGTGACTTAAACTGTGCTCCCTGCTGCAGCATTAAATAAAGCTTATAGAAGTTTGAAGTCATTTGTCAGTACTTATTCATAAGAAATAGATTTCCACGACAGTGGTCAAACCATGTGACCTACACCCTGTCCTGGTTACAGTGTACATGCAACCTACAACAGTCAGTGCTCCTTTTCCAAACAATAACATTTACAGTGATCCCAACCAGTTGCCATTTCATACAGTTACTACTACCAGCCTGCTTTACTAATTGTAATGATGGGACTGTTCTACAAGCGTGTGTGTGTGTGTGTGTGTGTACCTGCTGTTCAATGAGCAGGGCCCTCTTGGCCCCCAGTTTAAGCAGTTTGTCTGGGGAGGGGAAACTGAGGAAGGAGGAGACGTCTGGGGGTCGTGGCGCTGACGGAGGGGTGGACACCTGGGAGGTAGAGGAGGAGGTGGAGTCCTTCAACTGATCAAAGCCATTGATTAGAGGATTCATTGACAGTTGCTTTGTAGGGACCCGTTTTGAACCCATTTCAATCCATCTGCGGATCTGACTAAGACGGAAATTATAGCCATTTTCACTATCCTGCAGTGCTAGTACTGCTGCTATGTAATTGTGAGTTATAAAAAAATCCTCAGCAATCAATTGCATCCACTAACCTGGTTTGCATGGCTATCTTCCTCTTCTTCATCGTCATCATCAACATCGTCATCATCATCATCGTCTTCTTCTTCTTCATCGTCTTCGTCATCATCTTCATCATTATCCTCTGGCTCCCCCTCGTCATCACTAGATGTAAAGATAGGAGAGATTAGACCTATGAAGGCTTGTGATTCCTTATGAAGGCTTGTGATTTATTAGGAAGGGATTTATCATGAAGGCTTCTGATTTCTTATGAAGGCTTGTGATTGAGAGGTGTTTCTGAACTGGCACCAGACCATTGGATGTTAGTCTGACACCAATTTGGTTTAGTTTTGGACTGCTACTGTAGATGTATCCAAGCTTTACAAAACAGTGTAATATGGGTAAGACTTAAGGCAGTGCGTTTAGTTCATTACCTGAGGGATCCCAGCAAGTCTCCCATGTTCATGGTGTCCATGGCCTCTCTGAGATTATCACAGCCCTCCTCGCCCAGGCAGTTACCTGAACACACACACACGCAAATGAACTCAGACTCAGGCAATACCAGTCATCCATAAATATTTTCAACATTGCTTACATGTGCTGTAAAGTGTAATTTGTGTGTGTGTGTGTGTGTCTGTACCATTTAGGTCCAGTTTCTCTAGCTGAGCTTTGTCCTGTACGGCTTGAGCCACCATAAGTGCAGCTTCCTCTGTAATCTCCCCAAACGACAGATTCAGCTCCTGACAGAAAAAAGAAAAAGAAAGAAATAGAATTAGAAATATATATATTTTTTCCCTGAATCTAGCAATGTTTGAGTGTGGTCATCAATAAATAAAGCTCCACTTTGTGGTTCCCGTTACCTTGAGGATGGGCAACCCCTCTACCACTGCCTCTGCAATGGCTATGGCCCCCTCAGAACGCACCAGACAGTCCCCGAAGTTGATCACCTGGACACTGCGCAAATGTTTCAGGGCCTAAAGAAGACACATCGTCACCGCCACGACAACTGCATAAAAACTACTATTCAGCCTTCATTCACTCTACGGACTAAGGTTATGGAAGTACTTGTAGCCCGGAGTTACAGTACATCCATTCCACGCTGTACCTCTGCCATGGCGATAGCTCCTTTCTTGGTGAAGGTGTTGTCGTTGAGGTTGATGACGCGGAGCTGAGGGTTGTGCTGCATGGCGGCGGCCAGAGCCGTCACCCCAGGGTGGTTGATTCCGTTCTGGGGCACGTGGACCTCCTCCAGGCTGCCAATCAACTGACAACGCACAGGGAGTCAAACAGTGGCATCAGACAAAGCTTGTCAAGATGGACAGACATTACATACACGGCTACTCAAAACTGTTGAACTACAGTGGGAATATACGGTGCACAGCTGTGTCTGGAAGTTAGACAGTTAGATCAGCGGTAGCATCAGAAAGAGATTTAAGATATTCCATACATCCAGTAAAGCTATTCTGGGATGATTAATCAGCCAGACTTATGTGGGTGGATGGTTTACAAGTCGTTTCATTTGTGTGTCAGTAAATACATGCGCTAAGGAGCACCGTGTCACATATCACAAGAAATGTGAAGGGTAAAGATGGGATAGATGGGACACCTAGCAGACCACCAGCAGTTTATCGACCAGTTAGGCATGTTTAGCTCCAGGGGCTAGTGTCTGTCCGTAACCACAGTTAGGCATGTTTAGCTCCAGGTGCTAGTGTCTGTCCCTAACCACAGTTAGGCATGTTTAGCTCCAGGGGCTAGTGTCTGTCCGTACCCGGAAGGCCTGAGCAAGGGCAGTGGCCCCATCGTTCTCCAGACGGTTCCTGCCTGCGATGAACACCTTCAGCTTCAGAGGATTTCCCACGGCGCTGGACTGCTTATAGCACTCTGTCAATGCTGCAGCCAAGATCTGAGGAAGATCACACACACAGCAAAGGAAAGAATACGTCAACGAAGGGCGAGTTATTTTTATCATTACATTGTCGTAACAGAGATAATTATGAAATATACAGTGACAGCAGGATCCGAATATCACTTCTGATCCTGGCATTAAACATCAATGGCGTAATGTGATGGTATCAGTAATTAACCAATAACACAAGTCATCACAAACATAAAGAAGTAGGTCAAAGAGGAGATCAAAAGCTCATTCTAGATAGGCTAGATCTTATTGTGGGAGTCCTTGTGAAACATCAACAGAGTACAACTCCTATCAAACTGGTGAGATATCCCAAACACACCATAGGATCCATCAAACTACAGATACTGGGCATCACACTCACCTTGCCCCCTCCGATGCCCATCCCGCAGTTGTTGAGCCGCAGTTCCTGCAACGTGTGGCAAGCGGTGCTCTTCAGCAGCTTCTCGATGCCCTTCACCCCATCTGGTCCGAAGGCGTTGTCACTGAGGTCAATCACTGACAGCCTGGCGCCTGCCGTCATCAGTGCAGCACCCAGGGAGTTCTACAGAGAAGAGATGAGGGATACAGACACGGGTGAAATAGTTTCAAATACTTCCACCTGTGTTGGTTTAGTTTATCTGGGATGATGGAACCAATGAAATGATCCCAAAATGTGCAAAATCTCCAGGGTAAAGCACTCACCAGGGCAGGAGGGATCTCGGAACGCAGCCGACCAGTGAACATGTCACTCCAGTAACAATACTGAGGAATACAGAGAGAAGGGGAGGAAAATCAGGATGGATGGAGTGCATAATAGAGAGACAAAAAAAGGATCGGCATTCATGGAAAACTAGTTCTCTGTGACAGCAACAACACATTGGGGATGACGCTTCATTTCACATCGACTCAAGTACCTTGAACTCGCTCTTTGTCTCCAGGGCTTTAGCGATGGCCTGTGTTGCCTCCACCCCGATGGTGTTACCCTCCAGCCTAAGAGCCTGCAAGCCCTCAAACTCCTGGATCTCCTTCACAATCTCCTTCACTGGAGGGAGGGGGGAGAGATAACAATGGCATTATGCCCTGGCCTGGACATGACTGTGCGATGTCTATTTGGGTTCCTAAAACGTCCATTTGTCACAATGTTGTCCTAACACAACACCTCTTTCATGACAAGAAGAGGAGTGACACAGAGTCTATGACAGATAGTGAAGATGCTGCCCACCTGACTCTGCGTTGTCCAGTTTGCGTCCTTGACCCTTGTAGCTCAACTCTCCCTCCGCCACCTGGGTTTTAGCCAGGGAGTTGGCCAACTGTGCAATATCATCCATTGCCATCAGGACACCTGAAAACACACACACACACACACACACACACACATTTCTCCCCAGTTACGTACTTTATACTTTTAAGTTGACAGAAAGCTATTTCATCTAGACTAAGGTCCTCCAACTTAAAATGTGCATTTCAGCAGCTTCTTCCATCATCTATCTAGTAATCACCACAATGCATGTTTATCTACAGGTTGTTGACAAATGCTACGACTAGGGTAACTTACCTGTTATAAGCACATATACACAGTGTAGGCCTAATCATTTAGGCTAGCTAGTGTACGTCTGGATGTTGCTGTTACTGTAAATACTGTTAACATGACCAGCTGTTGACTCGGTGTTGTAAACAACGTTGGGAGCACACATTTGAAACCCGGCTTGTTAGCTAGATAGCTAGCTAGAGAGAATAGGCTAGCGACAAGTCTCTTGAAACTCATCTGAATATAGTCTTCCAATGTTGTGAAACGATATGGGTAAGAATGTTTTGTCAAGCTAACTCGAGGAATAACATATTTGGTTGCTAACGTTAGCTGACAAGCTAGCTAACAACAAGCTGGTGCGGCATGCGCCGAATAGCGCCACGGCCTTGCTTCACCAAACCACCCACATGATTTTGTTGATCTGTCAAATTTACCCAGCTCTTAATTACAACGTATGAACGTGTCACAATTCCATGTAATGGATTCCCTATCAAACATGTTTGACAGACTGTGAGCAGTGTTTTTTTTACTTACCAAATGTAAAAATAGAGCGTAGAGGCCTGTAGTTGTTTCTAGAACGGCGGTGTCGGTGTCTCACAAGCGGAGTCTCTCCCGCTCGCTGTTGACGTTCAAAACCCACCCGGCTCGGACGCCATGATGATGCTGAGATACACGGGACTTGTAGTTCCTATAGATCTTTGTCACATCAGCAAATATCAAAACTAAGCAAACATAACATTTTGAATGTTTTGATTAATCAGAAACCTTTATAAAAAAAATATTTATAACGGTAATATCATAGACCCATTTTGGAATAAAATGTTTTACTTAAACACTTCAATTTGAACACTAAAACACTGCACATTCCAGTTGTAAATAAATAATACACCTACAAAATACTGTGTAACAAAACAATCGAATGAATAAATGATTGCTTACTAATTATGGAATGCCAGTTATGCATGATATGCATCTAAAATCGTCTCACCCTAATTTGACTCTCTGTAGGACCTGGAGGCAGTCCGTCAGACCTCCAAGTAACTCAAACAAACCTGAGGGAGTCCCAGTAGAGCGAGGAAATTGGAAGTGAAACTAACCTGAGTTCCGTCTATGCAAAATATATTTGCTGAATTATGGCATTGAACTGATATCAATATAGTCAGGTCTAACTGGATATCTCACCTAACTGTTCTGTGTTAGATGGTATTTTTACTCCCTCTGTGCACACAGACTTGAACTGAACGTCGACTTATGTTTTTTGTTATCAGGTGGGTGTAAACTTCTTCGAATCATGCTTGTATTGCTAGCATAGATTTTGCACCCACGGAACACCATGTTCGCTTTTCCACAACAAGCTAGCTGTGGGCATTGATTTCTTGCTTGTGCCATTAGCTCGACAAGATGTCCGTTTGGTTTCAGACATGACGAGAGTTTGATTCCAACTGAAATTGGCATATGCCCAACTTTACCAAGCTTGATATTGAACATATTGGAAAGGGAATATATTGACAGCTTGACGATCAATTTGTCAGCAAGTGGCACTAATGTTGCTGTCAGCTCTATGACCAATCGCGTGCATTATGCAATGAGTTAAAACAAAACAAAGAAAATGTGTCATTCCAGTCGTGTCAAAATGCATTGGTAGGCACTAATGCAGAGGTGCGTCAACCCTAATTAGTGTCAACAAAGTGCGTTGGTTTGGTCCTGCGTCGCGCGAAGACTTGAGGGCGTCAACTCCTGGCACGAGCTGTCGAACCCACAGATCGAAGTCGATGTCATTATATCAAGATGTTTATGGGCCTCTCTCCTCTTACTAGTGTGCAGCAATGGATACTGAGTTGGCCCGACAGAAGCGCCAGGAGGAGATCAAGAAAGCACTGGGATTCATTCAGTGAGAAAACAATTAATAAATGCGTGTTTTACAATACATTATTTACAATGCATACAGTAATGCACGAAGTTGTTTACAATATGTAACATTAAGTTAAGTGATAAGTGATTATGAGTACTGCTGATGTCGTGCCTACAGCAGTCGGAGGGGGTACCTGAGAGCCAGCAGCTCTTCCTCTTCCTATCATGCCATTCATTTGGTTTTACACTAATTAAACTTTCAGCATTCACTTGTTTTGATACTTTCCTGTTTTCTTCCTCTGTGTCTTAGGTCATCCTTGCCTTATCCAGAGCCCGGAGGCTATGCGGTATTGTTTTATGAATTCAGTATTATCTTGTCTGTTTTCTATCTTGACCTTGGTCTGGTCCTTGGCGCCAACTCCTCTCAGCCCTTATGTTCCAAACAACTGTAGGGCAGCCACATTTTGGGGGGGGTGTTGCAGAACTTGTGTGGGAGTTAGGCTACATTCCACATTCCTCCATAAAACATTGGAGACCCCATAGAGGTTTCTTGACTTTGTTCAATACAGTTACCTGATATGCACCCTGAATCCGCTCTGTGTGAATTCAGTGTGTATTCCAGGCAAAGTAACAACAAAGTAACAACAGTAACAATACAGTGCTCCAAAAGACATTTCTTTGTACAGAGTTCTCATTGATAACAGCAGAGTAAGATCATGATGATGTTAAGGGAGTTAAGGGAGCCCCTATCTCTCTTTCTCTCTCTCTCTCTCTCTCTCTCTCTCTCTCTCTCTCCTACTTCTGAATATATTCATTAATGTGTTTGTTAAACTTCTTCTCCCCCACATTCCTATTCCTCTCCTCCTCCTCTTCTCTCCTCCCAGGGTTTTCTGACCAAGTTGGTGTATAACCTATTTGATGAGGGGTCTGCGTCGGTCAAGGAGGGGGATTGGAGGCTAGCCATAAGGGACTTCAGCGAGGGGTTGAACGTAGCACACTACGCCCAGGCTGAGGCTCTGAAAATCCCATCAAACCTGCTGGAGCTCCTGTATGTCAACCGTGCGGTTGCCTATGGCAGCATTGTGAGTCAACATGGTGTCTTACTGGACCAGTTTCTTACTGCAGTCTGTCCACCAGTCTGTCCATCAAAGGAATGGTTATAATTTATACTGTATACTTATAACTTATATTAAATGTGTTGGGGAGGGTTCGTAAAGGACTGGTTTAGGTGGGTCCGGATGTTATCTGCACTAATTCGCCCCCGGGGTATCGGTCAGAATGAACAGTCAGGATGGAGTATAGGTTACTTGTATTAATTGATGGAACTCTGACATGTTAGTTACAAAGGGTAATGTGGTGAGATAATGTGTGTGTGTGTGTGTGTGTGTGTGTGTGTGTGTGTGTGTGTGTGTGTGTGTGTGTGTGTGTGTGTGTGTGTTGTGTGGTTCTACAAAACACAAAAAGTATACAGAAAATAGTAAAGCCACAATGCATGAACCAATAACTTATGAGCAATTAAGGCAATCACTATAGCCTAAAGGACATGAAATCATATTATCTTACATTGTAATTAGGCCTACAACCACTTTATTATAAACATGCATTTTATAGCCATGAATTTTAAACATCTAAATTACAAAACTTAGGTGATCTAAGTGGACTAATTATACAGCAGTCAACAGATAAACATGTAGGATACAGAACACAACTCCATGTCGTCATTGATGCACAATTATCTCTGTTAAGGAAGAAATAAATCGACGGTGAGAAACAGGAAAAAGGAGCCACTGATCTCGCCTTTATCATAGCTCAACTGAACTCACGCTCTGAAGGGCAGAAGCCCAAACAGAAGCACGGGAGCCAACATTTTATAACTATATCGGTATATGATAACAACTCAACACATTATTTGGTCTATCATGCAGAAATGATACCAGGTCAGAGCTTTCCTTACTAAATGTGAATTAGTATTGAAGAGCATTGAGATTATTAGCTGTAGTGGAAAATGTTTTTTAACCAATAGCCCTAGATGGAATATTCATCCCCAAATTGTACTCTTATTATGCTTCAGTAACCTGCTATCTTCAGTCATTTCAACTAAAACAGAGGTATTGCCATGGGAACCAGTCTCTCTCTCTCCCTCTAGTTGTACAAAGGTGTATATGGCATGCTGTGATCCAAGGCAATAGTTCCTCTGTAAAGTATGTGACAAGGCCACCATAGGTCAGTTTCATAGTCCCCCCCCCCCCTCTCTCTCTCTCTCTCCTTCTCCCAGGGGGAGCATGAGCGGGCTATACAGGACTGTGACAGTGTGCTGGCGTTGTGTAATGGCAGTTGCAAGGCGCTTTACAGGAAGGCTCTGTGTCTGAAAGAGATGGGTCATCTCAGGGAGGCCTACACCTGCTGCACAGGCTGCCTGCTCACAGCCCCTAACGTGAGTATAAGTAGAGGTTCTGAGTGTGGGGCAGTGAGGGCTGGTGGAGGCAGTGAGGGCTGGTGGAGGCAGGGCCCATTGTTATGCATAGAATGGAATGAGGAATTCCTTATTCCACTTCATTTGATACCATTCCTCATTCCATTCCATGCATTACAATGAGCCTGTCCTCGGATTTCGACCTCCACTAGCCTCCCCTGGGGTTAGTGATGTTTGGTTTCAGTAGGTCAGGGGGGCCCTTGAACAAGAGATCTCACTGGGAGGCACCTGGATTAAATAAAGGATGAATCAAGAAACTATGGCCACCCCGATCATAGCTTTAAATCAGCCAGTGACATAGCTGTAGGTGGTTGATGGGTAGATAATGCGCCTAACAATTATCAATACAGATGGTCTCTACATGTATTTCCCTTTGTCTTGGACTCTTCATAGGATGAAGAAGTGAACAAGTTGGCACAGGAGCTGGCTAACAATCTGGGCCTGAAGACCCGCAAAGCCTATGTCAGCCACAATTTTTATTGATAATATTGATAATAAAGTCATGAATTAGACCTTTTTTGTTCAGTTGTAAAAAAAGTTATCAGAGTTTATATACAGTAACTTTTTTCCATATGGATTTAAGCTTGTTTCTCCTTGCAGGAAGCGACAGCGTCTGCCAGTGGAGACAGTAATGGGAACACAGCACCTCATACAGGAGAGGCAAGTATAGCAACCTCAGTTATATTACTTTCACCTTTGGGGGAGTTCCATCTGTGAATTTTGAACGGCTGCCAATTAAACAGATTATGGTTTATTTTTCTCTCTCTCCTATCAAGACGTCAGGAAATGGTCTGGACTCCCTGAGTGACATTACATCAGGTAGTATTTATGCTGACAGTTAGAGATAAGAGTTTGAGATAAGTGGGTGTGTGTGCGTTTTAAAATGTATGTAATTCAGGATAATGAGACTGAGTGGTAATGTGAGAGAGAGATTTATGAGTTCATCGATTGGGATACAGGGATTGTTTGTGTTTATGTTGTTGTTGGGAAAACACAGAGCAGGAGAGCATACTTTCCTACAGGAACTCATTGCTTCCTTACATGGATGAAACAGACAGTTTGCAAATATCAAATCTATTTGGAGTTGCGCCAAATACTCTTTTAAAAGACGATTGGTTGCGAGATGGGAGAGAGCTAGAGAAGGAAGGAAGAAGAGCGATTGTCAACATTTTGTTAAAGCACTCCTGACCTGTCAGTGGAGGAATCTGACCTCAGAACAATTATGGTGTATAGGTTCCTGTAAGAAAGTATGCTGTCGATATAAAGGATAAATAACAATAAAGATAATTTATAAAAGTTTTTTTTTTTTTTTTTAATTACTGTTGAATACCCTCTAGAAAGTTTTTTTATTTCTTTTTCAAGCTCTTCCATACACTCTCCTCTTCCCTCCCCCTGTTTCAGCTGGCTTTTCTAGCATGCCCCTGTCAGCTCCTATACCAGTTAGTGATGAATCCTCTCCCTTTGGATGTCTGGCCTCCGTCGACCTTCTGGACAGCCCAGGCCAAGGCCCCCTGGGGCCTGTGTCAGATCACCTGGGGGACTCTGAGCTAATAGGAGACGATCTAGACAGCCTGCTAGACTGCATCACCGACGAACTAGAGGATGTTGGGGTGTGTGTGTGTGTGTGTGTGTGTGTGTGTATACATATGTATGTGTGTACATGTGTATACATATGTGTGTGTACGTGTACGATCACTATAGTATCCTGAAATGGCTTCCCAGAGTTTACCACACAGCTATTCATTCTCTCCCTCTTTCCCTCCCTCCATCTCATCCTCCAGGATGCCTTCGCCACCAACCCCCCCAACTCAGCCCTTGGCCCCATCCAGCGCCCCTTCCGCTCAGGCATGCCTGCCCTCAAGGCCCAGCTACCCCCGGCCTTCTTCACCGCTGCCAGCCAGCTCAATTCTCTGGACTCCTTCTTAGGTCTGGGTGGTGGGGGGGGCGCCCCCAAAACAGCACTGGATGCCCTTGATGCCATTGATGCCATGGATTCCCGAGACAATTTCTCAAGCCGCGAAGTTGGTGATGTCCCCAAAATATCACTGGGGACTCTGGATGGTCTTGATGCCTTGGATTCTCTCTCTGCCCCCAGAAGACCAGTGTCCTCCAGAAGACCAGTGGCCCCCAGAAGAGGAGTGGATGTCCTTGATGATCTAGACTTCTTTGACACTCTAGACAACTTCCCAGGCCTCGTTGTCAGTGGAGAAGCCCCAGGCGTTGCAGCAGTTCTGGGTGGTATGGATGGCCTAGATTCCCTCGACACGTTCTCCCCACTAGAGGGCGCTACAGCAGCCAAACCAGTCATGGCGGTTGGAGGAGGAGGGCTGGACTCCCTCTCTGAGTTTAGCCTGCCTGGTGAGTGGCTTGATGGTAGCAGTGACTCATGATAATGTCAATGATATGGCTCATTTTTAATGTCATTGCCAAGTTATAAGTCCA
This sequence comes from Argentina silus, assembly GCF_951799395.1. Lineage (NCBI taxonomy): Eukaryota > Metazoa > Chordata > Actinopteri > Argentiniformes > Argentinidae > Argentina > Argentina silus. Next base: position 11,829,053 of record NC_139663.1, read on the forward strand.
GGTAAGAGAAGTTGTCATGATGGGTTTTACTCTTAACACATTTCTTTCTTCCTCTCACATTCTCTCCTTCAGGTGAGAGGGTCTACAACAAGCCTGTGGCGCGTCCAACCAAGTCCAACCACACAGTAAGTTATTTATTTTGTCTTTTCTATTGATAGGCATTAGCCTCTCACATTGCCATGCTATTGTTGCCTTGATGACATTTTAAACTTGATTACATCTGTGATATGATGTTTATTTTCCTGAGAGTCCCTTGGAATGTTGTTTTACCACAAAAGGTACCCCAGCCTCATGCTCTCGGGTGACACAGGTCAAGACTCACTGGCGCCTTGCCTTAACTGATGTGAACCATATGTCCTGGTTTCCTGTTTATAATAATAATAATAATAATGCATTTTATTTGGAGGCGCCTTTCAGGTCACCCAAGGTCACCTTACAGAAAAGAAGTAAAAGCAAAAGCATGACATCAATCATTAAAAACAAAACAAACAACACATCAAGATAAAAACAAGTGAAGTGCAGAGTGTCCAATTTATAGATAGTATGCCAGTTTGAACAGGTGGGTTTTGAGTTGGGACTTGAATGTTGTGATGGAGTCTGACTGTCTTATGTGTGGGGGGAGAGAATTCCAGAGCTTGGGTGCTGAGCAGCTGAAGGCTCGGGCACCCATGGTGCTGAAGCGTGACGTGGGGTTTATCACCTATTATAAGAATTGATTGCAAGCTCTTGACTAATAAATTGTCTTTATTCAACTTTTATTTTGAGTATCCACTTTCTTCCACGCACCATTGGCTATTTCTCTTCAATATCAGAAACTCATCATTACAATCTGTTACCATGGTGATGTAGACACAGAACGGCCAGGGCTCTTCCAAGCACTCTGCACCGACCCAGAACCCCCTGGCAGCCACACACGACTTCATGCTGGCCTGTGACACCTGCTACAGCCGGATAGGTACAGTAACAGTCTACCTGTTCATCTTTCATGTCTTCTCTCTCAAACAATGCCTCTCTCACAGTGTAGCTCTGAGAGATAAAGCTCTCACAAGGCCACAGATTATGAATATGGCACTTCAAGGCGTATAGCACGGTATAATTTTTCTCTTTCTCTCTCGACTACATCTCTCCCTCTCATTCTTTCTTTCACTCTCTCTCTCACTTTTCTGTGCTACCTCTACCTCTCCCTTTCTCTCTCTCTCTCTCTCTCTCTCTCTCTCTCATATATATATATATACATATATCTTCCTTTCTCTCTCTCTCAGGTCCGGGGGTCCTGGACTATAGCCACCAACCAGAGTTGGTCCACAACTGTAAGCGTAACATCCTGCTGTGCATGATCAAGGCTACAGAGTACCCTATCTGGAAGAGGGTGCGATCTCGCCCCAAGTGTAACAAGTTCTTTGGGTCTTATGTCCTCTGCAAGGGTAAGAACAGCAACACAGATTGGAATACTAAATTCTCTTGTAATGAAAAGATGTAAGGACCACCATCAAATTATCCCGCAGTGGTACTCTCCATTTTAAAAAGACCACGGAGAAACTTCAATCTCTTTTGCTCTTTGTGCTGGTTAGGTCCCTTTGGTGAGGCGGTTTCGTAGACAAGATGAATCCTAAAACTGAACTGAATCACACTTTCTGTATGGAGAATGTAGATTCTCCATTGAATATGTAGAGCTTTCTAGGACTAGGCCTAATCGGTGTCCAGGAAAGTGTAATACAGTTTTGTTAAAGGTTTTGTCCCCCTCCGTCTGAACAGAGGTTTTGGAGACTCAGGAGTGTAAGTTTGGGGAGGTCTGCACGTTTGCCTACTGCCAGGAGGAGATAGACGTGTGGACCATGGAGAGGAAGGGAACTCTGAGTAGAGAGCTGATGTTTGACATCAAAGACAGACCGGTGCTCACCATCACACAACTGCTGCAGCTGCACAACAGCATGTTCATGTTCCTCTGTCAGGTAGTGTGTACACACACACACACACACAAATACATCAACCAACACTCTTCCACTCCTTTCCTGTCACTCCCCTCTCTCTCATTCTGTCCATCTCTCTCTCTCCTTCCCTCCCTCCCTCCTCAGGAGTGCTATGACAGTAAGCCAAGGATCATCAGTAAGCGCAATAAAGAGAACCTGGCCATCTGCTCCAACCTCACTGCTCGCCACCCTTTTGATGAGAAGAAGTGAATCACATTTATTCCTGTCTTTACACACACACACACACACACACACACACACACACACTTCAACCCCCTGCTTACACACACACACACACACACACACACAGACACACACTCTGCAACCCCCTGCCTGTGGCATCCCTTCTGCGCTGCAGGTGCCTGGTGCATGTGGTGAGGTCCACCAGCGTGAGCTACACTAAGATCCGCCCGTTGCATGCCCTGTGCCAGTTTGACGTGTGTCGCCACGCGATTCGCTACGGTTGCCAGCGGGAGGACAGCTGCTCCTTCGCCCACTCTTTCATAGAGCTCAAATGCTGGATGTTGCAGTTGGACTCAGGTACACACACACACACACACACACACACATACATGCACACACACATTGACATATAGTATCAACACACTGACTGAGTTTAATATTGTGCCATGGTCTATGTGATGTCAAGGTATTTTATAATGTACAGGCCAAATTAAATCTGGGTTTTCAAGAAAAACATGAACATTTTTAACAGAGACCAGTAGGTGGCGGTAGACTCTGGATATACAGTTAGGTCCATATATATTTGGACACACAATTTTTTATTGTTATTTTAGCTGTTTACCAAAACATATTTAAGTTACAGTTATATAATGAATATGGGCTTAAAGTGCAGACTCTCAGCTTTAATTTGAGGGTATAGGAATTACAGCTCTTTTATATGTAGCCCACTCTTTTTCAAGGGACCAAAAGATTAAGCAGGTAAAAGGTCTGAGTTGATTCCAAGTGTGGCATTTGCATTTGGAAGCTGTTGCTGTGAACGCACAACATGCGGTCAAAGGAGCTCTCAATGCAAGTGAAACAGGCCATCCTTAGGCTGCAAAAAAAAAAAAAAACAGGCCAAATCAACAGTTTGGTACATTCTGGTGGATGATCGCAGGATCCTTCACATGGTAAAGAAAAACCCCTTCACAACATCCAGCCAAGTGAAGAACACTCTCCAGGAGGTAGGCATATCATTATCCAAGTCTACCATAAAGAGAAGACAAATACAGAGGGTTCACCACAAGGTGCAAACCATTCATAAGCCTCAAGAATAGAAAGGCCAGATTAGACTTTGCCAAAAAATATCTAAAAAAGCCAGCCGTGTTCTAGAACAGCATTCTTTGGACAGATGAAACTAAGATCAACCTGTACCAGAATGAAGGGAAGAAAAAAGTATGGAGAAGGCTTGGAACTGCTCATGATCCGAAGCATACCACATCATCTATAAAACACGGTGGAGGCAGTGTGATGGCATGGGCATGCATGGCTTCCAATGGCACTGGGTCACTAGTGTTGATGATGTGACAGAAGACAGAAGCAGCCGGATGAATTCTGAAGTGTTTAGGGATCAGATTCAGCCAAATTCAGCAAAGTTGATTGGATGGCGCTTCACAGTACAGATGGACAATGACCCAAAACATACTGCGAAAGCAACCCAGGAGTTTTTTAAGGCAAAGAAGTGGAATATTCTGCAATGGAGTCAATCACCTGATCTCAACCCGATTGAGCATGCATTTCACTTGCTGAAGACAAAACTAAAGGCAGAAAGACTCACGAACAAACAACAACTGAAGACAGCTGCTGTAAAGGCCTGGCAAAGCATCACAAAGGAGGAAATCCAGCATTTGGTGATGTCCATGGGTTCCAGACTTCAGGCTGTTATTGCCTGCAAAGGATTCTCGACAAAGTAGTAAAAATGAACATTTTATTACATTTGAGCCCCTGAAAATGGGGGACTGTGTATAAAAATGGTTGCAATTCCTAAACGTTTCATACAATATTTTTGTTCAACCCCTTGAATTAAAGCTGAAAGTCTGCCCTTCAATTGCATCTTGATTGTTTTATTTCAAGTCCATTGTGGTGGCGTACAGAGCCAGAATTATGAAAATTGTGTCACTGTCCAAATATTTCCAGACCTAACTGTATATTGTAGATACTGCTCTTTTGATCTCAAGTACGTGTGTGTGTGTTTCCCACAGGTATCACCCCTCAGGAGATTGCCCTGGAGTCTACGAGACACTGGAAGAAACTGGAGCAGAATGTAAACAAACAGAAGGTAAAGAAAAGTAAAGTAGACGGGATTTTTACGGCATTTCGTCATTGTAATGCTATATCTCATGACTGTATTTCTATCAGGCCATGGTTATCTCCTTTGTATCTGACGACCAGGGTGTTTTGTCTTATCCAGTCTACCTTTGTTCTGTGAATGTACCCACTACCTGTCAACGTTTAGCCTGTCAACATGCCGCCACCAAGTGGACCTGGTGGAGGAGGGGACAACCGAGGAAGAGGAGGAGGAGGAGGAGGAGGAGACGGGAAGGGGCTGGGCTTGAAGATGAAATTTGTCTGTGGTCAGTGCTGGAGGGACGGCCTGGTCAGTGAGCCAGATAAGGCCCTCAAGTACTGCACTGCCAAGGCCAGACATGGGTAAGGCAGCACCCTACGTGGCTAGTATGCACCCTACTTAGCATGTACAAGATAAGGCCCTCAAGTACTGCACTGCCAAGACCAGACATGGGTAAGGCAGCACCCTACCGAGCATGCACCCTACCTGGCTAGTATGCAGCCTACTTAGCATGTGATTGGTTTGTGGGAACCAGAAGAGAATGTTCATCTATATGAGGTCATTACAGGACAAAGAACAAGCTGTACTAGACTACAAGGTAATTGGGTAATCAATCTGTTATTGTTGTTATCAGCAACAATAGCATCCAGCAAGTGGGTCACCTGATAGGTATTGCCAAGGGAACCTCTCTCTCTCTCTCTCTCTCTCTCTCTCTCTCTCCCTCTCCCTCTCCCTCTCTCTCTCTCTCTCTCTCTCCCTCTCCCTCTCTCTCTCTCTCTGTCTCTCTCTCTCCCTCTCCCTCTCCCTCTCTCTCTCTCTCTCTCTCTCTCCCTCTCCCTCTAGTTGTACAAAGGTGTATATGCGTGTAGGCATGCCTCTGTGATAAGGCCACCATAGGGCAGTTTCACAGTTAACTATCTCTCTCTCTCTGCTCCCTCTTTCTTCCTCTCTCTCTTTCTCTGTAGTTGGACTAAGGAGCGCAGGGTGCTGCTGGTGAAGTCCTTGGAGAAGTTGAAGTGGGTGATGGTGCGGCCGTTGCCGATCGCCAAGATCAACCCACTACAGTATGATGTATGTGTTGGTCCCCTGGAGCCATTCCTCCCAGTGTGCATCACAATACAACTTTATCGTTCCATCTGTAACAATGGGACTTTGTTTCCTGCTCTATTCTCATCCACCACCCACCCCGCCCTCCAAGACAGTACACAAACACACACATTCCGAAAGAGCAAGGGGTCAGCTCGTTCCCAGGCTAGTATTGAGGATGTTAACCAGAGCAAGAGGCTAGATTAGCTTGAGCTAGAGAGGTGGCCACTCAGGTGTAATGACACACAATTGTTCAACTGAAATGTGTATCGGCACTGTGTGAACTTGCTTCGATAGAGCCAGAGCTACTTTTGTTTCCTCATAGCATGTTGTGGCCCGTGTGTAACAGCATAATGTATCCACCCCTTAGATATGTTCTCATGTGGTGAAGCAGAAGAAGTGCCATTACATTGGGAACTGCACCTTCGCCCACAGCCAAGAGGAAAAGGAGGTGTGGACCTACATGAGGCATAACAACTGTGAGTTAAAGTTAACACTCTTGTCCCCTGCAATCGCAATACGCCTCGGCATGGCATTGACTTCTTACATCAAATTCCTATTTTCAATAGGACCATTTTGCTCTGCAAGTAGGAGCCTTTACTAACTTTTATAATGTTATAACACTTCCACCCGTTGGCCTTACATTTTCTCTTTGAACCTTTCCCTGATTTATTTTTAAGTATGGGAACCCTGAGACTATATCAGTATTCTGCCACTCGGTGTCTGACGGGTTGGTCTAACATCTCTCTTTGATCCTGTGCCTGCCCTACAGTGATGGATATGCAGCAGATGTACAACATGTGGCTGTCAGTAACCAATCACAGCCGTCAGCCCGATGGAACCCTTCTCGCCCAACACACAGAGGAGAGGCAAATTGCCATGCCAACTGACTATGCCGAGCCAATGGTGAGTAGCCTCTGAGTTCGATCTATTTGGCAAATTTGAGATTGTGTGTTTATTTGTTTGTATTTATGTATGTAAATGTTTGTGTCTATGAGTTTGTAAGAGAATGGATATGTGCACCACAAGTGCAGTTTTACAAAGTGTGGGCCCGTGCGTGCGTGTGTGTATGTTACAGAGTGGCTTCCACTGCCGTCTTTGTGGGAGGCACAGTAACAGTGAGCGCCAGTGGCAGCAGCACATCTCCTCAGAGAAGCACAAGGACCGCGTATTCAGCTGCGAAGGAGAGGATGAGAGCTTGACCTGGGAGTACCGCTTCCCAGGACTCCGCCTCGCCCTCTGTCCCAGGTACCTCAATACTGCTGGATTTCACATGACCCACCGCTTACTGCTCACATATCACAAACCAGTTTTCCCAAGCGGGCACCCCAGAGGGTTACATTAGCAATGAAACACTGGTAAGCACAGGCCAGTGAATGCATTGGAATAACTATGATAGACCAAGAGAGTAGCTGGAAATGCATGTTAAATGAAATGCATCTATTGATTGTTATGTATACAGTATATAATAGATTTCTGTGATTGACAGGCTGGAGAGCGACTGTCCTGAGGGGGCGAGCTGTGACTACGCCCACAGCACTGAGGAGCTAGTGGAGTGGCAGGAGAGGCGGGACTTCCTCCGACGGAAGCTGGCCAAGGCCCGGGAAGACATGCTCATCATGCCGGATGAGTTTGACTTTGGGAAGTTCAATTTTCTCCTGCAGGACTAAAGCCCCTGTTCCCTGTATGACACACACACACACACACACACACACACACACACACACACATATGCCTATGAGAGTATACACACTACTTACACTAAACAGAAAGTAACCCCTTGTTTTGTTGAAGGTCTTGAGAGGTATTTTCCTCAGTATCTGAACTGAACTCAAAAAGGATAGGCCGACTCATGAAGCCTTAAACCAAAAATGTTATTTTAAATATCATAGGCTCAGTAAAATAGGGAGACTTGGGTCCTGAATTTCAGTCAGAAAAAATTTGGTTATGTTGCACTACCATTTTACAAAACACCACTCCCCTAATAGTCTTACCAGTCTTTTGTAATGGAAGTATGGATAGGCAGGTACCATGAATGTTTTGCCTTGGACATTGAGAATTATCCCTGCTTTGAAATTAATCCCTTGATGTGAATTGGCACTATCCCATACAACCCTCTACCTTTTATCATTGGGTTTCCACAAGGTCTTAGTTTGACTAATTTAACTGAAATACATAGTTATTTACTTTCTAAATGTAGAGTGTTTAACTTGAGTTGAGCCATGGTGACTTTGTGCCAACTGAAGAATCTGCTGCTTTGAATTCAGTTTGAAAGAAATTACATCACAGAATGTTGTGTGCATTGGTGTTCTATTCACAAGATTTCAGGAGGGAGGAGGAACATCCGCCAGTCCTTTGTTTGAAGAGAACATTCTTTCTGCATTGAATTTTTTTTTGAAGAAGAAGAAATATTGCCTTGCAGCTTCACACATTATGAAAGGAGCTGACCTGGAAAGTGGCCAGCCTACCCTGGCAGGATAGAGCAAGGATGCTCCAAAGTGATTAACTTACTCAGGCCTTAACTGTGGGAATATAGATGGAGGGAGTACCTCAAAAGTGCCTATGTACAATAGCCCGCCTATAGCTTGTAGACAATCACTCATTACATAACAGAAATTGTTATCTGCACAGTCATGTTGAAAATGTGAATGATTATATCTCAATATGCAACTTGGCACATGCATTCAATTCTATCAACCACTGAAATACAGTAAGAAATAACATAGTAGTTAAACCCGAATTAAAACCACACCTTGTTATAGATATAGTTTTCATGGCTACCGTTGTTCTCGTCATTGAGCCTGAATCTTCGTTGCCTTCAATGTGTTGTTACCACTATGTTAGTGCTCTTGACGCGATTGTTACTATTCCCGAGTTATGCAGAAGGTAGTATTTAGCATGTAACCCAGAAACTGGGAGATTCTCACACTATTGCTGTTCTCAAGAATGTGGGAATGTTCAATGTGCAGCACTGATAATTATGTTGAAGAGTTTAATGCTCGAGAATGAATAGACTGGGGAGAGCAAAAACGTAATTATCTGTTTAGCATTTCGTTTTTTGTTTGTAAATGAGAGCTATCGACCAAATCTGAAGAAAAAAAAAAGTTTAAAGAATAAAACTATTTTTGTGAGGGAAAGAGGTATTTTATTGTGTCCTCCTTTTTTGGTTTATGAATATATAAGATACTATATTATGTAACGTTTTCACTTTTATGTATAAAGCAATACACGCTTTCTGATTGTGGAAAAATGTGTTACCGGTGTCTCACCAGTATGTGTTTCGTTGTCAGCAGGTCACTGGTATAAATTACATGTGCTGGATGTTCTCTGCCTCTCAGTGCCTGGTGAGAAATAGCCTCCAAGGTTTGTAATTGAAAAATCTAAACCCACCTACAACTTACAATTGGTCGATGGGTAAAATGGATAGCACCCACAGCAAATAAAAATTCTTGGATCTTGAATAAACATTAGATGATTCATTTGATGATGATTCATTGGTTGTTCGCCGAAATGTCTTAATCATTCATCAAAGTGAAGGGCGTATCCAACCAGCTCATTATCATACAAGTTGCAAGCGTATTTCATCCTCGTGACATATCCTAAGAAGTTGGTTCAGAAGTTTGAAGTCAACAGAAATTGTTTTGTCTGCAAAATAGTGTCTTTGCAGTTCCACATCGAGGATTACATTATTATTATTTTTTTTTTTTTTTTTTTACTCTGATCCAAGTTTGTGTAATCGCGAAACGAAGTTTCTTTCCAACGGTGTCTGAAATGTCTACGGCCAACGAAATCCTCGGGGATATCTGCGATGTTCCTGAAGTTTTCAAATCCCTGCTCGACTTTCCATTTAATGTTCCTATCAATGAGAACGGTAAGAATATGTCAGAAAATAACATATTACCCCAGTTTTAATTTGGTAAATGCAAGTGGTATAGTGTGCTTTATTTTATGTATATATTACTGATGTGTATAGAATTGAGTACTAGGTGTCAGTACAGTAGCTAGAGTCCCAGTGTACCGACCTGTTGTCACAACATTGGTTTGTATAGGCCTACTAGTCACTCGGCTGTCTCAATGAGTATATGGTCAATGGAATTGTGAAAACAGCTAGTAGAAAGGGTACCTGAGGTCAGTGAAAACAGTGACACTGAAATGTCGTGAAAAACAATGTTACATTTACTGTGACTCATTGCAACTTCATATATGGCTGATGCAATGGCATTGAAATTGTTCTCTCGCCATCAGTGAGTCTTTTTAGTTAATGGCTGGATGTCAACCAACGCCCTGCAGATGTCCTTATCCTGAAACATGACTCGCATATTGCCCCATCTGTGACTTGAATTATATAATCCTATCACAGATGGGGCTAACGTTAGTTCTATGCGAGTCAGGTACTCTGATCCCAGAACTTGGTATTATGTCTTGAAAAACGTCTGACAGTCCGTCCACGTACAGATTTTAACCAGTGGAACTGGATGTCACTGTCATTAGTTTGCATTGTCATTCAACCTCTTTAATGCTTTCTTGTGCTGAAAGATTACTCAAATGTCTGTTTCATTGCATTGGCACTTGGCCTAGACAGACTACTCCCTCATAAAGTTGCTGGTCATAGATCTCCCATTCAACTGTCATTTAGCCTAGATGTCCTAGAACGTTACCATGAGAAGGGATCAGAAACTCTTTGACCTACGTTGTAACCTGTAAGCCCTACCATTCAGAACACAATACATTATGCTGTTATTTTTGGCTCAGACATGTTAAAAGATGGCGCACACACACATACACACACACATATATGTACAGAACAAAGTAGGATGCCTGTGTTCAGAGATTTCAATCACATAGCCTAGTCTTGTTTGTACATAAATAACGCCCTGTCACCACTCCTGGTATTATATTTACATTAGACCTATATATAAAGTAGACTTTCTTAAAGTTCACACTTTGGACTGCTAGGGGATTCATGCACAGAGTGAGCCCACAATCTCATGACTTCTTATAAGGCAATGAGTTAGGCCTATGACATGGCATTGTGCTTTGACATGGCCTTGATGAGTTATAATCTTGTGTGCTGACTGCCCATGCTTTAAGATAACCTGTTCCTGTTTTACTGATAAGTGTTCGGCTCAACCAAGGTGATGGTTGTGGACATGTCTTCTTTTCAGAATCCCAGAATACATGTCCATCTGTTATGCAGACAACTGTTATGCGGACAAGGCGTTTGCCATCACCCAGTATATAACGCACACTGTGCTCTTATAAAGCTGGACTAGCCAGTCAGTTGCTCCTCTGGGAAATGAAAGGAACAGTGTTCAGACAGTTGTGTTCATATGAAAAGATGTTATAAGAGCAATGATTGTTTGCATACAAAGCCTTGATAGGTGACCATCAGTGCCTGTGTCACAACTAAAGGAACACAGACTAGTCAACACTTGTTGATGTCCTTGATCAGGGAAGCAGAGGGAGTAATTATGCTTTTCCATGTCCTAAAGTTGGAGAAATATTAGTTTGCAAGATCTGTACTTACCAGTTACTTGCACAGGCTAGTCAAAGTCTAAATGGACTAAGTATACAAAATACAACGTGTGGTTTCTTTTTAAGGTCAGAGAGGTGAGAAAACAGGGGGGAGGGTGTTCGGGAGAGACTTGAGATCAACGCAAGTTCCAAATCTCATTTCTAGCACCCTACACATTCTAAGGACAATAACATTACATCAGAGGGGATGATATTGCATTTGGCCTATGGGTTAAGGGTTTATTACCAAAAAGGCCTATATTCCAAGGTCACCACTGTACATAATAACCACATACCTTAATAGATTAGATTAATAGATTAGAGCACATGCGACTAAATTGGCCATGATTGATTTCAGCTTGATTTCAGCCTACAAACTGTAGGTTCGAGACATTTTCAGATCTCCAGCCAGATGCCCTCAGCACGCCTATTATTGGGCTTTATTCAACTATTTTGGGAATTCCATATAATTGCACGACCAGTTTGTACACTCCCCTCTTTGTTTACTTGGTCTTGTGTTTTTTTTCTTTTTTCTATGAGCAGCGGTGGCGGTGGAATGTTGTTCAGAACATAATGTTCCTGAACATCCTGCTAAAAACCACACTGTCGCATTGTGGCTCCAGCAGGGATGCACGCGCTCGAGCGTGTGCACGAAAACGTGAGAATGTTTCAGTAGAGGCTAGAGGTTAGAGAAAATCATTCAGTCAGATGATTATCGCTTTGAAACGGATCATTTAAATCTATATGTATTGCCATTAACATACTTGATGCATATTAGAATTGTAGACAGGTCCAATGATGCGCTGTTTGTTTGTAAATAAATGATACGGACACTGTTCAGTGACGCTTCTCGTGTGCCGCCGCCGTCTTGCTTTGCACGTGCCATAACATCGCCCCCTCGGTAGCTCTGCACGTGAGTGGGGGGGCACGTGTTGTAGGCACGAGTGGTGTCCCCTTGTGGAAGGATAGAAGTATATCAATGCAAAAATATATCTTGTCATGATGCGCTGTCTAGAGTGAACGTTACATTTTCTCTCTCCCTTGATGCATAAGGAATCATAATACCACGCAGACATGATGGGCTACATTTTGCAATATATGTTTTATTTTTTCCCCTATTTTTTTCAATTTGGTGCTGCTCTCAGGAATTAGAAGTACAGTATGTGAAGCTGTACACCTCTTCCTGGCCGTCTCAAGGCCAGTGAATACCAAGGCTTCCTGTTTGGTTACTTAGTGACAGGACATACATGTGTACGAGACACTATGTTCCCTTTTACAGTTCACGTTCCCCACGTAGTGTACCCTACACAGTGTTTTCCATATGTGGGATAAGTGTAGCCGTCCTGGCCAATAGGCTGCCGTGGTGGTGTACTGCCTGTGTTTTGACAGGCACACCAACGCGTTTTCTATACATGTCAGCTGCTTAATATTCCTATACAGGCTGTACATGCGACCTATCCGCGCTGAGTATTTCTTGAAGAGGCGTACCACAGCTCATGAATAGTAACACAGCGCTCGCAGTACGAAGGACGGGGGTCGGTGTAGTGTTGTTTTGTCTCAAGCTTTAATTTGTCGAACAGGTTTCAAAGCAACAGAGCTTGGAACAAGAGACGAAGCACTTTTGTGTATCTTCGATTTGCGTTCGTATTACCCGCGGAATATAAAGCTCTAATAATGCCTGGGAAAGCTTCTATCACCGTGGCACGGGAGCCCAGATCGAGTCCGCAGAAAGCGTACCCTTTTGTTTTGAAGAAGATTATGGACATTCCTCCTCCCAATATACTCGAGGATGGCGATGATGGTAAGAATAGTCGCACAGTGCTGGATGATTGGAGAGACTCCAAATATACACTGCATGTCAACTGTATGTAGATCATTCATTGACAAACACACCTGTCGGGCAAATATTAACTGAAGATCCATCAACGCGTGTTTTGTTCTACAAATTGATCCTTTCGTGTTTGTTGGAAGCTTTGGCGCATAATCTATCAATAATTGAATTGTTTTATGTGCATACATGTTTAGTGATATCAATAGTTACAACGGGGAAGTCACCCCCCCCCCGCACGTCGAGTGCTATGCCCGTTTCCCCTGAGGCAGCAGCGCTGAAGTGAGTGAGGAGGAGAAAAAGAACAAAAAGTTCTTGCACCTCCCTGCCTGCCCGAGAGCAGTGCAGTCAAACCATGATGTAGATACGAGACAAACCACTCAATATAATTGCATTTGAAAGGCAGATATATATATATATATATATATATATTAAGCAAATTAGACCTGTTTATGGCAGTGTGTTTACAACAAGCACAGAATTTCCCCTCCCCCATTGTTTACCTGTTCCTGCCCCCTCTCTTTCCCCCCCCCCCCCCCCCCCCCCCCCCTCACCTGTCTCAAATTTATTTCATTCTCTCATTTCACTTATTTTTCTCAACTTCTCATCTCCCTCCCGTGACAATGGACCTCAATCATCACACTTTATTTACCGACTCTTCTTTGTGTCTTTCACACGGTAACGCCCCCTCTCCTCTTACTTCCATGTCCCTTCCCTCCCCTCTCCACTCCCTCACAGAAATAGAAAAGGAGAAGTTGTGCTCGTCCGACGACACGGAGGCTGGGTCCGGTGGGGTTAGTGGAGGTGGGGCTGGGTGCGCAGGTGGTGGCGGAGGAGTGTCTGCCTCCCTGACCCCAGCCATCTGGGAGAAGACCATCCCCTACGACGGGGAAACCTTCCACCTGGAGTACATGGACCTGGACGAGTTCCTGCTGGAGAATGGCATCCCAGCCACCCTGGAGGAGGAGCTGCAGAAGAGCCTGGCCCAGGAGGAAATCAAGGGGACCAAGGCTGCCGGCTCCTCCTCTCCTTCTGCCACCGCCACAGTCACTTCAGAAGAAGAGACGGTCACAATTACCTTGCAGACAGCTGAGGAAGAGGACGGGGATGATGAAGATTCGGTGTCAGTGGTTGATGCAGAGGAGGTGCCTGACCAGAAAAGTGGTGAATGCTTTGGGCTCATTTTGGACACATGGTCATATGTCCTAATAGCATTGAGGTCACCCAATTGTATTGTGTCTGGAGTTGTAACACACACTTATGTGAAACAATTCTCCCTCTCTGGCACATAGTTACTGGCTCTATATTCACATAAGCCTATGGTATTCAAACAGAACCCACAAACAGACAGACTCTTGGACGCAGGTTTTTTTACATTCAACATATTTAACAATACTGATATACATGCATCGTCTGGCACCTTGCCCCAGGCACACATGTGCCAACACATGCACATGTACTGAAACATGAGCACTGGTAAATGGCAGTTCTACATGGTGACCTTAAAGCAAACTGAGTGTACTTAGGAAATAATCTATAATGCAGCTGTCAATTGTTCACTGAATAGCCCTGGAGAATATGTTTTCTCTACAAAACATATCTAACAGCCATCAAGATAAACAAGTAGGAAAAAAATCCACTTTTTCTTGAACTCACTCATTGTCTCCCTCTAGGGGTCAAGTCTGCAGTCTGCGTCACACCCACCCCTATAGACCCGGAGGACATAGAGGTGGACATTAACTTCCAGCCGGATCCCACAGACCTGGTGCTGTCCAGCGTTCCCGGGGGAGAGCTGTTCAACCCACGCAAACACAAGTTCTCAGAAGAGGAGCTCAAACCACAGCCCATGATCAAGAAGGCCAAGAAGGTGTTTGTGCCCAATGAAGCGAAGGTAAGCAGATGGAAGAATTATTAGAAGTTTAGAGAGTGTGTGTGAGTTATGGTATGTGGGTAGATGAAGCCGTTGGATTTGTGGTATGACTGAGAATATAGGCAGCCATTGGGGATTGGGCACCAAATGAGTCTTATTTTAAACTGTGATATAGGCCTATGTTGTGGAAACCGATTGGTTAAGATTATAGTATTACAATGTTATAACCGTAGAAGGAAGAAGGGGTTAGAGATCAAGTGAGGGTTTGGCTGGGATTACGGATCAAAGTTGTGGATGTCATCACAACCCAGATGTTCATTTTATGTAAATCCTCTGTTAATGCCTGTTTTGTAACCCTCTCCCTCTGCAACTCCCAAAGGACGACAAATACTGGTCTAGGAGGAAGAAGAACAACGTGGCTGCCAAGCGCTCGCGTGATGCCCGGCGGCTGAAGGAGAATCAGATCACAGTCCGGGCTTCGTTTCTGGAGCGGGAGAACCAAGCATTAAGGCAGGAGGTAGCCGAGCTGCGAAAGGACTGCGGCCGCTGCAAGAACACCATGTCCCGATACGAGGCCAAATACGGTCCGCTGTAAGGGACAAACTTCTATCTTTAAACAAAGAATGACAAAATTAAATCTCCCCATAAAACACAGTCGCAGACACAAAAACACAAAGGGAATTTTAAATTGCACTGCTGTCACGCTGACCACTGGTCACTGCGTCAAGTTCCTAATCTGCTCCAACCCGACAATGGAGGCATGGGTACACACAGTCAGTGAGCAAGTCGAGGCAGCTTCATTGGGAGAGGTGGACACGTGAGGAAGGGTTGTGGAGAGCGGCTGGCTCCTACACATACAGGGACATGATTCTGGACACTCTCATTGTCACGCGAGCAGGGAAAACATGCAACATGTTTACCGCTAGCCTGGCCTCTCTTAGCGATGCTCAGAGAACGTCAGAGAACGTGAGTTTTGCTGGAGAAAAGCAGGCTTGAAAAAGATAAACACAAGCCCTTCAAATTTACACACACATTTACCTCCGCACACCAACAAGTTATTTTGCGGAGCAAAGCATGAATACCGGCAACTAGGAGTTGAACATTGAAAGGTGTACTTTATCCCACCAGTATCTCACACACAATTTGTAAAACAGCCTATTTGGGAATTTTCCTAATTCTTTTTTTAAAAAAGGAGCAGGGCAAGGACTGTCTTTCTCCTAATATGTGTTTGCTTGTAGATGAAGGCAAATGTCAGGCATTAATCAGGGCCCTCATTGATGGAGGGGGATGTACTATGTAGGTTGGTTTATTTCACTGCACACTGCAAGTAGAGGGCACTAGAGTCAGTGCATCCTGTGGTTCGCCAGACCCAAAGATACCTGCTCCTGAACGTTGTAAATAATTAATAATAATAATAATAATTTCATGGTCATTTTTTCCCGAACTGTGAGACAGTTATTCTGTCAAATACCTGTGTCTTTTTATCTTATTAACGTGTTGAAAAAGCCATTATGATCAGTGCTGTATTTATTCTAATAATGCATCTATTGATTGTAATGTGCAACAATATGTCATATGATATTTCTTTTGAGAAACAAAACTTACGGAACCAATGACTAAGCAGGGACTTCAATGGGTAAACTGTGCTTTTAGAATTTGTTTTTTTAAAACAGGTTTTCAAATAGAACTGTACTGGAATTTTGCTTTCTCCTGAAGACATGGCAGTTTCCCACCGTGTTCACCTCATCCAAAACTTGCATCGTGTCATGCTCCAATTTCATTGGGTATTAGGAATTTGGAATCTGAGGAAATTAAGGGCCTGTGGTGACATCAGCACATTTACAGCTGCTTGGTGATGTTTGGCAAAAAGAGAACTTTGAATAAAAATAGCTACCCAATTAGCTGCTTGCCAATGTGGCTTTGCCTAGATGTGTAGTCTCAAAGAGTTCATGGCAGACTGTTAAGCAAAGGGAATCAATCTTTTATGTGTCTTTCTTAAACTGATACAGTATGAATTTGTCCCGTCAGCTCGTCTTCATTATTGACTTAAACATACATGTAACATACAGTACATGTGGCAATAATATTCTTTTACTCAGCTCTTTGTTTTCTGATGTTTCTTATTGTAAAATCGTGACAATAGACTTACATTTAGAAATGGCCCAGTGTCATTTGTGCTTCCAATGAGGATCCTGCTGCACGAAAATGAATAAAGTGTGTTATTATTTTCATTTGTTTTACACAAAGTGTACTTACTGTATATCTTTAAATTCATGGTTCACAAAACAATTGATCAGCATATTATATTGGTAGTCATTGCATTCTAATTGATCAGGTCTGTTGGCCAGATTGTGTCTGTTCTGTAAAATGACAATGTGAAAGCATGGTCCAACATTAAGGTATGGTCTGTACTGTCAGGTGATACACCAAACACGTTTTTTAAATTAATATTGCCTGTCAAACTACGTACTCTTGTCGTTATTATATATTATCGGCACCTTGGCTGTGCAAAGTTTGACCTTGGGCAAAAATCTGTCACTTAAGGTTTCAGAGGGTTCTTTTGATCACTATGTAAGATACTCAAGATGCATCTTATTGAAATTCACTGGACTTCTGCTTGTGTGACATCAGATGTTTGTTTTAGGTTCCTGATAATATTGCTTGCATGTGGTTCAGGACGACAGTTCTTCCCAGTGAGGTGGTCTGTTTTGTATTGACAGTCACTGCAATTGACTGTCTTTTTACATGGTTCATTGATAGTAATACAATTACAGTTCATTCTTACCAGATCTGAAATGTGTTGTGTACTAGAGGTACTAGCTGAAACAGTCCTTCAGAACACCAGTGGCCAAGGTCATTCTACAATAACAGCCTTCTCAAATGTAGCAGCAGCAGTCACAATTTTTTACATCTTTAAACAGCTATAATAACTCTTTATGAAAAACACAACTTTGAACACATTTCAAACTTTGTCTATCAAGTGCATTTTTATTGTTCTCTTCTTTTTATATTTGGTTTTGTCTTTTATATAAGGATGCATTTTTGTTGTGGTTTTTATTCTGTACCCTTATGTATAGGATACGTGCGATGGCAGTAAGTCCTAACTGTATCTTGTATCTTGTATCATGCATATTAATAAAGTGGTATTTGATGAAACGTGAACCCTTGTGTTGACCTTCCCTGAGTCATGGACCAACCGCGGTGATTCTGACCATCGCTGACAGAAAACACAATGTGACGTTGCCTGGGAGACAAACAGGGTGTACTGCATGACAGAGAAGAGAGAGAAGAGAACCATCCATCTTCTTGCCTTATGCACACACACACACACACACACACACACAAACATAAACAATTCTTTTTCGGTCCTCTGTTGTTTCTGCTCTGCCTATGCCCCTGCCTCATCCTCATTAGTATTCCAGTAGAGTATCAGATGTTGCGTAATGATCACATCCACACACAGGGGAGCAGTGTTGCATAACGGTAGCCTCAAAGACGAGAGAGGGGGGGGGGGGGGGGGGGGCGGCTAGGGGTGAGGATGGGGAGTGTGGAGGGATGAGTGGGGAAACAAGATGGGATGGAGAAGAGCAGTGAGGCAAATGAGAAAAATAGGGATTCAGTGAGAGAGGAGAGCAGAGATAAAGGGAGAGATGAGAGGCGAGGGAGGGAGGAGGGGGATGAGATGTGGCGAGTGAGTGGGCGATGAGGTGATGGAGAGCCAAGGAGGATCTGGCCATGCATGTTAATGTCAAACAACCACACGCCATTGGAGAGCAGTGCCCAGTGTGTTCAGATAACACTAGGGGAGCCATGCCTAGAGCCGGACAAACACACAACCACACAGGATCAAATATTGAACTAGTCATGTTTCAGATGATGAAATGAGAGGTAATATCTGCCTAGTTTAAATTGGGTGGCTCCTACGGAGGAGAGTTGGGATGTGGAGCTGTTTGCTCTTTGAGGATCTCATTTTTGGTTTGAATTATTAATTAGACTTCACTTACATTTGTTTACATCAATAGTGTGGAACAATTTGCCATGGTAGAAATTTTGAAATTAGATTTTTCATGACAGCATTGAGAGGGTCTTTTCATACTCCATTAGGACACATATATTTACTATGAAGTGACAAGAGCCTCTTTGCCTCTGAGTAAAATGAAAATGTAAAAATATTCTATGCCTAAAGTTCTAACTTAGATGGTGTGAAAAGATACTGTTGAATTATTCATTAATTATTATAGTGAGCGGGAGAAAGGTGGGAAGGGATGGTGTCCATGGCGACCATGACATGAAAATGTCCTGAACCCCTGATGGTGTACTTATCTAAAGTATGATGGTTAGCAACTTGGGTTGGGACAACAGTGAAAATTCACTCAATGATAACAGCTGATAATGATAATGGTATATATTTTTTTTTAAATGTATAATGAGCTGAGACTTAAGTTGATCAGCAAGTAAACTCTCTCTTGGGGAAGATAAGAGTGTTAAATCAAATATAGTCAAATATTGAGAACACACAGGAGCTTCCTGCATACAACCCAAGAGAATTCTGCAATATGAATTATTGTGCTGTGAATCTATCAATAATGTGTATATAAACAAACATAAGTTATTTCAGTACCATGTCTATGTGCCAACTCTACTGGCAATATTAGTACCTCTCACATTTGAGTGACATACTGAGACAGACAGAAATGAGGACAAGACCATCAGGTTATTTTCCATGCTTATTTTTGCCATTCTGTTTTATTACAAACTTAAAAAAGAATCTGATACAATAAGAAACTGCAGTAGTAAGTCCCCATTCCCATGGGGAAGCACAGAAAACAGGTCATTGCATTTCAGTAGTGAAAGGTTTCATATACATCTACAGGGTGTACAGATAGATCAGATACAAAATAGGAAAAAATGATAAAATACAGGCAAAAAAGAAAGCACTATATTAATATATCTTACTTTTTCAATTATATCCATTTATTCTTAAATTGTTAAATCTTACATAGAAAATAAACTTCTTTTATTACAACAAAATATTCCAAAGTGCAAAATAAAATACACACATAGATATAAGCAAAAGACATTAGAATACAAAACTCTGTGTTTCCCCCTCAGTTTGAGTCAATCCTGGTTGTCGAGCAGCCTGTTTTTAGAGTGGATTTGAAAAAAATCAAGCCTTTTTATTTACTGTACATGGAGAGGATCACTTAAGCTGCTATACTCATGAGTCCCATTTTAAACACAAGACGCAACCCAACATTAATTTCTCAACTGAAGTATGGATGTCCACCACGTCAAAAAAGGTCAGTTGTGAAGTGGGGTTCAACCAGACCGTTAGAATTCTAGTTTAGCGTAGCAGCCCCCATTTCCATCCATCAGATCTCACTTTCCTGCTTTACTCGCAGGCAGTCAGTGACCGCTACATGGCCTCTGAGACACTAATCACCTCCAGACCTGCTTTGTAGGCCCAGGGAATTAAACACAGCCGATTAAACACTGTAAACTGACCAATATCAAAGCAATGGTGGGGGAACTGGAGCACTTTACTGTGTTTAGAATTTTTTTTTTTTTTTTTTTTTTTTTTTTTTACTTTAAAAAGAAATCACAGACATTAAGAAAAACAAACAAAAAAGAAACAGACTCCATCCATCTTTAGGGCTGTCCAGCACCAGGATTGACCATTCACTGATCATAATCACATTCACGGCACATTCATTTCTATCCTTCTCCTTAACCTGCTTGTAACACTGACTTCAGAGTGAAGAAACAAACTGGAACCTCAGAATCATGGAATCTCTACCGCCCCCCCATCGTGTTCTAGAATATGGCGTTACACATTGCACATAGACCAGGGACAGAGTCTGTGTGAATAAAGACAGTCTGGGCTATGGCTGTAGCAGCTGGAGTAGGGTTATAGGGTTATAGGGTGACCTGACTTAACATTACAGATTACACTCCAGGAAGGGGTTATTTGCTCTCCTTTAGTCTTCATGCGTAACTGGAATTGGCAGCCATTTTAGTCACACAGAGCAGAACTGGTGGGGAACCAGTGAGTGACATGGAAGGGAGGCACACAAAATACAGAGTTAGAGCAGGGGAGGCTGGTGGAGGCAAATCGGAGGACAGACTCATTGTAATGCATGGAATGGAATGAGGAATGGTATCAAACTCGAGTTTGATACCATTCCTTACTCCATGCATTACAATGAGCCTGTCCTCCGATTTCTACCTCCACCAGCCTCCCCTGTGTTAGAGGTATATCTAGAAGTAAAATAAAGATGTAGGATAAATGACACTAGAAAAATAGCTGGAAATTTAGTGACTAAGGGATGGGATGAGTTGGGGATGAACACTGAATTGTGGTGAAATGTCAGGGGATTTTTGGTTTTAAGTGTATAAACTCACTATGAAGAGGAATTGTATACAAGTGTAACCAGACTGCTCTTAGACACACAGACAACTGGAAACAACTGTTGGTTGTTTTGTTTATCTTTCAACCCATTGTAAACATTCATCTTTGAAACTCTCCAAAAACCCAATTTAACAGATTACATTTACCCGTCTTTTATTGGACAAATTCTGTACAAGGTACAATACACATTCAATACTTTATTTTATACATCTTTATTTTTTGTCTCAACTTGCATATATATTCATATAGTTATTTTCTGAAAAAATAACTTCAGCACATAAGAAACTAAACAAAGGAAATCTGAGCATAAGAAATATATACATATTCCTATAGTTATAGTGTGTGTGTGTATGTATAATTAATATATATATATATATATATATATATATATATATATATATATATATATATATATATATAATCTTTTACAAATGTACTTGATCATTCATTTGAAAAAACACAGGGCAAAAAATATAGAAAAATTGTAAATAAATTACAAACAAATGTAAAAATGAACCCTTCCCTCACAATCATAACATGTATAAAGACTCCCACCCCCAACCCTCCCTCTGCTCCTCCTCGGAAACAAACAAAAACAAAATAAAACTTGCATGAGTGCATGCATGCCTATGACTGACTGACTGTCATAAAGCGATGCCTGTGTGAGCACAAGTCAAGGGTCATTGGGTTATCTTATACACAGACGTTTACGCGCACAATCTAGAAAACATTCAAATTACGGGTAGGGCCACTATGCCACCTTGTCAATATATCCAAATACAAATCTATAAATCGTGACAGGACCAACATCTCTCAGTTTTAACAAAATGGGCCATCATAAGGAGGACAAAGGAATGAGAATGCTTCCCTCCCTCCATGGCTGGTGGGAGGTACATGGCCTTTGTAGCTCGAGAATATAAAGTGCTGGATGGCTCAAAAGGACATCAGGAGATAGGGGCTGGGCTGCACATCACCCTTGTGACAAATGTGCCCCATTATACTGAACATGAAGCCAGTGAACCACCTTAATAATGAGAATGATCTGACAAGGTATCATAATAATGTGACAAAAAAAGATCTAGGCTAACATTCATAGTCCTTATTGAAATTGAAAAGGGGAAAAAACAACAGCTTTCATTGTGTGATTCTCATCTCACATTTGAGCAGCAACTGGAACAGAGATAATGAAGGGATTAAAAGGGCAGGGGAACTAGTGTAGCGTGAGCCTTTGGCTGCTACGCCACTGAAGCTCTGCACAAACGTGCTCCGGGTTTTAAAGTGTCAGTCTAAGCCCACTGCACCCCAAGATGCCAAAGGTGGTAGAACCTCCTAGATGCCCCTGCCTTGCTGGCTGGCTGGCTGGCTGGCTGGCTGGCTCTCTTCTCTTCTCCTCTCCTCGTGGTATAAGACCTCTCCTTCATAGTCAAAGTCACGCTAAGCCATTTATCACAATCCCTACTGCTTAACTGCATCCCATCCCCCTCCTACAACGCCTGTTCACCTTCACACACTGCTGACTGGGATACTGTGTGTGTGTGTGTGTGTGTGTGTGTGTGTGTGTGTGTGTGTGTTTAAGGGATTAGTACGCCGTTATATCCTAAGACGCAAAGATCAACTTGCCTCTCACGTTCATCAAGGTCTCCTGACCTTCCCAGATGTCATTTTTCCTATCATGACAGCTACATATCGCCTCCTGCCCTGCATTACTCCTGCCCATCTATGCCCTCCCTATTCCCCTTCAACTACCCTCGCTTCCTCTCAAACCATGTTTCATTAACACATTTAATTTCAGCTGATGACTAGAAAATTGGTATACCTCAGTCAAAACAGATTGAGTACAGTATGTACGTACGTGTGTGTGTGTTTCGAGGTTAAAATAGCAGACCCATCGTATTCAGGATAAGTCTCAATCATAAGCCACAAAACATTAAATACTCCTGGTAGCACAAATAGGAATCCACCAAAACCGCACATTCCCCTCTGTGCATTTGTGGCAACTAGGGCAGAGCATATTGCAAAGCAAAGTGCTTAGCTTTCCAAACCCATCTTACAGGACACTCCGTAGGTGCCATAGGTCCCTTTTCACAGCATGACAGTGCAGTGCAAAATGTAACCAATATATACTGCTATACCAGCTGGGTCAATAGTCAGAAGCTGAAGGACATTTCACTCAGTTTAACATTCAATGCAAAAATAAACATCTGTGCAATAGGAGTCTGATTACTCCTCTGGTTAGAGACACTGAACTCTGAATCCTCAAAAATAAAACATTAACAGGAACAATAATATACATGGATAATGCATATAATCACATGAAATATGTAGTGGAGATGGTAGTAGTCGTAGTAGTAGTAGTAATAGTAGTAGTAATAAAACTAATCCTAAGATGTAGTATTAGTAAGAACAATTCTTAGAAAAACTGAAAATATTTGAGCATCACTGCGCTACACCCCTGCTACAGCAATACTCTTCATCATAACAAAGGCTTAATTGGCCAGCACCACTGGCTGGAAGGCCTGGCTGGGATATTGCAGGTTATACCCCCCTAGACCCTCTACGAAGGGGGGCTTCTCCATGTAAGAGATCCCACTGCTGCCACCAATGATGCCCACAGCTGGGCCTGGTGGAGGGCTGGAGAAGGGGTCAAAGGAAGAGTGGGAGTGGTTGTGGGCAGGGTGGGGGGGCTGGAAGGGGCTGGTGTGGGGGGGCATGGGCGGGGCGTCTGCGTCAAAGTAGAGGGGTCCCGAGGAAGCTGGGTAGACAAACTCTTTGGCATTGGGAGAGAGCTGGCTGGGGATCTGACCCCCCAGAGAGTGCAGGGAGAGGGAAAGGGGCTTGTGCTTAAGCAGCCCTGGGGGGGAGATGTTGGTGGGGGAGCGGGAAAGCATCCTCTGGGGCGGGGGCACGCCCACTCCTGAGCTGCCGGCCGACCCAGAGCCCCCACACTTCTTCATCTTGGTGGAGCCGAATTTAGTGGCAGCAAAACTGGCCGTAGTGAACGTGATGGGTTGCACTGGTGGACGGGCGTTGGGCAGGGCGGTGGAGGGTTGCTGCTGCTGGGTGGGGAGGTAAGGGAGACCCCCACTGGGAGGGGAAGGTGTCGATGTGTTAGAGGAGTGGGCCGTTGGGTTGGTGGGGGTACTGGAACCGGGGTAGCTGAAGAGCCCTGGGCATGAGGAGGACGAGAGAGGTGTGGGGGAGCTGGAGAGGGAGGGGAGCAGGACCGGGGATACCTGACCCCCAATCGGAACAAACACTTGGGCGTCAGGGTTGAAGCCCAAGCTCTTTGCCTCCTCTAGCTCCATGCTGTCTCCTTTACTCACGCCACTTACTCCCTCTGCCCTTTCGCCCTCGCCACCTAGGCCGGGCGGATCCTCCAAGTACAGCACCTTCACGGCTCCCTTCTCCCCGATCTGGTAGGACACCTCATACGGGTCGATCCACACACTCAGCTCTGGGGGGACATTGGCACGCACCTCCTCTGTGTCCAGTCCACTTCTCCTGGCAGCCAGCTCCACCACTGGGTCCCTGGGGGCCCCGAGGTGCAGGCAGCGGAAGGCAGACCCCCGCAAAGGGGCCTCGGGGTACCAATGACCCTCAAAACGTGACATCAGTATCCTCTCGAGCTCCTCCCCAAACAGGTCAGCGCGACGGCGGGGCAGTTTGTTGTACAGGTAAGACACAATAAAGTTCAGAGCTACCTTCACCTCCAGGTGCATGGCTGTGCCTGGCTGATGTGGTCTAGTTAGCCAACTTTTCTAATAAAGTGGAAAAGTTGAGGCAATATAATACTGGAAGGGGTGTTTCTATGGCTTGTAGAAGTCTGATGGGTTTTTTCTCAACTACATTTCATAAAGCCAATTGAAAAAATTCAGGTCGGTTGCAGTCTAGCAGAATCTTCAAACTCTCTTCCAGGTAGTCAGCCTGGACAGACTTGGTGGCCAGGAGGCCAAAAACAAGTCCAAATTGTCACTTTGAGTGTGGAGTCCTCTAATATGTCAAGCTTGTCAGGTATCGAAAAGTCCAGTCCACCTGTGAAAAAATAAGAAAATTGGGGTTAGAACCATGGTCAGATAAAAAAGCAAACCAAAACTGTAAAAGGTGAATGTTTGAGATGGCGTGAGAGAACGTGTAGCCTATGCCAGCAGCAGAGGGGGTGTAACAGATGCTGTGATGAAGGCAGAAATCCATGATTATCTACAATCCCTCAGCTGTCGCTTCTGCCAGATGCTCAACTACTCAGAGATTACACAATTAGAGAGACCGTTCAAAATCAAACAGAAAGACTGAGGTTGTGCTGTACAGTTCAGTTTGGCTTTTATATTGCAAGCATAAAATGATAGTGTAAAATGGCAGGACAGTATCTTAAGAGAACGAAGAACACAATGTCCCACCATGCAATGGCAATAACGTCATCACAACGCGTACCCGCCTCCGCACCATAAACATTGCCCCCCTCACATTCAGCACCACCAGGTGGGTTTCAGGAGCTACGATTAGAGTCAGTGAACTATCGAAATATCACTGCATTTGTAGTCACTGGAGATGTAGTAGTACATGGTTAAACGATGCATTAAAAGATAACTGATATTTAATTGTGATTCAATTTCGTTTGACCGAGAAAGGTGACATTGATTTGCAGGCATAGCCTAACAACTACCCAGTTGCAATAGTGGGTTGATGAGAAGACCAAGATGGCTAAGCGTCTATTTACAACATTTCCATAACGTTACTTGGTTTGTGTTACTGGGTGGGGTTAAATGAATGGCAGAATGAGATGGTATTCTTTGAACATCAGCATAAACTTATCGATATCTTATGTGGAATTTACCCGGTCCGGCAGGCTATACATCTAGGCCAGCAGATTGTCAGATAGGCTTTGTTCACAATGTAACACTCACTGTTGCATTTAAACTAATAATAACAAATCTGACATACCAACACAGTCAAAAAATTAATCACCCTAGTCATTTTCAATATCCAATGTCATTCAATGTCATCCCGACAAAGCAGCTCTTTCACATCAAAGGTTATTGAGTGTTTAACCTACATGTCTAAAAGAAAAATCACCAAGCCCTGTCATGGATCTAAATCATCAACGAATCCAGGGCAGTGTGTGGATTTTAGCAATGCCCCTAATCTTCGTGCACATATTACAAATATGAGCGACGTTTTTCAACCATTCAAAGCCACCCACTTAAAGGTTTGTTCAATGTTCTGTTTTGCCTGTGTCGTGATCAATCAAATCAGCCAATAAACCGATAGACAATCGAATCGTAGGCCTGTGTCTAATAACTTGAACTGTTCTTGCCATATTTGTTTACATTGTATCATCATCATCAGGGCACGCACATCAGCGCTCGTGACAATATAACCTGACAGTGGCACGCAGTCAAGTGAATATAGCCTACCGGTAATCGGCTATATGGATGCATTTTATCCTAGAAAATATATTCGAGTTTATAGTAACTAACAAAGGTAAAGTGATAGAAAATACAGAGAGGGGGAGCGCTGCTTTGGCATCAAACAAAGAAAGGTACTCATCGGCGAGCAGGGTATTACTGTAGCGACCAAGTGAAGTTGCAGCTAATGTGAAAAGGCATAACACTTCAAAATAATCCAAGACACTCACTCTCTCGTAGAAAAGAAAACGCTATTGCATGGAAAGAAATTAAAAAACGCACCAACGCGTCTCGGCTCACTGGCCTTCCTCAGTGCATCCTGCAGGCACCCTATACTGGTTAAACAAGTATATATTTCATGATATCAAGGAAAACCGTACAGGTTTGCATAAAAGGGCCGATATTGACACATCTAAATATAACAGAGATGGTGTCGAGGCGCTGTAGGTGAAGCTTTAGGCATAAAGCCGTATATCCGAAAGGTCTGGTAATTACTGCTCTCTCAATGTTACTGCTCTCTCAACATTCCACCTGAGCAAAGAGGACACTTATTACATTCTCATTCTGACAAACTGAATAGGCCCTAACAAATTGTCACCAAATTTAATAAGAAGACTAATAAAGTAGTGAATGTTGCAGTCTCATGTCAGTTTATCGACCGAGGATGAGCAGAGCTTCAACATCCTGTAATGAATGAATTATGCACGAAAATAAAAACAATAGGGAGATATGACTTGCAGCATTATAGAATCATAAATAAAACCTGACTTTCATGTACGATTTTAGTTGTTTTTTTACTGGAAAAAACAACATCAGAATCTAAAATGGATGACAGAACCCATTACAGATTCAGTTTCTCGACAGGCAGTGCATCTTTGATGGATAGTCCTACAACGTTTCTTAATTTAAATCCTGAGGATCCACAATTTAGGCCGAAGAAATGTGCCATTTGATATAAAAATGTATGTTACGGCATACATGTTTATATGAGGACGCTGTGTATACTTACTGATGCCAAGGTTGTGTTCAGTCCCTGCGTTTTTAATTCCCAAATGTTACAATGAATTTGAAGGTATAATGTGGCTTTTCAAAGTAGTTGTTTAGCGGCTGATGTGATGTCTTGTGTTTTATTTAATCTCATAAATGTGTGATAGTAAGGGTCTCCGTTTCCTCAACCGACAGGTTGAATGAAACATCCAGTGAAAACTTTACTGTTTGACAACCTTGCGCATTTATACAGAGCCATTCGCCCACACCCCCTGTTCTGTGACGTACAAACAAGGGACTACTTTCTTGATATTATCGTAATATACCCTTTCAGTTGTGAGTTCAGACCCAGGTGATAAAGGACACATAAAAATGACACCATTAGTAGTTTCAAACAATGTATTACATTATATCAACTGTTTGCATTTGACCTGTGCAATAGAAGATTTTTGGATCAATGTAATGTTGCATTTTCCTCATTTACTGCTCCGCTTATCTCAACACCGTAACCTAGGCGGTTTGTGTCTCAGGTCTTCAATCATTAGCTTTTAATAAGAGGAGGACACTAGTTAAGTCAGCGAATGTATATTTGTAGATCCAAGTAAGTGCTGTGCCATTGCTAAAAATATAGGCAGTGATAGCAACAGAGTCCTTATTGGCTGAGATGGGGGAGGACCCGTAGTTTATTGGGCTGCAAGGGTGTCCAGTCAGCAAGTACGAGATGACAGTTTTGCAGGGGTTGTGGGTAATGTCGTTCCTGTAACTTACAGCTAAAGCTGTGGTTTGTGATGGATAACCACTCCATGGCATAATAATGGTTTTAGAAAGATTATGTTCAAGGACCCTGCGAGAAAATTATAACATTTGTAGATTCTGCAACCAGCCAAACCATATTCAGAAATCACTACCACCTAGATAACTAGATAACATTTGTGAATGACTATTTCACATCTTGGAAATTAAATACTTCACAATTCACATTCAACAAAATTATTTTTTGAAAGGCCTATATTGTATTGTCTGTGTATTGAATATGCCATATTGTGTATAGGCCTATTGCGTTTTAATTGATATCTGATTGTGCTTTTATGATTTGCTGCTAAACCAATTTACCTGTGACGTTTACGTACACGGGTAAATACATACGACTTTAAGATACGACTATGCCAATAAACAAACAAACATTTTACCTGTGCACGTGACAGTTATGGGTGTTATTGTATCCAACAGTTCAGTTCACATTGGTATAATTATGATATACCTTGCAAGACATAAATAATGATCGCTTTTTTCATTCAAGTTGTGTTGCTTGGATAAGCTTATCAGATCGGTTGTTACTTCATTGAAAGATCACAAGTATAAGACATATTTTTAATAGTAATCAGAGCAATTTTTTAAATATCTCAAATACGTATATAATAAAAACGCATAGCTATTATAAATAGTGAATAAGCATCAAAGGCCTATCCACCGGTATGTTGATGATTGTTTGTGTATTATATGGAACGGAGGAGTTTATTATAGGGAACTGATTTGACAACATCCTCGCAGATAACAGTGAAACAAAAACAGTAATTCAGTCAATCCTTCTATTGTGTGTTTCGTTAATCCTTCTATTGTGTGTTTCGTTACCTATTTGTGCCATATATATGTGGCCATGAAGGGATGCACATGGTCAGCAACAATACTCAAATAGGCTATGGCATTCAAGCGACGATTGATTGGTATTAACGGGCCCAAAGTGTGCCAAGAAAACATTCCCCACACCATTACACCACCTGAGAAGGTGTACAGGTGTTCCTAATAAAGTGTTCGCTGAGTGTCTATCTATCTATCTATCTATCTATCTATCAATCAAATATTTTAAAGAGATTACAGAGATTTTAAACTAATCAGGACAAAGATAACGGGGACCTTTAACTAAGAATCCCGACGTCATTTGAGAGCGACACATCTTTGTCAGTGAACAAAATGGCGTCTTACTGTTTGACTGTCACTCGGCTACGGGTAAGAAAGCGTTATTTTGTATTATTAATGATTTACAACTCCATAAATACAGAGTTCAGATGTTCATATAGAAAGGTATTGTGGTATGTTTCTGTCCCCAACCTTAACGATGCATTTATTGTGAATAAATGTTCAAAACCATCCATCCCGCGGATGCAGTGACAGGTCACCGTGTCCCCGTTGGAATTGTTGCTAGCAACGTCTAGTAACGGTTTCAAGTTGGTCAAGACAGTTCACACTGTGAACCAACCAATAATAATGTTGATTACAATATAGTGAGCTGTCGAAATACACTAAGTTGGTCGCGTCAAGTGATCGCGAGTGTACAGCTGTTTGCAAGGTGATGGCAAGGTTACTGAATTTCTAAGTGCGCACTTGTCTGATTCCCACGGCTCCTTCGCTGAAATGATGTAAATCGGTTGACAACTGTGTATTATTGAAGTCTGGCTGTTTACGGCAGTTTAACTTAGTTGCTATAGCCGCTACCTAAATTATTAGGTAGCCTAATTAGTAATATTTTAACCAGGAATAAACATGAAATATCTTACTTTAAAAAAAAAATATATATATATGTTTTACCTGATTTTCAAAAGAATAGGTTGCATATCCACGTGTCAAGGCTGTCTGATATCATGATGCCATTTCATCTAATTTATAACGATTGTGGTGATTACACATACCGAAAATCGTATCGAGTACTTTGAGCCGAGGACCGAGGTGTCACATTTTCTTCATGTCATTGCCTTGTGTGTGTTGTTGTCTTAGTGTAGCTCATGCAAACAAACAGTTGTAAATAAAGACCCTCAGAATCCCATTCCAATACAGTTAGTTTTTACTCATATGGTCTTGCTGACAGATTATTCTAATTTAATTAGTGTAATGCAATGTTCTGTTTACTTTGAAAATCTTGCTGTAAATTTCAGTGAATTCCATTGTGTTTGAGTCGACAGATATCTCCCTATCTTTTTTAAGTTATTTGTTTTGAGTGGGGCAGTCCCACTCTTATATTTAAGTAATGTCAGCAGGGCATGGGCCGGATTCAAATCCATGCCGACATGGGCATATGTGTGCACTGTAGGCCATGGTGCTAGACCACTGGACCACCGCAGGCCACAGCACTATCCTATCAGTTGATAAGTCACATGGAGAGATCCTCACTCCCATAGTAAATGAGTCATTTTACCATTGCCCTTGATGTTTTTACTGTCACATGGGATTGTCTAACCATACTCCAGAGTATATGATTCCAGGATATTAAATGAACTTCAGAATGTCTCTCCGATAGTAAGGTTATGATGTAGGCTAGCTATGTGTACTACTCAAATGAACTAACTGTATAGTGTACATGACCTGAATTGACCCCTAGTGGTGATTCAAGGATAACCCTTGAAACATGAGTCAAGTGAACTTCTACCTCATTCTTTGAGAATGTGGAATTGCGTTGGTTTAAAGTCTATAGTCTAGATTGTAGGGATGGACTGATCTGTTTGTTGGGTGGCGATACTGATGTCTGTTGGTTGGGGGTTTGTTTCATTGCAGTGGAAAGACTTGTGATGACTGTTTTAACTATCTGGGGGGGCAGCATTGGACAGCTTGGAACACAAGCAGGAAGGCTTAGCCAATAAGTTTCCCTGGAGAAAACAATTGCCCCTGTTTGCTAGCAATGGGGCATTAGCTGGAAACCGTGACTGGTGTTTTCTTGGCCAAAAAAGGCTTTTTCCGTCACTTTACCAAATGTTTGAGACAACTCCTCAGAATATGACTCCATTATCCAAGCGCCAGTGTTGACATTTTGTTTACATGCGCCTATCTCCTTCCATAGCTTGTCCTTGGAGTTGGGGCAAGGCGTCTCCATGTCTCTGCAGCCTTCAGTGCCAAGGCTAAGGTGGCCATGAGCCGCTTTGAGCCTGGCTCCAGCGTCGACTATGGGAAGATGCACAAGAACATCAAAATTGTGCGCAAGAGGTCAGCAGCTGCCTTTGGCTCCACACATACAAGCCACACACAAACCCAGGCTGCGGTTCCCTTACTGTCCCTCAGTTTAAATAGGCCTGCTACTGTGACAGTGTTGACTTCTCATGGTCAGCAGTTCTCCCCCCTCTGGGCTAACTTTAGACAAGAAAACATTCCTCTCACTGATTTAACCTTTCACTGTATTTCAGGAATAGCATTTTGTGTGACTGTTGGCTATATTATTGACTTGTTGTTTACAAATAACAGTCAACAATTATTGGTGTTGGAAGTAAACCACCCATCATTTGTGGACTTTTCATTCAAGACAGTGTAGCTTACAATACCATCTTTGCAATTGCCAAAACATCAGTTTGTGAGAGGATCCAACAAACCCTGAGAAATAATCTAAAACTCACTCCTCTTAACCCTAACCCTAACCCCCCCCCCCACACACACACACTCACACACACACACTCTCTCATCCTCCCCCCTCCTACTGTACCTCAGGCTCGATCGTCCTCTCACCCTGTCGGAGAAGATCGTATACGGTCACCTGGATGACCCGGTGGGTCAGGACATCGCCAGGGGCCGCACCTACCTGCGTCTGCGCCCGGACCGCGTGGCCATGCAGGATGCCACTGCTCAGATGGCCATGCTGCAATTCATCAGCAGTGGCCTACCTACGGTGGCGGTGCCCACCACCATCCACTGTGACCACCTGATCGAGGCCCAGATCGGTGGGGTAGAGGACCTGCAGAAAGCTAAGGTGGGGGCGGGGGGGGGGAGAGAGGCATGGTGGGTGGGTGGGAGGGAGGAAGGGAGGGAAAGAAAGAAAGAAAGGAGGTATGGGGAGGAGGAAAGGGAGAGAGGGAGGAAGAGAGTGAGGAGTGTAGAGCAGGGGCAGCTGAATGGGCTTGAGTTTGGCAAGATATGGGTGTAAATAAGGCATTTGAGTTGCTGCTCAGGTTTAGATATGGTTCTGTTTGGCTGGGGACTTAGATTATTATCAGGAGTTATCAGGAGTTCTAGGGGTTTAGGCTAGGTGCAGATGTTACAATGTTGAATAAAGGTTTAACTGCTCCTAACACACCAACATGTGAGGGTCAATTACTAACCAAACCCCCCGTCCCTCTGACCTTTTAACCCAGGAAGTGAACCACGAAGTGTACAACTTCCTGGCGACCGCTGGAGCAAAGTATGGAGTTGGCTTCTGGAAACCAGGCTCTGGGATCATCCATCAGGTACAGTGCTGGGATCAGCTGTTATACGCTGGGCAGATAGGGCTGGGCTGGAATGAGACTACCAAATTGATTCGAGCTCAGATACACTGACACTGTCTATTACTTAATAGATTAGATTAGATTAGATTAGATATGTACTTTATTGATCCCCGAGAGGAAATTAAGGCGTTACAGCAGCTCACATCACAAACAACAACAACAACAAAATAAAGTGACAATAGCATAATAGAATAAAAATAAAATAGACATCTGAAACATTACGTATGATTTAACATCCCCCCAGCCTGACTCTGATCACTTCGATCGAGCCAGCCGGAGGATCTCCTATAGCGCTCCTTAGTGCAACGTGGTTGTAGTAGTCTGTTGCTGAAGGAGCTTCTCTGCTTTGCCAGTGTCATGTAGGGGATGGGAGGGATTGTCCATGACGGCCAGGAGTTTGGTCCTCATCCTCCTATTGGCCACCTCCTCCACAGTGTCCAGGTTGACACCGAGGACAGAACCAGCTTTCCTAATAAGCTTGTTCAGCCTCTTGGTGTCACCTTCCTTGATGCTGCCCCCCCAGCATACCACCCCGTACAGCACTGCGCTGGCCACCACTGACTGGTAGAACATGTTCAGCAGAGTCCTGCACATGCCGGATAGAATTTCACAGAATATGCATAGTTTGCCTAATAACTGAGGTGAATGATTTGGACTCCATCCATCTCTGGAATGAGAATACAAAATAGATCAGAGCTCAGTTATACTGCCACTGTGTACTATTAAAGGATAAAGTAACAGTTTGCGAAGTATACATTCTGCTGCTATACATTCTGCTCTTGGCCTTATTGACACCAATACATCTAAAGACTAAATGTCCTGCATCGGCTGACAGATCATCCTGGAGAACTATGCCTACCCAGGAGTGATGCTGATTGGCACAGACTCCCACACGCCCAATGGGGGCGGCCTGGGGTCCATCTGCATCGGAGTGGGCGGAGCCGATGCCGTGGACGTCATGGCTGGGATCCCCTGGGAGCTCAAGTGTCCCAATGTGAGTTACTGAGTTAGTGAACACCTCTTTCACTCCACCTAGTCACACAGTATCGCTCTCCGGCTCTCTGTTTTTTCTCTATCTATCTATCTCTAATAGTGTGAAAGCTCTCTCTCTCTCTCTCTCTCTCTCTCTCACATATAAATAGATGAAAAACATCGACCTCTCCCAAATGAATCACTAACATGCCCCTACCACCCTGTCAGGTGATTGGTGTGAAGCTGACAGGCAGCCTATCAGGCTGGACCTCTCCCAAGGACGTGATCCTGAAGGTGGCTGGGATCCTGACGGTGAAGGGAGGCACGGGAGCCATCGTGGAGTACCACGGCCCTGGAGTCGACTCCATCTCCTGCACCGGTGAGGCTGAGAGATAATAAGGATTGAAGTGGTGATGCGTTGGATTGTTTACCAGTCTGCCAGAGCTTGCAACACCAGCTTCCCTTGAGTGGGAAATATTGTGAAAGCTATTCAGTAATTGAATCACTTTGTGTTATTGAAGTTTAGACACAGGGTTCAATGTTCCTGATTCAGTTCAGTTTGTCTAACGGTCCAGTCCTGAGATGGTGCTAGTTTGCTTCGAAACTTGATATGATTTCTTACATCTGCTGCTGCTCACAGGCATGGCCACTATCTGCAACATGGGAGCTGAAATTGGAGCCACCACCTCTGTATTCCCTTACAACCACCGCATGAAGACCTACCTGGAGAAGACTGGCCGCGGAGGTCAGTACTGACAAACCAGAGGTTCTGGTTAATCTCTGGTATAAAATCCAGATCATGGAATATTCTTCAGTTCCCTACTCTCACATCCACTCTCTCTATGATGGCGACTCTGTCATTAGCACAACCTAGTCACTAATTCTACAACTTTTTTTCTGTCTCTCAGAAATCGCTACTCTGTCTGATGAGTACAAGGAGGACCTGGTCCCTGACGAGAACTGCGAGTACGATCAGGTCATTGAGATCAACCTGAGTGAGGTTAGTCAAAAACATCACTTTGTCCACAACCACTGACATTCATGATATATCCATGTAGTGTCCTGTCTAGGAATGAGACACAATGGCATTTCGAACTGTCTGTCTGTCTTCTGTTCCTGTCAGCTGAAGCCTCACATCAACGGGCCCTTCACCCCTGACCTGTGCCACCCTGTGTCTGAAATCGGGGCGGTGGCTAAGAAGTCTGGCTGGCCCCTGGAGGTCAAAGTGGGTCAGTATGAGAAGCACTGAATCAGTCAAATCTGGATTCACCTGTAATGCACGTATTTAATCAACATTATGTACTTATCAGATATTAAGTATCTGCTTATCTGCTTCTTAAAAATGTTCTTTACAGTTGCGTCCTCCTTACTCTGTTTTGACCCTGTTACCTGATTCCCATTGTCCCCTGTGGTCCCTCTAGGTCTGATTGGCAGCTGCACCAACTCCAGCTATGAGGACATGGGTCGTGCTGCCTCCCTGGCCAAGCAGGCTCTGGACAAAGGCCTGAAGTGCAAGGCCCAGTTCACTGTCACCCCTGGGTCCGAACAGATCCGCGCCACCATCGAGAGGGACGGCTATGTGAGTCCATACCTCCTTGTTGTGGTTCAGTTCATTAAAGCTCTGTGGTAATGGCGCAGAACAACTCATTTCTCTCTGGCACGAATACAGTTGCTTGACTTGTTGCCATATGTCTGTGTATGTCTCTCTGCTAGGCAAAGATCCTGAGTGACGTGGGAGGAGTGGTCCTGGCCAACGCTTGTGGACCCTGCATTGGTCAGTGGGACAGGTAAACCAACTAAAATACTCTCATGTAGACCTATGGGCTTAACTTACTGTACAACTTGAAAACGGACGAATATGAAACCTGTACAGAATAGAGAAAGCCTGTTAGCATGACTCATTTAGATTTGATTAATGTTTTGGGGTTAACATTTTTTACAGGTTAACATAGTAGTACAGAGCCCAAAGGTTAACCCATATTAGAAAGTATTATCCAACCAATTACTTCCAATATGGTGTATACAGTACTAACAGACTGTGAAGGTGAAACCTATGGATGCATCATAGACACCTGACTGATGAGTGGTGTCTCTGTTCCTCTCAGGAAGGATGTGAAGAAGGGGGAGAAGAACACCATCGTCACGTCCTTCAACAGGAACTTCACTGCCAGGAACGATGCCAACCCTGCCACTCACGCTTTCGTCACCTCCCCAGAGGTAACAGTAACCATAACACACACACACACACACACACACATTCATGTACAGAGATGTGTATCTATGTATACATTTTTCTATACTATATAATTTTTTTACACACCCTCACTCCCCTATACAGATCGTCACAGCCATGGCCATCGCTGGGACCCTGAACTTTAACCCCGAGACGGATTACCTGACAGCCGCCAACGGTGAGAAGTTCATGCTGGAGCCCCCCACCGGTGACGAGCTGCCCTCCCGTGACTTTGACCCTGGCCAGGACACCTACCAGCACCCCCCAGCTGAGGGAGGCACCATCAAGGTGGACGTCAACCCCCAGAGCAACCGTCTCCAGCTGCTGGAACCCTTCGACAAGTGGAACGGCAAGGACCTGGAAGACCTGCAAGTGCTCATCAAGGTTTTATATTCCATTTGATTGAGACACTTTATCATGAGCTTATGACCATAACAATGGACACGTCATTATCCCCATACAAGGCAGAGCTATAGATGAATTCAAGGGTTGGTCAGCTGCCACCCATCACCTCCTCATCATGTTCCGTCCTCCTCTTCCTCAGGTGAAGGGCAAGTGCACCACGGACCACATCAGCGCCGCCGGCCCCTGGCTGAAGTTCCGTGGCCACCTGGACAACATCTCCAACAACATGCTGATCGGGGCGGTCAACATTGAGAATGATGCCGTCAACAAGATCAAGAACCAGCTGACGGGAGAATACGGAGGTGTGCCAGACGTGGCCCGCCACTACAAGGTGAAGCACAGTGACAGGAGGACAGAGGCCTGTCTGTTCCTGTAGTCACACTAGTTATGCCATCTAGAGTGCATAGACAATATGTTGATTCATAATACGTGGTTTGCTATAGTGGCTATTGGACCAGAACCATAGCCTATCCCTAGGCCTAGTGAGACTGGGTTATCAACTGCATTCATTAGACAACACTTATTCACCCATGTCCAAGTTTATCGGTTAACCATAGGGTTGCTGCACCTTTTGATGGACCAAATGCGTCCCTTATATGTTCTAGGACTAATCACGCTGGTCATATAAAATCAGGTATTAATGATTAACAGGCTTCACCTGTCAAATTTAAAGTATTGCATAACCCCCCTTCTTTCGCCAAAATATAGTCAAGCCATTTCATGTTTTAATTGAGTTAACCTATGACTCACGTCAGTGTTTGACAGCAACTGAAATCCTTTGATCGTTTCGTTAGCGAAACCCTGTAAGGTATATGTGATGTTATCTGTGTGATCGGCTAAAAATATCACTCCGTACCACGGGAATAAACCAAGGCCCCATTTTTCCCCCCCCCGAGGGATATCCTCCAATGGTACGATTCAATTGTAGTAAATTCGGCCATTGCTCTCTTCCTTCGACCTCCATGAGTGTGACTAGGTTCTAATCCTTGTTGTGCTGTCACAAAATCATAGGGAAGTCTCAATATTGCCATATAGCAACACCCAGTCCATCCCTGAGGTAAATATAAGTATGTTATCCCTGCAAACCCACCAATTATCTTTAAAATTACCCAATGACACATTTGCGGGTAGTGTGGTGTTTGTTACCCTTAGGCTTACAATATGATTCTCTGGGGTTTTAAACCTTACATTATATATATTATTTATCACACCGCTATGGGTTATGTCATGTGCTTGCAATCAGATATCCCTAAAAACTTCTCACCTGCGTTATCTTTGCCTGTTCCCTTGAAACAATAATAATCTGGCACTTTTATTGATTTTACCATAATTGCATCAGGTGTCTTGTTTGCCGTAGTAGGTATATCAGATTGGTCTGTGTATGTTAGGTTTCTCAGCCAATCACACTTCCGCGAGGGCCTGAATAAACGTTCTGAACATAACAACGTTATGTTCTTACGTTGGTGATAATATAGCCATGATATTGCGTTGTATTGACATTCAGGGGTCAACGGATCGGGTATGGTTTCTGTTATTGCAGGCCATGAACTGGGGAACGGAACTCTCACTATGCATGGACAACCATTATTACTTGTTGTTAACTGTTGATACTGTGGAGGAAAAACCCTGCAAACTTGAGCTCTTCTTGGTTAGTCACAATCTAGCATACTACATATTCCGTAATCAAGAAATCAAAGTTCATTTTGAGCTCATTTATTATGCCAAGTTGACGGGAACTTTTCAATACACTGAAATCAATGCACAGAGAGAGAGATTCTCTACACACGACACAGGGCAGAAAAAACATTCAGTAGGCATCCTTTTTATATCCAAATCATCTCTTTGTTTCCACTTTTGCCTCTCAATCTTTAAAGCAGATGTTGCCTTTCACCTCTCTGTATATAAATCAGGTGTCATGTTGTCATCCCTATCATTGTTCCAGCTTTTTACCCCTCTCAAGTAGCCTTTCGCCTCACAATACATTAATCGTAGGTGTCAACTTGTCACCCCTACTTATGCTCAGGACTGTGTTATTGCAACAGTAAGTCACACAGCAGCCAGGAAAAGTTCAACATGAGTCTCAAATCAGAAGTTCACTATACCCCCCCCCCCCCTTTTCCCTCCTCCCGACCAGGCTAACGGTCTGCCCTGGGTGGTGGTGGGTGATGATAACTACGGAGAGGGATCCAGCAGAGAGCATGCTGCCCTGGAGCCCAGACACCTTGGAGGCAGGGTCATCCTTGTCAAGAGCTTCGCCAGAATCCACGGTATGTTTCAGATGTAGGGGGGGCATTGAAATGGGCAGACGGAGGTGGTATGAAGATCCTGATCTGCTTGGTGCCCCACCTGGCAATAATTGAGGAGATATTGGTTTGCATTTCCAATTATAGTTTGGGTATCACTTAGACCAAGGGGAAGGGCTTGATAGAGGCATGTATGAGAGTATCTGTTGTGATAGTGGATCAGGATTCCTACCATGCCCCAGGAACATTGGGCTTGCGTGAGAGGAAAGGCTTATGGAGGCAATCTGCTCAAGTCTGAGAATATTTTGTGGACAGTGAGCTCATATAGCCATCATCATGGGACCCATTGCACAAGATGGGAAAACAAAACATGGACAGAAACAAGAACACACACACACACACACACACACACACACTCTTACACTGAATGTGTGCATTGTTCTCCACGACCTTGAGTTCCCATGTAATAGATCTGCCCCACTGAGGCATGGAGCCTCTCTGTTTACACTACGGCAGCTCAATATGAGCCAATTCCCCTCGCTCCTTCTTTTGTTTCTTTCTTTTCCGTCTTGTTTTCTTGTTTTCTTTCTTTCTTTCTTTCTTTCCTCTGTCTTTTT
Organism: Argentina silus; assembly: GCF_951799395.1. NCBI lineage: Eukaryota > Metazoa > Chordata > Actinopteri > Argentiniformes > Argentinidae > Argentina > Argentina silus. The sequence continues at coordinate 11,868,119 of NC_139663.1, forward strand.
TCCTCACCCTTCCTTCCTGTCTTCTCAGAGACCAACCTGAAGAAGCAGGGTATGCTGCCCTTGACATTCAACGACCCCCACGACTACGACAAGATCCGCCCTGACGACAAGATGTCCATCACAGGCCTCGATTCCTTCGGCCCCGGCAAGGTAAGCAGGGTTGACACCATTCACCTCATAAAATGACTGCTCTTATTATATTCTATTAAATTAAATTATTACTGTCCCATAAGGATGGAACATGGGACATTTTATTGCACATATGCTTTACAAATCAGTTCTATATCCTTCTCTCTCTTCATATCATGTGGATGAGACATGACAGTAAGTTTACATTGCATTTACAAATCACCTCTCTCTCCCCCCCCCCCCCCCCTCCCCCTCTCTCCAGCCTCTGATTGGTGTGGTCAAGCACAGTGACGGTAGCCAGGACAGCATCACTCTGAACCACACCTTCAATGAGACGCAGATCGAGTGGTTCCAGGCGGGCAGCGCCCTCAACAGGATGAAGATGCTGCAGTGAGGGGGGAGAGGGGGGGCCCAGAGGGGCAGAGGAGGGACTCCTGAGGGAGAGGGGCAACACAGAGGGGGAGAAATGGGTGATATGAGTTGCCTCCCTGCCGTACAATATGCATAGGGATTCCCAGAGATGTGGACCACACCAGACTGTCGTGTACTAACGCACAAGAGTTCTGTAAACATCCAAACACATACACATACACATACACACACACACACCTCAACTCGCTGTAAAGATGAAATGCGCACACACATACACAAGACTGCAGTGTATTGACATAACACACTTCAGTTTTATACACACAAACACATTTGCACACACACTCCAGGTCGCTGTATAGATGAAATACGCACACACACCAGACTGACAGGATTACTCTGATGGCACTCCCAACACACACACACACACACACACACACACACACAACCAAGCAAGCAAGCACAGGCATCTTTGTTTAAGCATAGCATTAAGTGTTTCCGTTCTAGGCAGCACTGCTCATGTTGGCAGTATTCCCCCGTTTCTATGGAAATCCCATTTGTCACGCTTCATGCTATTGACTGTAGTGCTGTAGTAATCAAGTCCCTCCTACCTCAGCCACACTCTCTCACAGACACAGCTAGCTGGTCATATCAGGTCTGTAGCACACACTCCCTCCTTTTTCATAGTTGTGTGTGTTAAGCTCTGTAACGCCACGTGTTCCCTCCAACACAGACATAAGCTGGTTAGCTGAGTTGAACAGTCTCACTGAAAACTCACTGAATGTGTCCCTCCAATGTAACGTGTCAGCTTTCTATTTATTGCCCCAGTGAAGATGAAAGTTGATATTTATTTAGTTTAGTCCATCATTGTCCACCGTGGTCATAGTGGCCCCTCGGGATCTGCTGCTCTCTACTTTGACTCTGGTTTTTACTCTGATACATCATTGATTCTTTGAGTCATTGATTAAAAAGTGAGTCACCTTACTGTACCTGAATCTCCAGGCCTGATTACTGTAAAGTATCTGTAGGTAGAATGAAAGTAGTAGATTCTCTGGCCCCTAAGACTAGGTTTTGGTTTGTTGTCGAACCCTCCAGTGAGTGGATCTTTCTTTTCCAAGGGTTTTTGCATTTTGTTTTGTGGTGTTTATCTTGACCTGAAGTTGTCCCCATGTCACTCCTGTGTGCCCCCACCCACAATCCAAATAGTTAACTCTGCCCTTCCGGCTTCTTCCTCCCTGTGTCTTTACGTGGGCTGTTATATGAACTACATCTGTGTCTTTACGTGGGCTGTTATATGAACTACATCTGTGTCCGGCCCCCTTCTGTGTGTCTGTAGGTAGGAGTAAGATGCTTCAGCATAGAAAAACTTGTATTCTACGTACTGCTGTTGTGCTAGTCTTGCCATCCTTGTCCACGTGTGTTTGTCCATGTGTGTGCTGGTATGCGTTGTGCATGCTTATCTAATCAGAGCGTTGCCTGTCTGTATCCCTGTCCACCTGTCTCGCTGTCTCTTTGTGCAGCCTCTCTGTGCTGATAGCAGAGCCCCAAGGCTCACTTTGGACCACTCACTCTGGTCCAAATCATGACTTGAGATACACACGTAAAGCTCAAACTTCCTCATTAACCTTACATTGACGTCAATGGGAGATTTGAGCGGAAGCTGGAGTTGCGACAGCATCTCAACTCAAGTCAGGATTCGGCCCTCACAGCCTGAGGGGACCACCTGTCTGTCTTCTTCTAAAACAAACGCACAATCTAGTGTTCAGACGCCTGGGCACTAGCGCTACGTAGTGTTAGCGGCGCTTCGCCATTCTTTCTCTCTTTTATGCAGCGCCAACGCTGTACTCCTTAGCATCCAAAACTAGCGTGTGTGATTTCAGAATGCAAAGAGACATTCGATTTCCAAGACATAATCAATTAAATACAATGATAATTGTGATTTTAAGAAAATATCGACTATTGTGTTGATTCAGGTTTAGACAATTGAGCCTAAAATGTAGCCATGTTGTATCTACAGTGGTGAGCCGGCTTGAGAATGCAGCAGCTAACGTGTTAAAGCGTGAATAGAATTTTTTGTTGGGTTGGGAGCCATCCCATATTTCTCTTTGCATCAATGAAAGATATTTTACTCTAATCTAAGATTTCAGTACACATCTACATACTACGTCTCAGAGGACACATTATCTCTACCCCTTTTCTTCATTAAATAAGATCCACATAGAGAAAGTATCTGCAGATGAATGGCCATCGCTCCCAAGGCCAACCCACAAGTATTTAAAGGCACCCAGTTTGGGCCTGTGTGTAAATGATGTGATATAGCGGCACATTGTATAGTGGTGTGTACATGTATATACAGTATATATACCTAGAGAGAGGGTGCTGGGAATCTGCCGGGTCGAATGCAGAGCTGTTGCTTCTGTCTGTGTGACCCACTGTAACTAAATCTAATTATCTAGCCTCCCACCTGTTCTCTTTTTTTAAACTGGTGTTAAAAAAGCAGTCTTTGTGTCCACCCCCCTTCCCTCCCCAATCTAATGGTTTCATGGCTAGATGAACTACTTACGAAAAAGATTGAGGGTTTTGATGAAATGTTATTGAAGCAAAGGATTGTACAGTAGATGTTTTGGAGCTCTTGGACTTGTGCAGAAGTACAGAGTTTGTTTGTACTGTGCAGGGTGTGTGTGAACCCTGGGTTAATGTCTGGCTGATGACAATGAAAAGGGAGAGTGACTAGTCAAGTGAGATATGGCTAGGTGTTGTTAATTTTTGTTTTGTTGTTTTAAATGATCTCAGAGATGGAGATGAAAGATACCCTGACTTGAAACAGATGTGGCTCCATGTTGGTAAAAGGTTTTCAGTTGGTCACAGAATACTAATTGGGACAACTGCACATGATGTATGCGGTTCAGAGCACATTAACCGACTACTTAACACTGTCATAATCATCAATACTGTTTCGTCATTCTCCTTAACCTCAGCAAAATTAACATGTTGCTGGCTGGTAAATTGCTTATCTCTGATCTGTCTTGCAGTAATTGCCAAAGATGCCTCATGAAAAGACTCCATTCAATATATAAAAGTAAAATATATATATATATATATAAAATGTGTGTGTACAAACACCTGTGATGTTACAAAAGAATATTTTTTTTTAAGAATGTTTGCTTCAATGAACACCATATTGTTTGATTGTTAAGCTCTGTATAAATTACTGTACACACTGGTTGATGGACTGGGTTAAGGCAAAAGAGATTACCTATGTTATCTTGTGACAATAGTGAAGTATTTACTAATGTAATTTATACAGTACAGCTCAGCAGATTGACCTTCAAGCATTGGCTAACTTTTAATGCGTTCTCTAAACGGCACCTGTCCATGTACCTTGTCATTCATAACTAAAGCAGTTTGCTTATACTGTGATGTAATATATAACACAATAATATAACATTGTTTATTGGTTCAAATATGTGTGTTTCTGAAACGCTACTGTAACGTGAAAAGGCTAATGTTTTTTTTCTTCCAGTACTCATTTCTGATAATTCACTGCAAATCCAACATCTGATTTTGTATACGGGTGTGTGTGTTCCTGTACTGGTTATCTGTGCTCTGAACTACTCTCAATGATTGACTTTTACAAGCAGACTGATGTGCAGATCTAGCAAACAATGAAATGTAATGGTACAAGCTGAATGGGTATTGTCAGTGTCATGTAATCTCAAAGTGATAAATTTCCCTTCACTGATTCAGTCTTTTGTTTTGATTTGAAAGTTGATTCTGTAAAAGTAGGTGATTTGAATGCTTGCAGTTCTACAGCTTGCAAGATAAAAAAAGAGAGATCGTTAGGATTATGATATTTCTTATATCAATGGTTAATAAAGATATATAAAATGTCTTGGCTGGTGTGTCTTTTAAAAAAAAAAAAAAAAAAAAAAAAGGCCAGGACAGGAAGGATGAGTGTGAGAGAGATGGGATGACATGCAAGATATGCCGAGGGTCGGAATCGAACCAGGAACCTTGCGATTATGTGGCATGCGCATTAGTGTGCTACGCCACTAAGCGCCCTTTTTTGAAGTGTTTTATCATTAGGTCAAAACGGAAGCTTATATTTATTATATGCCTGCACTGATTTACAAACTGGAACGTGATGGATGTTAAAATATTGCGTTGTGTGGCAGCTAATACCTATGAAAATATCCTGAAATTATGTATTTGTATCAAATGTGTGTCATTACTATTTAGTCATTTGTGGAGGCCCATAGAACATGACATCATAGAAATTAATCTAAGAGAAAACAAACATTCCCAAAGAAAACGCACGAGAGAAAAGAACAAAAACGTTTGAGAAAAGAGTGTGACGTGAAAAAAAGTCGTCATGCACCTTTAACATTGCGACGTGCCGTAAATGACGTGCCATTCTCGGAAGCATTTACACGTGTGGAATTTGTTGATCTGTGACATGCTGGGAGTGATAGCTACTAAAATGTATATGTTGGTGTCAGTTTAACCATGAGACCGGTATCAAATGAGATGTTTTCACTTATAGTTGTTGGGAAAATGCTCTGACTGACGTCAAATAATTCGCAATTGGATGTAGCCAGCTAGAGCTTTGGAGTAAGGTAGGTCGGATTGACAGGTTACCTTGCAACTGTTTCCTGTAATGTTTTGTATCGAAGATGAATAAAATATGTTACACTGCTACTCATCAGTAGGACGGATAGACAAATTCAGCATGCCACGACTCATACATCTGGATTGATTAGCTAGCAAGTTTAGCTACAGTAAGCTAATGTTGTTGTAAGCAGTCAGCAATCTGGTCCCTCTTTAGGCCAGTATCAATCATGTTCGTGGTGGTGGAGATGGTTGACACTGTCAGAATCCCTCCATGGAATTTCCAGCGACAGCTCAACGAGGCTATAGCTGAGGAACTCAACAAGAAACTAGCCAATAAGGTAAAAAGAGGGGTGTCACGGTTGTTTGCTGAATGATAATTAGAATTGTGGCATGTTTACTTTGTTGCCTGTGCTTCGTTTACAGTATGTCTGGCTCATAATGATCCTTACTTGTCTCCACAGGTAGTGTACAATGTTGGCCTCTGCATCTGTTTGTATGACATCACTAAACTGGACGATTCCTACATATTCCCTGGCGATGGAGCGTCACACACCATAGGTATGGAACTGACAGAAGATTTCATTAGACCTTCCATTAACTTTATAGTGTCACTGTATCCATCCATAACATAAGCGATTATGAATTCTGTATTGTTAATACACTTATAGGTAGCTCTAAACTGACACTTCATTTTCAGGGGCTGAAAACACATTTTGACACAAATATATTTTCCCCAACTCTGCCAGTGCACTTCAGATATGTGGTCTTCCACCCGTTCCTGGACGAGATCCTGGTTGGGAAGATCAAGTATTGCAGTCAGGAGGGAGTACATGGTGAGAGAGAGAGAGAGAGAAAAGGTTGACAGTTATCCTTAACCTTATTTGTTTGCTTAACTATAGGTACATGACTTTTCCCACTCTCCTTCTGAATGTCAAGTCTGTCCTTGCGCCCTACATATGAGTTGGTGCAACAGTATTAAACCTGTAAATCAGCTGTCTTTTCTGGACTAGTAGGCCTCATAACATAAAAAAGGATTACTAGAACATGCTGTGATCTGCTGATACACTCATTTGGGTCAGATGCTTTTTATACTGCTGCTACCACAGCCCCTGAGGATCTTTTGCACACTGCAGAACATAAATGTACTTTACCAAGCCTGCCTCTCCCAATAGAAAGTGGATCAAAAAGAACAGTCTCTTAGTATGCAGTGTGACATTGATGTGTCAGTCTGTCTGTTCAGATTTGTTCACACTGATATGCTTTGTCCCGCAGTCAGCCTAGGATTCTTTGATGACATCGTCATTCCCCCGGAGTCTCTACAGCAGCCTGCTAAATTGTATCCTACACATACAATGTATGATTTCTTACCAATGGGACACCAATTATATTTTTCTTGGTAATAATTGTTTTTTCCAGCTCCATTTCTTTTCAAGCAAAGTTTCAGTGGCTTTATCAGGTGTACAGTCTAATTGTCACAAAGATTTGGTCTTAAGAGAAATTAATATTATCTCAGGGTGCAGTTACACATTAATAGGACAGATTTAATTCAGCTCTTAAACGTCACTTGTGGTACAGCCACCTAGCATTCCTTCCTTTACTGCTGCCCCAGTGATGAAACTGAGCAGGTGTGGGTATGGGAGTACGAGACGGACGAAGGGGCCCATGACCTCTACATGGACCAAGGTGAGGAGATCCGCTTCCGGGTCACAGATGAACTGTTTCTGGACACTTCGCCAACAGGCCCGGTTGCCGCGGCCACCGACACCCCTGCAGTCCCAGGAGCAGAGGACACTGGGCAGAAGAAAGAGGCCCCATACACACTTGTAGTAAGGAAACATACAGTACATTCTCGGTTTGTTCTACTTTGAAGCTTTTCACACTGGTAAAATATTGTAGTTCTATACTGGTTTCAGTTAAAAATGCTGGTACTGTGACAACACTAAAGCTTGTTTCACTTTAAATGTTTCGCATGTTTTACTTTACTCTTTCCCCCCTGCCTCTCTTGTGTTCCAGGGCACCATCAGTGAACCAGGGTTGGGCCTCCTGTCCTGGTGGAACAGCTAACGAAGGGAGAGACCATTACAGTAGTGAAAATGGGGGGAGTCAGCTGTTAAGAATGAATCCTAGCTGATGGCCTCCATTTTATTGGCCTCTTTTCAGTCACCCCTCTTTGACTCAATGAACTGCCCCAGAGGCTTATAAACACAGCACTGTGGGATCCAGGGATGGAGCCAAGATGTGCATCACCGAAACTGCCCTATCTGGCTTCAATATGGCCAACACAAGGGACCTGTCTAGAAACATACCCTAGCTCCTACTACCTTGGCACTTAGAGTAAATCTGAAAGGATTGTCAATTGGATGTATGGAAATTCCACCTAGCCTACCATAGAGCAAGGTGGAGCAACTTCCAAATGTGCTCTACAGTACCTATCAAATCCTTATTCAGATCTACACAAGAGTAGGGACTAAGGGTTGTTTCTTGACACGGCCAAGGACATGGAACCAGCAACAAGGATCTCCAATAGAGCAAGGCCATTACATGTCAAGAGTGGTTGCATGGCAACCAAACACACACTGTCGAAGCTTTGACTTTGTTGGATAGAACTCACAAGAAGAGACACAGCCCTCTTATTGGGCATTCAGTTCCTCTTGTAAAGGTGTACTGTAGACATACTTACCTGTGTGTTATGTAAATACTACCACCATGACTGTTGACCTACCAGCATTTGTACTCAGTGGCATGAAACACTACATTTAGGGGAACTGTTAAGTATTGGGCCTGTATTGGTCATGGATCAGTTTCCCGAAAGCGTCATAGCTTAATGTACTTAATTTTTTCCCAACAACCCAGTCGCATAGCCGCTGGAGAGTAACAATTGTAAAATCAATGTTTGCGGGTCAATCTTCTGTCTGTGAAAGCAAAACATTTTTTTAAATGAAGAGAGAGGGCCTGGATTAAAAAAATAAATAACAAAAAGATTAAACACTGCTTTAGCTTCGAAGCTTTCTGGAAACTAACCCCTCTTTAGTTTCGTCCTGGTAGTCTGAGACTGAGTGAGTGAGTGTGGCTAAATGTACAACTGTGTGTTGTTGTCTCTTTGACCAGGGACCTGTTTCAGAACGCAGGATCACTATATTAGCCAGAATAACTTAATGCTAACTTGAAAAAGTGTTCCGATATACTTCTTATATTTTCTGGTTTATGAATATAATTCAACTTGAATATGGGTTGTTGGCCATGTCTAGCAGTCAGTTTTCTTTATGAACACAAAATCATGAGAATATTAAGGATTTAGCTGGCTTGCTTACTTCCTGGAACAGCCTCCTATATGTCATTAGAGTGTTTTTTGTTTTGTTTGTGTGATTTTGAGTTGAGCTATTTGTGAATATAGTTGTATCACAAAAAAAGAGAATTAAAAGCTGGATAAAATCCTTCTGATAAAATCCTTCTGTTATGAACCCTCGGGCACGATGCCTCATAGTTGGATTTAAAACAGCTGCATGTGATACAGTATCTAGGCCTATACAGTGATGCTTATTGTCCTCAGAGAGTAAGATGAACACATTATCTACAGTGTTTTTACCAGGAATATGTTAGGTGAGGCACAAAAACCTCAAGAGGCTGTTGACATCTGAATTTTCTATTGAAACCAATTATTTCAGGCAGTGGGCAAACAAGCTGGGTTTTCCACCTGTGTATGCTTAGTCTAGTGAGAGGAAAGAAGCAGTACAATGCTAAGATATTTTCCTTAACTTCGATTGTTATTTTCCATTGTCTGGGATAGAGACTAACCATAAGACTTCTTATCCCACTATATGACGGTGAAGCCACATTGACTTGATGGTTGACATTATGGATCTCACTATGTTTTATGTAATAACTCCGTTGACGCATTGAGCGATGTGTGCCTTTTTGTTTTGCATGGCGAGCCGTGACAGTTGATAACGGTCTTCTTGTTATATCAACAAAGCTGTCATCTGGGATGAGCACTTGGGTGCCGCGACACAGTCACACACACGCACACACGGAGAGAGAAAGAGATTCTCGTAAACGGACACGCCCATTCTGACTCCATCGTGGAGTCTCCGCCAGCTGCGCAGCTTCACCACCCCGCAGATCAGGGTATTCCGCGGGTCTACGCGGATTTACTGGAGTTATTTATTTAATTGATGTTATATAATAGTAGCTGACAATACACACACTTCCGTCCTTAACCAACACACGGACTCATTGCAGTGAGTATTGATCTTCATTTCTGATACCCAGACCTTATTGTTTGAATCTCATGCCTATTGTTTGGATTATGCTAATTAACCGATCTATGTCGTGACAATTTTGATTTTGGAAGTATAGCATACTGAAGATGGATAGATGACTCCAACTGATAGTCTCATTACTGAACTGTTCTTGTGACAACCGCGCATCGCGATCCTAGTGTATTGTCTCGGTTGGCGCGCCGCCTTTCGAATTTTCATTTTGCGAATGTTCTGGAAATCAGGAGAGGATGTGTTTTGTTTTTTTTGTTATCAAAAATATTCATGGCGGAATTTGTCAATTTTCATGCATTCGGCTTTGGCTGACACTTGCTGTTTACTCTCCATAATAGCTCATAATATGCTGAGATGCATGCCTCCGCAACGTGATGACTCACGATAATAGAATGTTATGAACTTGTAGTCAGTAACAGCAATTAGGCTAAATGTGATTTTTCTCAGGATAACATGTTACGCTCTAAAACTGTTATTGGCTATCCATATTTTAATACATGGTAGCTCTGCGCACTGACACCACCGTGCAGTTATTTTGCCCTAATCAAGATTCCTCCCATTACTATCCATTCCCATATCGTTTATTATTACTGTTTTTGACACAAATTAGTGTTTTGGACGCAAAATGCCGACTCCTCTCCCTCCTTACAGTTGTCAGCTTGCGCCGGAGTAAACTGATATTAGAATCATAATTGAAAGATTTTTTTGTGTTACAATGTTTTGATCCACCGACATCAGTTACCCAATGGCGTTCGGGATCGCAAGGTGACGTCAGAAACACACCACCCGCGTTCTGCCAGCTACTCTGACGTCGGCTGCCTGTAACGTGCGAACGAGCTGTCAGAGCTACGTTATACTGTAACCTTGACGGTGGCGGCAGAGCGTAAGGGATGGGTAGTATACCAGCCATCTTGGCCTAAGGAAAGCCTGATGTGTCCGATCTTATTGTGCGCACATTCCCTCAATATGCAACACCACGTCTTGGCAAGCTGGCTCCTTTTTGTTTTCCAGAAGAAGCCTGCTGTAGGATATTCTTTAGCCTGGGGAAAGAGCTGGTCTTACTGCATGTAAACACATAAGTCATCTCTGAGTCGACCACAAGGGCCTATTGTTAGTGGTCTGACCTGTATTTCAGCCACCTGAGGAGTAATGGGATGTTAGCAATATGTTACAATTTGAAAACTGCAAGGAGCTGAGAGGATGGATGGTGACATTTTTGGGTCAAACCAAATGGTTGTCATTCATACAGTATCTCTTTTGTCAGTGGGTCAGACTAAATGACCCACTTCAGCCATGAAAACTCGTAATCTCTTGCCTCAGGTGCTTGTTTAGAACTAATGGTTTGACTGTTGCTTTGACTTTCAATGTGTTTTTATTCCTTTAGACCCTTTCCAACCAATAATGTAACCGTTGTCTCGCTGTTTCTATCGTCTCTCTGTCTCTCCTCTCCGTCTCTCTCCCCTTCGCAGGACATCTCTGTCAGACCAGCCACTCCTGAACCCTCTGACACTGATTCTGACCTGGATTTTCAGCAGACACAGTGAACAGACAAACAGAGACAGACAGACAGCAGTGTCAGCATCTGACCAGGAGCGTGAAGAGAGAAAGACAAAGAAAGAAAGGAAGGAAGAGAGTGTGAAGAGGAGGACACTGCGCACTGCGCCTCAGACATGGCGGACCCTAGCCTGACGTCACCCTCAGAGACCCCATTGCGCTCCCCCCGTGGTGGCTCCTTCTCACTGTCCTTCCCCTTCCTGAGGGAGGGCAGCCGCGTGTGGGAGGGTGGGGTCCCACCCAAGCCCCGGGACCTGCCCAGCCCACTGCCCACCAAACGCACCCGCACCTACTCAGCGTAAGGACCCAGCTGCTATGCTGCTCACTCTTGTCTGTAAATGTGGTCCTTGTGTATACATGCATTTGTTTTTTTGATGTGTGGGATTATGCAAGTTCAATATGTTGCAGAGGTGCTTCAAGGTGTTTTGGTAGTATGTCTTTGGTAAGAGTAAACAAGGATTCTCTCACTCCTCCTCTCTCTCTCTCTCTCTCTCTCTCTCTTTCTCTCCACTCCCCCCCCCCTCCCTATCTCTCTACAGTACAAAGCGGGCCACCTCAGGGCCAGTCTACAAGGGCGTGTGTAAGAACTTTTCCAGGTCACAGGGTCACGGCTTCATCTGCCCCTCCCAAGGCGGAGACGACATCTTTGTTCACATCTCAGAGTGAGTAGTCTTGAGCCTCACTTAATATGGCATCGATGACCTTACCCACACAGCTGTTAAGCTTGTTTTCAAAGTTAACAAAAATGCTCTGTATTCTCTCCGATCATGTTGTACACTTGTGTATGTCATCAGTTCAGGTTTTTCGATGTTAGACCTAATTTTCCACTTACTTGAAGTGTTGTAGGCTTATCCAGACACTTTATTCAGTGTTTTCCTAAAAACCTGAACTATCCCTTTAACTGTCTACAGAACTGATGACACACACAAATGTACAACATGATCTGAGAGAACACAGAGCATTTGTGTTAACTAAAACAAGCTCTTTGCTCAAGCTGTTTGCCTTTTAATAGATACTAGACAGGATTGCCCTCAATGCATAGAAATGGCATCTATTCACTGACATACATACTCATCCATTTGCTCTATTTCAGTATCGAGGGGGAGTATGTCCCAGTGGAAGGAGATGAGGTCACATACAAAGTGTGCAGGATCCCACCCAAAAACCTCAAGGTCCAGGCAGTGGAGGTGAAGATCATTCATCTGAACCCAGGGACGAAGCATGAAACCTGGTCTGGACAGATAATAAGCTCCTAGGCCTCAGATCAGGCCTGTTGGGGTGGGTGGGATGGGTGGGGGGGGGGGTTGCGGACTGGAGTAAGAGAGGTTTGGTGGCTGTCAGGAAAGTGTTTATGTGGGTGGGTGGGGGGGGGGGGGGGGGGGGTAGGGGTGGCACAGAGTAGCAGATAGATAGGTTCAATAACCTATCTATTTACCCTGTGAGGAGGAAGAAGAGGTAGAGGACATGTTTAATATGGAGGCACTGAAGGTATGGGGAAGAGAGCTGTGAAGAAGGAAATGGAATGAGAAGTCTGAAAGCATTTTGAGTAGAAGGGGGGAGCACTGATAGAGAGAGTGAGATCAGAATGAGGGTGGAATGAGGAGCTGAAGAAGGCAAGTAAGAAGAAGGGAGGGATGGAAGAGGATGGGGATTTGGGTTGACAAAAAAACAAAAGCAAGCATGGACATTTGAAGAACTATTTATATTTTACTGTCAATGGGAAAGCGATGATTGATATTTTCCTGAAGTACACACTCATCTTAGTATTTTTTTGATTATTTATGTATTTATTTATTTGATAATTTGTTTAGATTTTTGTATCCTGAAAGTTACTGGACTTAAGTTTTGGGTACTGTAGTCAAAACATTGCACTTACAACATGAATTTCCACACAAAATACTGCCAAACTGACTACAACTCCAATCAGGGTTTATCAGCTGGCAATTTGTAGTCCTGTTTGAGAATTCTAATTCACCATGGTATGAGCCATGAATTACTACAAGGTATAACAAAACTATTTCTTAAACTCTTTTCTACTTTTAGAGAGACACTATAACACTGTCTAGTTCTTAGAATGTAAAATTAACTGAAACACATCTTGAAGTTATTGTTAGTTACCGATAAAGTAATTTGATTGTTATTGAAATGCTATCTTTAGTTGTTTCATGTTTGCCCATCATGTATATCTTTTTTTCCATACAATCTATGCATTTTTTCTATCCTTCATTCTCACTCTTCTGAATTGTTATATTTTATACTGTAGTTAAAGTTCAGTTGAAATACCAGATTTGTTTTGGCGTCACAACTCAGAGCACTTTGTTTTTGGACAAGCCACTGTCTGTGTTGACTGTCATTATTACTACGTGTCTTGAAAGAGCATTAAAAACATTTTATTATTCACACTACTCGAGTCTATTGTCCTTCCTGAGTATGTCTTCTTTGGGGAGCGATGGAGGGAGGGGTGGTGTACAGTATGATATCATAGCAGGGGAGGCTGGTGGAGGTAGAAATCGGAGGACAGGCTCATTGTAATGCATGGAATGGAATAATGCATGGAAATATCAAACATAACCCCCTCCGCCAGTATCCCCTGTATCATAGTGACATTTATACAAGGTAGGCAGCAGTACGTTCAGCATAGGTAGTGCCTCTCCACACCCACTACAGGGAGGATTTGTCCTAGCAGGTGAGATCACGCAGACAATGGGCTTATATATAACATCAGTGATACAGAAAGGGGACAAGAAAAGTCATACTCAGAAAGTACAATGATATCAGAAAGATTTATTAAAATGAATGGACACACACTACTGTTCAGATGTATGCAGTACTAAACAATCACATGATGATTTTAACAATTCTGATGATGTACTATACAAGTAAATCCACATGACCTTTATAAGGGAGTGTTCCAGTTTTCATTGATATAGTGTAAGTCATATAAAGTAAGTCATCCAACAAGCCTCATAGATCAGTGATCTGGAGGCACTGATTCATAACCATAACATGAGGTTATGAATGAGACGTGACATGCTATGGATTAGAATTAGTTGAGTTTGTATTTCAAATCTGTATTTTTCAAATGTTGTTATAAACATTGAGGATAAAAACTGTTGAAAGGTAGCAAAAGCCAACATTATTATAAAACCAATATTCAAATGAACCCTAATAAACCAGCATGTATTTTCAGTTTGGACTATGCCTTATAACAAAGCTATGACATTTTTCACTAATTAAATATAGTGAAACTGAATAATCAGGTTAAATCTTATGAAAACTGACAAATGTGACTTGGTCACTACAGCATATTTCATTAGTTGAAACAAATCAACTGATCACAACCATAAATAACAGATTAGAGTATTATGTTCTTAAATCGAACAGTCAGTAAGTAAGGTCCACTGGCCTTTGGCAGAATAATCAATATATCCAGATTCTTAGAATTCTAGAGGATGTCAACCTTTGAAGATGGAACTCCAGGAGGCTGTCAATATGATTAACTTAGTAGGAACTGAGTTTGTGTAAATCATCTGTAAGATCCCGTTCATAGTGGTGCAGACTGAAATAGCTGGAATGATTCATTGGTCAGAGCATTGAAGGGAGGGTTCTGTACATTTGTGTCATTAATTAATAATCTCATATCTCAAAGCAAAAAGCTCAATTTCTCTCTCTCTCTCTCTCTCTCTCTCTCTCTCTCCCCCCCTCTCTCTATCATTGTGCAGTGTTCAAATACAACACTAATCACTACATTCACAAGATAAACTCTAATGATCTAAATTCCAGTTTGTCAAATAACTGTGCCAACATTAGTGCAAAACAACAGTGGGTTTTTACATTATTATACAGTATACTTAGAATATAAATCAATCTTCACATGATACCCACGATAGGGGATAGTCTCACAGGAGGGGCCTACAAGACCCTTTGGTTAATCTTCATGTTACATAACAATACAGGGACACGCAACAAACCCCATTCGTTTGATAGATGTAAAACATATTTTCAGGTATTACATTAAAACATTAACACTTTAGGGAAACGCTTAGTCATGATGAAAGAGTAAACATTAGGATTCGTTTCTTGCATCATCTCAGCTACTGTCCCTTTTTAAAACAATGGGGATCTGTTGATTAGTAACTGGTACTGGCTGTCTTTCTCTCTCTCTGTCCACATTGAGCCCTGCCAATGTGAATTACTTATGATCCCTTTGTTTGTCCAGTGCTAGTGAGAATCATTAGCTTAAAAATCAGTAGTGGTTTCATGAAACTCCTCAATGCAGTATCTCCCATCTCCATACTGATCCTTGTAGTAACGTGGTCCTTGTAGTAACTGCCCTGGACACCAGGGGGAGCACGTAGGACACAGACAGGGAGAGAGCAGCAGCAGCTGCTGGAGTGTCACGCCTCATTGGGAGGAGCATTGAAGAACATCTCTCGACAGAGCCGGGCCGTGTCCTCAGGGGAGTAAACTGTAAACCCAATGGTGCGGGGATCATTGAAGATCTCATAGTCATTTCCACCCTGCAGAGAAGAACAGGGAGGATGACTTAGAATCAGAGGTTGTTTTACATATAAATGTGCATTGACGTCCATTTTCACCCTTGTTAATCCCATGCCTTGTTTTTCTTTCTCTTTCTTTACCTCTCTCTTTACCTCTCTCTTTATCTCTCTCTTTATCCCTCTCTCTCTATCTGTGTGTGTGTGTGTGTGTGTGTTTGTGTAAAAGAGCTCAGGTAAAAACTCACCCCACAAAGTTCATGCAACACAGCAACATTCTTTCAGGCAGCTGTCAGTTTACTAATCTCAACAATGCCTTTTGAACTTTAAACTTTAACCTTTGACCTTTGACATTACAGCTGCAGCACAATCCAGCCACAGTGCATTCTCCACCAGCACTGTCATGTCTACATGTCCTTCCCCCAACCACACACACACACACACACACACACACACACACACACACACACACACACACACACACACACACACACTTACGGACGACGTCTCGTTGCCAAAGAAGTAGATAGTGTCCAGCCCCTCCGTCCCTAGCACTTCCAGACACAGCCTCTTGTCCCAGCCTTCAGGGAACACGTCAAAACTGATAAGACCACCTGAACAGAGAGGGACACAAGAGGATGAACCTTCAGTTATACTTTTACATGATAACAGTCACAGCAGTGACTGAATAGTGTGTTGCTCTCATGCAATACAGAAAGGAAAGGACCACACACAGTATACACTGTAAATGCTCCCCAGAACAGTAAGATTTGTTTGTGTTTGTAAATGCATGTGTGAGTGAGGGTGATTATGAGGGAAAGAATGAAAGAAAGAGGCATAGAGTAAAAGAGAAGGAAAAAGTGTTAAAGTGTCCAAAATAAAACTACCTTCAGCCTGTGCTTCATAAGATGTCTATGTTGCACATTTTGTACATTTATTGTCCCAAAAAAACATCTAAGGACAACAAAGGACAACACAATCACTGAAGCAGAGTACAGTTCTGAATAAAACACATCTTTCCTCTCTGTGCAGTGACTGTGTGGTGATGGTGGTGACATATGGTCTTTGTCCAGGGGGCTGCAGTCTTATTAAGGCTGATCATCTTGGCTCACTCAGTTTAATACACACAGTATGTGGTAACTTCCTCTCTTCTAATCTCCCTTTCCTCCTCATTCCTTTTTCATCCCTTGTTTTTTTGTACCCCGCCGAGTTAATCTTTGATTTTTGTCACATATTTCTAACAAACAGTGGCTGAACAAAAAGATCTTCAGCACTGTCAGTGAAATAATCTATCATAGTATTGATCATTGTGATAGTTGTTGATCAGTGGGGTTTGCTTGGTTATGTCAGTAGAGTAATGCTGTGTAATTACTTCAATAAAAAGTACAGAAAAATCACCACAGAAACCCACTCAGTGTAGATCAGTTGTTAGACAAGGATGGGCACTGAAACACACCCAAAGGTTAATGAGCTCTGACCCATGAAATGTCCATGTCTTACGCAAAGTTAGTTTCAATCTGTTTCCTCCCCATCCCCCTCTGCCTCATTCCACCGCTCTACCCTCCATACTGCTGAACTGAGCATTTAAAGGGACACACAAAACAGCTTCTGAGTCCTCAGCCAATCACACAGTGTGTCAGCTACACACACCCACACACCCATCCCCCCACCCAGTCCCCACCCCTGGCCTGGAACTAAGAGCTAAAGAAAACAAAGCAGGAACAAAAGTGCATTTCAAGGGACACTACAACAATGTCACCTACGACCCGCGTCATTATCATGAAGCGACACAGACAGAAACCAATATAGTGAGAATAGACAGTGCAGAATAGACTGTGGTATAATGCAGCATGCGCATTGTGGGCAAACAAGGGGGTGCTTGGCTGCAGGCGTAGATACGGACCGCAGTAGGCAAACACATACATTTTGTTCTCTCTATCAGCGGACATGCTCATTGGTCCCGTTCACCCAGCTCTGAAACCACAGCATAAACAGCCCTGTCACTGGGACTGGTTCTGCTGCTGCCAACGCTGCCTTCAGCTTCCACATCAACAACCAGAGGGATTCCCATAGCGGCTAGTGTGTGTGTGTGTGTGTGTGTGTGTGTGTGTGTGTGTGTGTGTGTGTGTGTGTGTGTGTAAATTATGTCAAACAAAATTTGGTCACAGCTGATACAAACTACTCCCTTGAATGTGAACCTCTTCTGCATGTGTGCAAAATGTCTTTGCACGACTGTTCAATCAGCATTCAGTCCTTATTCATGCATAAAGGAGGTCACATCTATATTGTGGTTTTATATGATGTATTGATTTCTGTATTGAACTGTATATTATTTGTATGTGTTGTTTTGTTATTGTGTACATATTGTGGACTGGGTACACCTGCAAAAGAGGCCTTGGTCTCAGTGTATTTCCCCCATATAAATAAAGTTTCAATAAAATGTACTGGGCCATTGTGTAACGATTGATTGAAATAAATTTTGATTCGCTAACACGTTGTATGTTTTGAAGCAGGTAGTTGATTTTGTGTCACGTATTTAATGTTTTGAGAGTCTTAGTGCATTTTGAAAGGAAATTTGTCATTTTGGTCAACATGTTTCAGTTTTGGCCTGTGTGTTAATTGTTTTGAAAAAGTTAATTCTGTTTGGACAAATGTGCTCAAGCATTCGAGAAAAACTGTAATAGAGTGCCTTACGAAGAAAAACTATTTTGTCTCCAGCTGTTGGTGCGTCAGAGCTGTGTACAGTTTCACAGGTCATTAACTGAGCATCTCACCTTGTTACACAAGTGAACAAACACTGAGTCTCTGATTAACCAGGGAAAACATAGAGAGAGAGAGAGGGGGGGGGGGGGAGAAGAGAGAGAGAGGGAAAGAGAGAGAGACAGAGAGGGAGAAGAGAGAGAGAGAGAGACAGAGAGAGAGACAGAGAGAGAGACAGAGAGAGATAGATAGAACAGAGGGAGAGAAGTGGGAGTGTAATGTATAATTATGTTGTTCCAATGTTCAGCACAGCATGTCCTGCAAATAATCATGACAGATGGCAGGCTGCCAATCTTCACCAGCACAGAGAGATTGAGCTAGAGAGGAAACAGGCATATGGCTGTGGAACACAGCAACTAGAGTACGTATCAGGCCTGTGTTTATAAGATAACAGGCTTCTATCTGAGTGGTAAAGGGCTGGAAAACAGGAAGACAGCACGTCTCTGGATGTTTTCATGTCAAAGGATACAATGAAATGAAGATCATAGACACACATAGGGACAACTGTAAGGTTGTAACACGGGTGGCACCACCCCATGCTGAGACATACAAATAAAAAACTGGGGGCACCAAAGCAGAAGAGGCTGATGGAGGCAGAGATCGGAGGACGGGCTCATTGTAATGCATGAAATGGAATGAGGAACGGTATCTTAACATGTGTGTTTGATCTTAACATTGATACCATTCCTCATTCCATTCCATACATTACAATGAGCCTGTACTCCGATTTCTACCTCCACCAGCCTCCACTGCACCACACCATGCTTAAACAAGATAAAAACAACATTGAAACAGATACAGAGGGTGCTGGCAGTAGTAACACAGATTAGCATTCCCTGAGAAAGATACACAATACGTGCCAGTTGGCTGATTACCTCTAGTGAATCGTAGTCCCTTCCCAGCAAACTCCTCCTGCAGGGCCGCCACAAACTTCTCCCGGATCTTCTCTCTCTGTGTGGAGAGGGAGTTACAGAGAACTTAGATGAGTTAGGAGTGTATTTATTTATTTGCAACAGCTACTCTTCCTGGGGTCCACTATGGGTTAGAGTGTCAGACCACTAGAGTTAAACCTAAGGGTCAGACCCAATGATCTATATAGGCCAATGGTGAGACCACTAGGGGTTAAACTCCCCCACATTACTCATCAAACCACCACGTCCTCCACACCATGTGGCTGTGGAGCATCAATAGGCTGTCTGTTCGGCCATCTTGAAAGCTCAACATTTTTTTGACATTTCTTTCTCTCTCTCTCCCTCCTTTTCGCTTAATTGAGGCCAAGAGAGTAAAAGAGCCCTACCCTGCAATGCCAACACTGGCTAATGTTTGGAGGTTATATGAGGTTGTAGCCTGCATGACTCAATCAATACATGCTCAATTTATTTACTTTGGATTTACAAGAGCTGATAAGATTAGGAGTGTTACAAAGAATCTAATCGTTGATGTTTTGATCATTTGTACGAAAACACTTTGCTGATCCCGTACTTTACCTTGTCGATTTCAGAGAATTCGATTCGTTCCTCAAGCGTGCAGCTCCGCCCAATAGGGGAAATGTTCAGCATTCCGTTACGGAATTCAATAAAGGTGCCCCTGGGGTAAGAATGAGACAAGGATAAGTAAGTAAAAACTTCCATTTGGATTTTGCAACTGTCAACTGTCAACTGTCAACTGTCAACTGTTAACTGTCATACTCAAATTCTGAGTAAAACTAAGTGAGTGGGCTTTCTCTCTCAAACAGATCTCAGGTCTCCAGTCAAGTCTCCAGGTCAGTTTAACACTTAACAATTAGCCTTAAGGTAAACAAACAGCAAACACCAGTTTCTGCATTCCTTGGGCCTGTGGTCATGGCTGTAAACATGTTGAAGTGGCAATGATTGCATCGGGTTTCTAAAAGGAGACTTGCAAGTACAGAAAGTAGGTTAAAGGTGGAGGTGTGAGGTGTGTGTGTGTGTGTGTGTGTGTGTGTGTATGTGAGAGTGTGTGTGAGTGTGTGTGTGTGTGTGTGTGTGTGTGTGTGTGTGTGTGTGTGTGTGTGTGTGTGTGTGTGTGTGTGTGTGTGTATGTGTGTGTGTGAGGTGGACAAGCCTCACCTTTTCTTGGGTAGCTTGATTAGCCCCATGTAGCTGAGGCAGAAGTTGATGAGGTCCTGCAACAGCTCCTCCCCTAGCTGGTTCTGAATGGCCTATTGGACCACAGACAAGGTTAGAGAGAGTTTGAACTTAAAACTGAGTTAGTTAAACTGACCTAATTAACTAATTCATAGCACTCCTCTTAATATATGGACATCCTTCCTGGACGAATTTGATCACTCACTTTTGTAACTTTTGTACATTGTAGGTAAAGGAATGCTTTCTCATACACTTCTTGACTATTATATATGGGGTTGATTCTTGCATCTTATATTATTATCAGAGAGCAGTGTACAAGGAAATAAGCTGTCCCTGTATGTTTACATCTAGTGAGGTACATGCTGCTAGCATTCCAAATACTCATCCCAACCACACCATGTCTCTGTCACCTGTTTGGAGAGCAGTTTTCCGTCTTTGTACTGCACCGTGCCGTTCTCAGCAAACACATAGTCAAACTTTTGTATCACTGCAAGACAAAAAAGGGGCAAATTAGTTTACTACGTATTACAGAAAAGCACTGTTTTGTGCATTGTAAAATAAATCGACACGTGGTTTAGAATATAGCCCCAGTGCATCTGGTTGAGAGGGATTATTGCAGATTAGTGCCTATATAACATGACCTGGAATAGCCATGTTTAATCTGCCCGTCCTTCCCGTTCACTTTGGCCTTTTATATCACGAGAGTATCAAAATAAAGTCAGTCTAAATTACCCTTGCATGCAGCCAGAGGATTTAGAAAATAACTGTTGCAGCAATTGGATCTGCTTCAAACTGTAAAAAGAGGCTTTGGATGCAATCATTTTGTTGCAATAGTCATTTTGAGGGAGGGGGACATTCCAGTTCACAACTCTGTGTAAACTCAGTTGAAGGTTTTCATCACTACCGCAGGGTCAGTGTGTGAAGGTCTCTGGTAGTTGTGTCTGTGTTGTGAATGTAACACAGGTAGGTGAGCCAACATGTCAGTCCGTCTGGGTCGATGAGCGCAGACGTCAGTCATGACGTCATTGCTTTCGTCTATGAATGTGATTTATAGTCTGACATAACAAAGAGAGTGGGCTGCCAACATGGAAGCCCCAAAATTGACTAACTGAATGTCTCTGAAACAGTCCTATGTTTTATTTTATTTTATTTCTGTATTTGTTCTTTATTTAACCAGGGAAGTCACAGTGAGATTGTTTTGCAAGTGAGCCCTGGCCAAGAAGGCAGCATACAAAAAGATTACACAGACACAGAAAACACAACACAGTATCTAACATATAGTAAACTGTAGCAATTTGAAAGGCCACAGCCTTATTGGTTTTTGCGCAGCACTGTCACTGTGAGATGAATGCAATAAGAGGAGGAAGATGATATGACAGAAAAATTAGACCAAAGTGAAAATTAGTCATGCTCACCATCATCTCCCTCCCCCAGCTGCTCTGCGATCTTGGAATAGTCTGACCCCCCAACGATGCCAATCTTCACTTTCCTCCGCAGAGACTGGAAAAACTCATCCAGCTGTGGGTCGATTTTCTGTGGAGTAGAAACGCGCACACACGCACACGGACACACACACACACACACACACACACACACACACACACACACACACAAAACATATTTTATATTTTCATTTCCCAACACTTTGTAGTAGGTTTCCTTGTGTGTTTGTCATTGTGAAACGACAATGCCATTACAGGAGCAACTGCATTTGGCTTACGAATTAAATTGTCTGTGAGGGGATACAGAGTAAGATGTAGCGGAAGGAGGAGCAAGTTTGATAGTGATCTATTGACCTGCAGAAAGAATCTACTAAACCGGCTCTCCTTCTGGCCAGAAAGCGATCTTGGCTCCACCAGGCAGCAAATGTCTCCTGCTGGAAACTGTGGTATTATGTAAAATCAGGGCAGTGGGTTTATTCTGTGTGGGTGTTACTCCTCACAGTGCCATTACACAGGGGTCCTGCACCTCAGCAGCCCAGACACTGAGACAATGTACAACAAGCACATGCATGCCAACAAACAACCTGAATGAATCATGATTGTGATCGACTTCATTCTTAGGACAGAGATTAAAGATAATGGAGCAAAAATGATTAAGTGTGTGCCTCTTCACCTGTTCAATGTAATAGATAACAGACGTGGATATCGCACGTCTGCATTCACATACACAAGACAATTGCAGTGTTGTGTAATCCAGAAGGAGGAAGTTAACCAGACCTGTTATTATAGAATACACTAAACTGAACTAAAGTATAAAGGAGCCTTTTCAAAACATTTGAAAGACCAGTGTTCTTCAATCTACTCTGAAAATGTATTGTACTAGATTACAAATTACTTTTCTAGGAAAGAAGTTGAACTACACTAAAGCTACCCTTGAGAGAAATATAGTTTTCAAACCAAAGCTTGCGACCGCAAGCAGTGAAGTAAGAAATAGTACGAAAATCTAAGTTCAAGCGCTTGAAGTTAACTTTATGTCGTGCATAGTGACAGTAGCTTACTACACTGTAAAAAAAAAAACACGTACTTAACTACTGAAAACACTACTAGAATTTGAATTTAGTTCAACTACCACCAAGCTACTGTAAAATGCAGATAAACTGATCGTTGAACTACATGTAATGGAACAACTCCCCAACACTGTGAACGATATTATTGATTATTGTCTATCATATGCGCATGGCAAACCTGACGGTCACTAAGTGAGAGGACTGACCCCTCTATGAAATGCCAGTCAACTCAAAATAGTCATAGACTAATAGGTAGGGAGAACTCCACGTGAATCAACTATATGCCAAGCTGACACCGATATGACAGACACACTCACGAGACACACTCTACGAGCTAAGGACACTGCTCATCTTGTTCTTAATTGTTTCGAAATCATTCATTTAATCGTCTTTCAAATGAGCAACAAATTGTCTACCATATGAATCAAACTATCGGAACGGTAGGCAGTATATACAATAAGACAAGGCTGTGAGCGATTCGTGCACTGTGTGAAGGACATGGCGTTCTTCCAAACTGTCTGTCCGTGCGCCTCCGTCGAGGGAGACTTTCACTGATATACGAGCTTGGCAACGGATAGCAACTTCGATTTCATTCAGAGAACGTATCGACGTAAAATGGTAGACTACAATGAATCGAATGTGGACTAAACTCAACCGACGTGATACTCGCGTACCCGCGGCGAGGAAAGACAGAGGAGAGACTGTTGCCTAATCACAGAGTCACAATTCATATGACGTGTATGGACCGAAAATAGTAAATAATGTTACATAATGCAAGAATATTGCAGACCTTGCAGCCAGATAAGACATTGACATCATAAACATAATGTATAGACTATTTAAAGGCTATACGATCAAAGGAAATAATATACACAATTTACATATTCCAAAATGTTTACCTCTCTTGGTGCGGTAAGAGTGCCGTCCACGTCAAATAAACACAGAATATTTCTATTTGAGGGAAGACATTTGGATTCATCCATTTCTTCTTTTGCAATGTCTTGAAAGATTTAAAATGGTAATAATCCTCTGCGTAAAAGTGTTTTTTTTTCAGCACTTGCCCTTTATGCAAAACAATACCATCCACATAGGTACGTACTATCAAAATGTATGAGACTGGCTGGATCAATGATTCATGCCTTACAGTCTTGTAAAATAGTTACAGCCCAGAGCAACTAGTTCTTAGATTACTAAACTGTTGAATTAATCTTAAATACACCTCGTTTTTATCCTAAGAACAGTTCTGACACCGGTTTCGGTCGAGCCCACAGAATCATCAATAGGCAGCGCGAAAACACCTCAGGTTTATTTTTGCAACACTGTATCGCACTTGTGAGGATGTGACAAACGTCCAATGGCAGCTTCTGTGCTCCATGACGCGCCCAAGTGGGCGTTGTCTATAATATACAGTATAAACACCGTGGAAAAAAACCTCATGCAATACTGAAGACGCATTTGATCAGTGTGGCGACCTTTCACCTATAATTGTGGATCAGCAGTCAGGAGCCAAAATGTATCCAGATTTGTACAATGTAGATCCGTCTATAGGCTTCCCACACAGTTTGAGCTGATACAAGACACATTTTATGCATGAAGCAGTTGCAAAACTGCCTTTTCATATTGTGCACCAGGGGCATGGAATAGTCTGCAACTTATGCTTTACCTAGATGTAGGAGTCCCCCTAAATGAGTTTAAAACTCTAGTGCAAAACTCTATTCAGAAGGAGTGTAAATGTGTTGTTGTCATGTTGTGCTGATTGTATTGTATGTTTTAAATATTGTATATTTTGTATATTGACTGCTGCTGTTTTTTTGGCTAGGTCTCCCTTGCAAAAGATACTTGATGTCTTAATGGGCTTTTCCTTGTGAAATAAAGGTTAAAAAATAAAGTAACACAAATAAAATAAGCAGTTAATCTAGGAAGGGAAATGTCCATTACAACTGATAGCCCTGGTGATCAGTTTGACACATCACTCACTCACTCGCTCACTCATTCAGCATCATATCCAGGTGCCTACTACTGCCGTTGTGCCCTTGAGCAAGGCACTTAACTCATAACTGCTCCAGGGGCGCCGGAATATGGCTGACCCTGTGCCCAGAGCCCAGAGCTCTGTTCTCCCTTGGGGGTGTGCACATGTGTGTGTGTGTTGTCTCGGAGGGGGAATTACCACATTCCAACAATTGATGTGAATTGATTGCATGGCCAATAAACAGTCTTTGTCTTGTCTTTGTCACTCACTCACTCACTCACTCACTCACTCACTCATTCACTCACTCACTCACTCACTCACTCACTCACTCACTCACTCACTCATTCACTCACTCACTCACTCACTCACTCACTCACTCACTCACTCACTCACTCACTCACTCACTCACTCACTCACTCACTCATTCACTCACTCACTCCCTCACTTACACATGCATCCTGCCTTGATTAGGCCTATTGTGAAGGTGATAGTAGCATAAGCACATAGCACATAGCACAATGCATATGGTAAGTAGACGATACAGTCTCCATAGGCAGCTGGTTTATAGAGACTACTGCAGCATGTAGACTATATTATTAAAGCACATGTTTTTACCGTACCATACTGAGTTTGTGCAGTTCATAAGAAAATAAGAAATTACTCATAATTTTACGTCTGTGATGCCCATTTTAATTAAACCCTGACAGAAGTTTTTTATTACTATTAATATTATTATTTTATTTAAATAATGGTTAAATAAAATAAAATAAAAATAAAATAAACGTCTGTCAGGGTTTTATTAAAATGGACAGCACCAACGTAAAATGATGACTGATTGGGCACGTTGGGCACCGTGGAAACAGCAGTTGCAGCTGGTAAGACATCCACAAGAGGGCACACAAGTGCTTACAGAGAAAAATCCTTCATGATCATATCAATGTTGTAGTTATGAATGCAAAAACGAATAATGTTTTTTATCCATACTCAGAAAACAATAAAGTATTTAAAACAATTATATAATATGCTATGTTTTGCAAAAATCTTTTTGAGTGAAACAATGAAAAAGCTATGATTCCCTTCACAGTAATCTATTGGAATGGACCCTTGTATAGAAAAGAACACCGTCTTTTTTCTCCCAAGCTTATCCACTACAATCCACTATCAATAGAAACTGCTGTGTGTTGCTTTAACCAGCTATCTCTTGGTATCTTTCTCTGTAACATGTTTCCCCATTCTCCATCTTAATAAAAAAAATCTATATGAGGAGAGGAAGTTCTATCGAATAGGATAAGATGATGATAATAGGTTTACTCACTTGCTCTCCTCAGTTAGTATATTATTTTACATACAGTATGTAGGTTTACTGGAGGGGGATGATTACTGAGTCATGAATACATGTCATGCCAGTAAATGAACGTGAACACAGATGAATGGCATCTGTTGGGGTTCACCTTGACCCATATAACTGAAGAGATGGTTTATGAATGTGTTATACTTTAAGTATATTAGGTATAGAAAGGCTGGAGCCTTTCCTGGCTCAGAGAAAGTCCTGGCCTTTTGTACAGATATTATGCATTATTACAGATTTTTTTCAACCATCACACTTTCTAAACGATTTCCAGGTACTATGTAGGTTGCAGGGGAGGCTGGTGGAGGTAGAAATCAGAGGATGGGCTCATTGTAAATACATGGAACGGAATGAGGAACGGCATCAAACACCATTCCTCAATGGTATCAGACACCATTCCCTATTCCGTGCCATGCATTACAATGAGCCCGTCCTCTGATTTCTACCTCCAGCAGCCTCCCCTAGTAGGTTGTCCATTACACTTCATACTGTATCAGGATAGGTTATGTAGACTTTAAACGTCTGTTTGCCTATTATTTCGTGTGACATCATTAATGTGAACAACGGGCTGTGGGCAGAAATGCAAATCTAACAGTTTTATTTCTATTATCGTTTGTATAGTCATCATAAATGACCAACATACCTTTTATATTTCACAACAGTCATAAATATGGGCTGGAGCTCATTGTCCACAACTATCAACTAGCTATGTCAATTGTATTTTTTACATACAGGAGATAGAGAGGGAAATAGTTAATAATGTCACAATGTTACATTTGTTCACCTTATCCAAAAAGGCCTCAATAACATATCAGTGAAGATGGTTTGAGTTCATCAGGGCCGGTCATTTAGTCGGCATTTTAGAACACTCCATTAATGAGAAAGCCATTAATGGATAAGGGCAAACCTCCACGAGGAGAGGAGATAACAGAGAGCAGATACTGGGTTGAAGGCAGAGACAGCCCGGTCATACGTGACTTATCAACAACACGTCTCTCACGTTTACTCAACTCTCAGTTTCACTTATTGTTTTTCACATTCAATTAAAAACAGATATGAGTGCTAGGTTTGGGACCTCGACTTGGAGTCTGTTTCTGTATTATTGCTGTCTTGCCAAACATCTTATTGACAAGTCAGCAACAAATAGCAGGGCTGGCTAAAGCAGGAACAAATAGGCGCTAGGTTATTAGGGATCACATAATGATGCAATGGTCCCTGAGCTACATCCAGAATTACTCTTTTGCAAGAAGGAAATACTGTAGGACAATGTAGGCATTTACTGCTCATGGTTTTAATGTAGCCGGAGTTCTGTTAGTAATACTTCTATATTAGTCAATAAAGGAGGGTCGTTCTTTCATGTAGATATGGAGTAATCAATGGTGTGATATGGAAACCTCTGAGGTCATAAACATTTTGTGTTTGTGTGTGTGTGTGTGTGTGTGTGTGTGTGTGTGTGTGTGTGTGTGTGTGTGTGGGTGTGGGGTGGGGTGGGGTGGGGTGTGGTGGGGTGGGATGCGGTGTGGTGTGTGCATGTCTATATGTGTCCATTGAAATAGCTTCCGTCTTCTTATAGGTTCATTAAAAAGCATTCATTAAAGCCCATATTTCTGACAACCACAACAACACATTTAACAGGCATGTGCACACGTCATAACACTCGACACGACGCTGTGCAATGCAATCAGAGTGCTTTAATGACACAATAAAACCAATCTCCTGTGGCTCGAACACATTACTACCTCCATCTGTTAATCAGCCAGGGTGTTTTAAGGCGGAAGCCCTCCCAGCTTGTCCTGTGTATTAATGTGTTAGGATGAATTGGTTTCCCATCCCAACCAACCCAGTAATTGTAGCCAGACACATTTTGTGATGTTTATCTAAGTCTTTATAACCCGGGTGCTCGATGCCCAGGTACCTCAGGTTCCAATAACTGCTCTCTTTCCGGAACATTGTACATGTGACAGTACAGAGTAAACACAAGGATGGTACAGACGTCTCATAGAAGAAGACACTATTAGTGTTCAGGATGTTTGGGTCAAATCTTATTTCTGGTAGAGAATTTCCCTTCTCTCGACTGTCTAAAATGAGTATATTACACAAAATGTTGTAAGACTGTAAGTTTATGGGGGTATGGCAAACTGTTTTATTAGCTCACAATCTACCTGCTTTTATAACAGACACATTTATCAGCAACACAAAGCATTCACTTTATGGCCTATTGTGACCTTCGCCCCTCACTGTGTGAGCCACAGTTCTCTCCTCTACTGAACATACAGTCTCTGGGATTCTGGGACATTCTAGAATGTGTTAGCTACTGCTAATTCTGATGTGAGTTGCATTGATTGATTCCACTACATTGCTTGTACCCATGTTCACAATGACATGCCATATCTATCTGTTTGATTTCCACATGCCTTCCTGTGAACTGGTCAACATTCCTTCGCGTTTGTTTTCATTTGCAGTTTTCTTGTCTCCCTCAATTCTTAACAGAAACACAATAGTGTCTCATATTCCCTTTAATTACCTCTCTATTGGCAATGATTGTATTATTATAATTACCTGTGTGAGCGGTCACAGCCTATTGTTGTACATGTGATGATACAGAGAGACATAAATAAAGAGATACTAAACAAGAAACACTAACATACTGAGAGGACATTTTTGTGTGTTTCGGCTGATCAAAATATTTTAATGAGAAGGGAAAACAAATTGCTTGTTTGTAATCTTGGTTAGTTATGCCAATGAGTGCATTGTGTAGCGAGATGTGTCTGTCTAGGTGGATATAATGTAGGGGTCAGATCGAGCTCCCCTCCCTTCCCTATGCTCGCAATCTGTCACTTGACGGTTGTTCATTAACGTAGGAGACAGGGTAGTGGTAGATGCACAGGTAGATGTGCTGCTTCCAACAGGATCACAGATTTAGACTCAATCGCTGCTCTACAGATTTAGACTCAATCGCTGCTCTACAGATTTAGACTCAATCGCTGCTCTACTTTTGTTACATAACTGAAGGAACTGTTGTTGATTTTACCCATACTTCAATTGAAAGAGAGGTCAGTGGTACTAGGATCCCAAATCAGTTGTTTTCATGGTTTTTACCTCAACTCAGGTTGGACTCTCACATGAGAGAGTTTACAACTAAGTTGTACTGTTTTTCTTTTTCAGTCTTGA
Source organism: Argentina silus (assembly GCF_951799395.1). Taxonomy (NCBI): domain Eukaryota; kingdom Metazoa; phylum Chordata; class Actinopteri; order Argentiniformes; family Argentinidae; genus Argentina; species Argentina silus. The sequence goes on from NC_139663.1 coordinate 11,897,411, forward strand.
CGTTTCTTGGAGTTAAGATAAACTAGTGGACCAGTGGAATTGAACGATCTTTTTTCTTTTGTCATTGTCCAGCTTACCTTACTGATTTGGAGTGGGCTTCAGCTCCGAAGGGGATCCCTTGGAGGCTACCAAGGATTTCTACCTCCCACAATGTAATCTCCACAATTTGATTCAGAAAAAAGACATTGTATTTGTATTTCTACAAGGATTGCGTCCTGTTTATTACAGGAAAACTGTCTGACTAGCAAGATGTTTACTGCACATGGTTTGCTGTGTATCGGAGCCTTACTCGTGGCAGTTGTTGCAAGCACGATACTGGACGAATGCTGGAAAAACAAACCTAAGTACAGTATCAACGTTGTTCTGTTGGAGGACAACACCTCACAATGGAGCATGCAGTTTGTTAAGGATGCAGTACTGAGAGCGATTGAAAAAGATAAACAACTGAACATTGATGCAGGTAGAGATATACAGTATGTGTGTGAATTGCACCAGGCTGTATGTAAAATGTCATATTATAGAGTATACATGATATGACCACACGTTTTTATTGTTATTGTTACTGTTGTTATAATTTGTCGTTGTATCAAATGTTACTGTTAAAATTATTAAATCCCAAATAGATACCATGTTCATAAAGCATTCTCCTGGCTGTTTCTCTTGCCGAAGGTCTAAACTTTTCATTAACGGCCAACTTCCGGGGGTTCAGCACCAATCTGTACAAACGGAGAGGCTGTGAGAGCTCCACCTGTGAAGGAGTGGAGATACTCAAGTACCTGCATGTGAGTTCAGAACAGACCTCGGCTCAAATAGTATTTGAAATCATTTTCAAATACTTACTGTTGCTGTGCGTGATTGTGTTTGCATCTGCACAATGAACCCAATGGAATGGTTCCAAAATGCACACCCCATCTGTGCTGCCCATCTGGCACACGTGGGAGGCTCAAACAAACAGTTTCAGTTGCTTCCTGTGAAGTCAGTAAATGTATCTCAGCAACAACCTCCAATAACACACTGTTTTGTCTCCAGAGTATGGGAGAGGTGGGATGTGCTATGCTAGGACCCTCTTGTACGTACGCCACTTTCCAAATGGTGGAGTAAGTATGCACGCACACACGCACGCATACACACACACACACGCACACACACACACACACACACACACACACACACACACACACAGACACACAGACACACGCACGCACACACACACACACACACACACACACACACACACACACACACACACACACACACACACGTGTTTCTGCTATAGTTCTTGAGGATTTCCTCTCCAGCACTGAGAGTGACAGGCAGAGGCCATCCAGAGTGCTCACTGTTTGTGTTGTGAGACCCTTGACCTTGTGTGTGTGTGTATGTGTGGGTGTGTGTGTGTGTGTGTGTGTGTGTATGTCTCAGTGAAGAGATTGGCCTGACCCTGAGCATCCCCATCATCTCAGCCGGGAGCTTCGGCCTGTCATGTGACTACAAAGCCAACCTGACCCGCCTTCTGCCCCCAGCAAGAAAGATCTCCAACTTCCTAATTCACTTCTGGGACTTCTCCAGCCATATCAAGACACAGTGGCAGACGGCTTATGTGTACAAGAACTATGATAACTCTGAAGACTGCTTCTGGTGAGAGAGAACCTTTTTAACCTTTATTTTAGCAGAGAGTCCCATTAAAATCAAGGTCTCTTTTACAAGGGAGCCCTGCACAGGAAGCTCTGTGTTATTTGCATATGTTGTTTGCTTAACACACAACCATGTAGGCCACAAGCAGAGGTTATTTGGTGCGCCATGTACACTGTTAGATCACTTCTTGTTTACTGTGTCTCCTGGTATTAGACCCTATACAGGAGTCCTGGTCCAGCCCTCCGTCTAACGGGTTAAATCCCCTGTCTAAAGGGTCTTACCCTAATAGATTTCTAAAGATATATGTATATATATATATATATATATATATATATATATATATATATATATATATATGCTGGTGTCGAATAGACTCACCCTGCTGTTAACTGTCTACTTCTCACAGTTTCCCCTGCTTCAGCCAAATGTTATGCTCTTAATGTTATGCTCCGTCATAGGTACATCAATGCTCTGGAGGCATCCTCGGCCCTGTTTGCTGTGTCCATTCAGAGAGAGATGCTGCGCGGTAGAGGGGAGCTCATGGAGAAACTCAAGACCGACCGAAGACACAGCAACAGTACGTACCTCCCTGTGTCCCCTTCTATAGTCTTATGCATATGTGTCAAACATTTGACCCACCCAGAATTAGAGGTAAACCAATAGAACTTTAAGCCAGTTTCATAAAAGACTTCCAAAAAGAACAGATGGCAGTTTGCAGATAAAGTTTGCCTTGATAGTGTCTCCACTATTTCAGTCTTGACCTTGTTATTTTGCAGTATACATTCTCTGTGGAACCCCAGATGAAATCATCAGTATAAAGAATGAGACAGTGATTCACAAGGACATCGTCTTTGTCCTAATCGACATCTACACGTGAGCCTGGTTTTGGTATCCTATCCACATTTGGCCCGCTCCCTTTTGTCGGTTAGCCTTGTATTCTATTCATCTTAGATTGTCGATAGATGTACGGATATGCATATATCTTGTTGGTCCCCAATTGTAATATGCTTTATTTATTGATTGGCTATTTACAATAAACACAATATCAGTACCCTAAACAATAAATAAGAGTAAAATGAATCACTTGGATGGACTGTGATTTAAACCGTGTCACATTTCTCTCCCCAGTTATGGGTATCACACAAACGCCACAGCCATCCCAGAGATGGACAATGTCCTGGTGCTCACCATGCCGAGCAGGAACTGCTCCAACTGTTCAGAGTACAACAACACGGTGAGAACCTGACAGCTGCTGCTACCCTCTGTCCTCCTTTACATTTACATTTTGGACATTTAGCAGGCGCTTTTATCCAAAGCGACTTACAAGTACACTTGTCTAAAGTAAGTGAATCATCGATACATCGGTCATCATAAGCAAAAATCTATGCTAGGACCAGGTGCCATTGGCATTGGCCTCCTCTGTCTGCCACTTTGTCTTACGGAGTATCACACTGTCCGTGTCAGCGTTTGGCACCTGTTTTCATATTTAGAGCCACTGAGTTGGAATCTACAAAGTTGGAATCTACTGTGGAAACTGAAACACGCTTCTTTTTGAGAATCACTTATTCTAGAATGTTCTGTGGACTGTCACAGAGTCTGCAGTCTCCCCATTTTCTTATTTTCTTACTCTCATTATTATATATTTGACGTAGATATCACTCTTATACTGGTGTTTTCCAATGTGTCTGCTCTATCGCTGTCTTTTTCTCTCCCCCCCCTCTCTGTTTCTCTCTCTCTTTCTCTCTCTCTCTCTCTCTCTCTCTCTCACTTCCTCCTCCCGTCCAGGAGATAAATGACTATGTGGCAGGGTACCATGATGGTCTTTTGCTCTTCGGCCAAGTTCTGAGACAGAGGTTGATTAGTGACCAGAACAACGCGACTGTTCCCCCCACCACTAAGCCTCCCAATGGAAACCCTTTCAGGAGCGTCAACTTTGAAGGTACGATGGCCGAAACACCTATCGATCTTTCTAGCTATAGCTACCGTAGAGCAATTCTAGGGACAGACATTTACCTTCTTTCTATGACCTAAATTACCACTATAGACGAGTCTGTCCTCTATGTAAACATGTCACCCTTTTAAGTCAGGCAATGGTGACAGACGACTATTTGGATTTGGCAAAGCTACCTCCATGAGCAATTGAGCCATTGGTCAGAAACCTTTTCAGTTGTGATTTCTTTCCACAATAAAGACTTCCATGGCCTATATTTCACTTTGTGGCCTTTTATACAGCTCAATATCAACTGTGGCATTTCCTCAGCCTCTCCTGTAGTATTAGATAACATTTCCAAACAAATAATTTTCCCTCTGACATTTACACATAGCCTACTGTATTTTCTGTATTTGTATTGATTATTGGTCATGGTAGTGCAATTGGTGGTACTATAATGATGGGGATTATATACAGTATTACATAATATCATATACCATGATATCAATCATATAGATAATCAACATTCCTGGCCTGGATAGGTGCTGAATGATAAATAGGAGTTATTTGACAGGCAGTCTAGTCCATCAGCTGCTGCAATGCATTCAATTACTAAAATGAATTCTAGTGAGTGCCTTTTTCTTTTTTTCTTTTTACGTCCTTGTGACCCTGCACCCTAAATGCGTTTTTAGGTGGTGCAAACCAGAGCGAGTTAGATGTAAAGCAGGGGAGGCTGGTGGAGGTAGAAATCGGAGGACAGGCTCATTGTAATGCACGAATGGTATCAAACCACGTTGGTATCCTCAAAACATTTTATATAAAAATGGTATCCTCATTCCGTTCCATGCATTACAATGAGCCCGTGCTCCGACTTCTTCCTCCACCAGCCTCCCCTGATGAAAAGGTGTTTGTGTGTGTCTATGCTCAGGGATGGGAGGATCCTATGTACTGGACGAGAACGGTGACAGGGATGTGAACTTCTCTGTGATCTACACTTCCTCCATCGACAACAAGGTGAGCTTAGTCTGATGTAAATGTTAGAATAGTCACTCTCTCTCCAGGAAACTAACATGTTCTTCAATGATCAGTGAGTAACAGCGTGTACAGTAACTTGTTGTTTGTTAAACTTTCTCAACAGTACAAAACACTGTTTGTGTTTGACACAGCGCTGAATAAAACCACAGTGGTGGATAACAACCCTTCTCTGCACTGGGATGGCTCTCGTCTGCCAGACGACAAAGCAGTCATGCCCAAAGGTAATAACACAGACAGACAGACAGACAGACAGACAGACAGACAGACAGATGACCACACACACACACACACACACACACACACACACACACACACACACACACACACACACACACACAGTCTATTAAGTGCATGAGTAATTTTTTTGCCAGGAGATATTTGGTGGTGATACTTGTCTTTTATGTTTTGTGTGTGCGTCTGTGTGTGTGTGTGTGTGTGTGTGTGTGTGTGTGTGTGTGTGTGTGTGTGTGTGTGTGTGTGTGTGTGTGTGTGTATTTCTAGACCTCGAGTCACATGATATCATAGTGATCGTCCTGAGTGTCAGTGTTGTGGTGGTGACTGCCACCGCCTTGATCTTCTACAGGTAAAGACACACAACTCACTGCGTGCCACTCTACCATCAGTGTTTCATGACAGCATGGCCCTGTTTACTGGTCTGATAGAACAAGAGTTGTGGAAGCTATGTAGTAGAACTCTCCCTTATCCTATAATGTTAAGATCAGTGATAACCTCCATGAAGAGAGCAAGGAAGGATAAGTATATGAGCCGGGCCCGTGTCTTACTCACCTCTGTATGGTCAATAGACAGAATATGAAAGAGCGCCAGAACCGCAAGAAGTGGTCCCACATCAACTCAGACCTGATTGGCCCACTGGACGGGAAAGAGTTAAGCTTGGTTTCTCTGAAGGTGAGCTCCATCAACGGTCTTTGCAGTTCTGTCAGTCAGTTTCTTATCATGGTTTATCATCAGTGTTATCTGCCCCATCTGCCTGCAGGTTTGTTTTGTCATGGTCAGGCTCATTTGATATTGATTGGTATTGGTTGAAATTAATTTTCACAACTGTGTTTATCTCTACCAGCTTGGGCACCCAGTGATATTATTGTGAAGCCTCTTAGGGTCCTAGAAGAGTACTTTATAAATTCATAAATTCAATTGGTCTTGGGTGGGTTCACGTGAGTTGTAATGGATAGTTCTAGTTTGTCCAACTTGATGAATCCCCTTTTCTTTATGTACAACAAATTGATGAAGATTGACACACATACACACACACACACACACACACACACACACACACACACACACACACACACACACACACACACACACACACACACACACACACACACACACACACACACACCTACTGAGCTTACCTGAATATCTTACCCAGAGATCCCTCAATCTTCTTAAAATCTGGCCTCCTCTCCGGGTCCTCATCCCAGCAGTTTTTTATCAGCATATACAACTGCAGGAGGCCCACACACACACACACACACACACACACACACACACACACACACACACACACACACACACACACACACACACACACACACACACCACACACACACAGTGTGTCTAGTACTAGTTTGTCCAACTTTATGAATCCCCTTTTCTTTATGTGCAACAGATTGATGACGACAAGAGGAAGGACAGCGCTTACCATATCCATCGGGGTCGCTATGACAAAAAGGTGCCATGACACTTCCTGTTTTGGTTCATAGAATTATTCAAATAGTAAAATGTCACACAAACTCATTTTGGGTCAGTTTAAATGTGTGTGCGTGTGTGTGCGTGTGTGTGCATACGTGCATGTGTGCGCTTGTGCGCTTGTGTGTGTGTGTGTGTGTGTGTGTGCGTGTGTGTGTGTGCGTGTGTCTCCTTTATTCCTTTCAGCCTGTGATCCTGAAGGAACTGCAACACACAGACGGAAATTTCAGTGAGCTCCAGAGGATCGAGCTCAACACCGTAAGGCTCTGTAGTGATATGTCACTTCCTCTTCCTCTTTCATCATGGTTCCTCCATATCTACCCACTGTCCTGTGAAATGACCACTGACCATATGTGTGTTTGTAGCATCGGTCGATCTCTCTGATCTAATGCCATTCAGAATGTCTATGTGACCTGAACTCAGTGTGAACAAACCAATTCCCTTATCTCAACGTGGTTTGAAGAAGTGAAGGTGTGTGTGTTCATTGTTGTGTTTTGTGGCTTTGGGGCCACATCAAGGAATCTCTTATCTCCCTGTCAATCAGAGTATATATGTACCCGTTCTCCCTGACTGTACCACCAGGGGATAAAAGGAGAGTGTGTGAATGATCATGAGGATGACGACAACGCCACGATAGGATGTCATCTGGACTGGACAGATATCTGCCCACCTATGTTTTTTTCTTATACTGGTGTTTTCCAATGTGTCTGCTCTCTCTCTCTCTCTCTGTCTCTTTCAGCTCCTACGTATTGACTACTACAATCTGACCAAGTTTTATGGAACGGTGAAGTTTGAGTATGGCGTGTTTGGAGTGTTTGAGCTGTGCGAGAGGGGTTCCCTGAGGGTAAGCAGGCGTGGCGTGAACACGAGAACATGAGAGTATGTTTATGATGGGAACCAGCTGTCTAGTTTCTACCCATATACAGTATCTTTATTGTCCATTCGATAAGCCATCGACATTTATACATTTGTAGTTTTCAGGACACAATTGCCAACAACAATTAGGGGGCAGTTCCATTTACAATGTGCATGGTGAAATATTTTGCAATACCGCCCACAGGCAGAAACATAACAATAACACAAAAGCATGAAATGACCTACTGTAAACTTTGTCTCTGTTTTATGCCGTCTACAGCATGTTCTTAATGACATGATCTCATATCCTGAGGAGACGTTCATGGACCTGGAGTTCAAGATATCTGTGATGTATGACATAGCTAAGGTATGCGCTAATGTTTACAGTATGTACGGTAGTGTGTTTATGTATGAGGAGTGTGGCTATGTGTGTATAGTAGGAGGATACACACACACACACACACACACACACACACACACACACACACACACATACACACACACAGGTTAGCATGTAGGTTACCACTACCATCATACCTGTATGTGTAGTCTAGCCGTGGCTGCTTGGACTATGCTTTTGCCCGATTGTATATTGATAAATATACAATGTATACAATGTTGTCAAAGAAAACAAATGTCAGTTACTATATATCTGTTGGGTAGTAACTGAGACCGCACTGTACTTTTATCTATTTCAGGGCATGTCCTACCTCCACTCCAGCGACATTGATGTCCATGGGCGCCTGAAGTCAACTAACTGTGTGCTAGACAACCGTATGGTGGTTAAAATCACAGACTTTGGCTGCAATACCATCCTCATCCCTTCCAAAGGTTACTTATGCTCTCTCTCCTTGTCATATAATTGTTTTCATATCCTACCGTTAGCAAATCGAATATATATATATATATATATATATACAAACGATTATATATATATAGATATATATATATGTTCCATATATGAAGCACACTGAGACATGTAATGGATGTTATAGTCTAGAACAAGGCCCAGATGTTATAGTCTAGAACAAGGCTGAGATGTTATAATCTAGAACAAGGCCCAGATGTTATATTCTAGAACAAGGCTGAAATGTTATAGTCTAAAACAAGGCTGAAATGTTATAAGATAGAACAAGGCTACATTATAGGTTGCAACTGCATTTTTCCTTATCAGGTCAGGTTTCCTCAGGATACATTTTAGACTATAACATTGGCCCATGGTTTTCATTGTCAGGTCACAGGTCACACAATCACAATAAGAACAGTTCCCTCTGTGGTCCCTGCCCTCTCTCTGTTATCCCTCAATCTGGTCCTTCTCCTCTATGTCAGACTTGTGGACGGCCCCAGAGCACCTCCGTAAGCAGGGGACCTCCCAGAAAGGTGACGTCTACAGCTTCGCCATCATCGCCCATGAGATCGTGCTGAGAAAACAAGTCTTCTACACCGAGGCCTGCTCCAACACCACAGGTATAGTCACAGCTGTCTGCTGACTGGAGTTAAATAGAGTTAGAATGTAATATATTAATCTTTCTTAGTCAGGGTGTTATATTCAATGAATGACAAAGTCATTGGGGTTTTTATCTTTTTTATTTATTTTTTTAATTTTTATGTTTTATATACTTCCAAGAGCACCTCCTGTTGGTCACTATATGTAGATGAAGAATTTGAATAAAAACGCTGAGGAATAGAGGACGGGTTAAGAATAAGACATTTATTCCCAAGTACAACTTCACATGAGGTCACATGACCAACTAACACAAGTTAACAAAAGATATTTCATGGTTAATAATGACTGATAATGCTTTGCTCATCCCTGTGTGATAGACAATCCTAGACTGGAATCCTAGATTCCATTAACAATACCCAAAATGCTATTTCACCATGCCCTCAAGTTAAGATGAATCGCGAGGGGTTTACGCTCAAGCGTTTTAGGGAATGAGTGAGTGTCTTATTGTTGTGCTGTAAGTCAGGCCATGTCAATACACAAACTGGTTGCTTGAATGGCTCTTTTCTCTCTCCTGTAGAGAAGCTGTACAGGTTGCGGTATCCCACAGTCCTCGGCGTCTTCAGGCCTGACATGAACTTTGAGACAGCGGTGGAGAGTAAGGCAGAGGTACACAGCATTCCATATACATGTGAATATCTGCTTGTGATTAGATTATACTTTCCTGTGTCTACACTGTATTATTCATCACTCACTTTGAGTGTGCTTAGATAATGTGCAGTACTCTTATCCATGGTATGTGTGTGTGTGTGTGTGTGTGTGTGTGTGTGTGTGTGTGTGTGTGTGTGTGTGTGTGTGTGTGGGCCTCCTGCAGTTGTATATGCTGATAAGAAACTGCTGGGATGAGGACCCGGAGAGGAGGCCAGATTTTAAGAAGATTGAGGGATCTCTGGGTAAGATATTCAGGTAAGCTCAGTAGGTGTGTGTGTGTGTGTGTGTGTGTGTGTTCATTTACATATACATGTGAATCCAGACCTCAAACCATATCATTTTAATCAGCATGAGTGATATATTGTAATGGGCAAACCTTTTAGGTTTCGTGTTCCAACTCCAAGGTGTGTATTTCATTCTCCCAGTAACCTGCACAACCAGGCCACTGAGACCTACATGGACAACCTGATCCGCCGGCTGCAGATGTACTCCCGGAACCTGGAGCACCTGGTGGAGGAGAGGACGTCTCTGTACAAGGCTGAGAGGGACAGAGCTGACAGACTCAATTTCATGCTGCTGCCTGGGTATGGGTCTACTTACATGATATGGACTGACAATGTCTAATATTGATGATGTGTTTTTGGAAGGCAAGGGAAGAATATTCACGTTAAGATTCACATTTTTTGGTTTGAAATGCTGTAGTTGCTAACACTTCACTTTTTGGTTTTAAATGCTCCATTCTAACACTTCCTCTCATTTGAGGTTTTTGGAAGCCAGCTGGACTATAGTGATCTCAGATTTGGAGGCTGGTGGAGGTAGAAATCGGAGGACAGGCTCATTGTAATGCATGGAATGGAATGGAAACACACGTGTTTGATACCATTCCTCATTCCATCTCATGCATTACAATGAGCCTGTCCTCCGATTTCTACCTCCACCAGCCTCCCCCTGGATCACAGGTGAGCCAAGTATATCCCCACCTGTCTCTGTATAACCCCACCCTCTTCCCTCCCCAGTCCAGTGGTGCGCTCCCTGAAGGAGTCGGGCCGTGTGGAGCCAGAGCTGTTTGAAGAGGTGACCGTCTACTTCAGCGACATCGTGGGCTTCACCACACTCTGCCGCTACAGCACGCCCATGGAGGTGGTCGACATGCTCAACGACATCTACAAGAACTTTGACAGCATCCTGGACCACCATGATGTGTATAAGGTAACCATGATGTGTATAAGGTAACCAGGATGTGTATAAGGTAACCATGATATGTATAAGGTAACCATGATGTGTATAAGGTAACCAGGATGTGTATAAGGTAACCATGATGTGTACAAGGTAACCATGATGTGTATAAGGTAACCAGGATGTGTATAAGGTAACCATGATATGTATAAGGTAACCATGATGTGTATAAGGTAACCAGGATGTGTATAAGGTAACCATGATGTGTATAAGGTAACCAGGATGTGTACAAGGTAACCATGATATGTATAAGGTAACCATGATGTGTATAAGGTAACCATGATGTGTATAAGGTAACCATGATGTGTATAAGGTAACCAGGATGTGTTTAGGATAGGGACTGGGTGGGATCTGTACATTTCTTATATTATCATTAGTGTTTCCGCTTAAAGGGCTTCAGTCCTGCTGTCCATCTGGTTGAATCACCCTGGGGTACCAGGACTCTCTACTGGGGAACTTTTTTGTTGTATATCATTTTGCAGTGACATTATCATATGAAAAACATAACAGAAACAAAGAATATGCCTCTCCTGGAATGGAATGCAGTGGACAATAGCTGTATCTTAACCTGAATGACTAAGAAACAGGAAATAATGACTGGATTCCAATGATTTGTTCCTCTGACAGGTGGAGACAATAGGTGATGCGTACATGGTAGCTTCGGGGTTGCCAAATCGGAACGGTAACAGACACGCTGTGGACATTGCCCACATGGCTCTGGACATCCTGGCCTTCGTAGGGACCTTCCAGCTCCAGCACCTCCCAGGCATCCCCCTATGGATCCGCATCGGGGTGCACTCAGGTACCCCATCTTCACGGCACACTGCAACGGGTCATCATACTGTCCTGTAGTTGGCTGTGTAGCGTCAGTGTGTGTTGTGTGTTTGCAGGGCCGTGTGCAGCGGGGGTGGTGGGGAACAAGATGCCGCGCTACTGCCTGTTCGGAGACACAGTCAACACCGCCTCTCGCATGGAATCTACAGGCTTACGTAAGGGACTGCAGAAATGCACACACACACACACACACACACACACACACACACACACACACACATGAACGTGCACACACACACACACACACACACACACGCACACGCACACATACACACACGCACACGCACACATACACACACATACACACACATGCACGCACGCACACACACACACACACACACACACACAAGCACACACACACACACATGCACGCACATTATTGTTTCAGCTATAATTCTTGAGAATGACATTTCCTCTCCAGCTCTGAGAATCCATGTCAGTGAGTCCACCATTAACATCCTCCAGCGGACAGACTGCAAGTTTCATTATGAGAAGAGAGGAGAGACTTTTCTGAAGGTGAGGGTGGGATAAGGGTGGGATAAGGGTGGGATAAGGGTGGGTTTAGCCTGAGTCTATAGTAAAGCATGTCTAATAAACATGGGAAAGGATGCCTAATTGCTAAAGCTATGTGATTGACAGAACATGTTTAGAGTTTAGGTCAATCCAATATACAGTTTATGTACAGATTATGTGTATCCTTATTAAATAAAAACTGTGTGTGTGTGTGTGTGTGTGTGTGTGTGTGTGTGTGTGTGTGTGTGTCTTACAGGGTAAAGGCAATGAGATGACATACTGGTTAACAGGGGTAACGGGGGTAGAATACAACCTGCCAGTGCCCCCAACAGCGTGAGTAAAACACACTTATTCCCTCACAATATCTTTAATATTTTCAACCAAAACTGATGATGATGATGAATCCTACCAATTATTATCTTTATTGAGTACAATAATTTTATTAAAAAATGAATAGCCCCCATTCCAAGCATCATCACATCTCCACATGCAGGGAGAACTTCCAGAGGCTGCAGCAGGACCTGGCAGAGATGATCGTGTCCAGACTGGAGCAGCGGGGGCCGGGGGTGGAGGGCCTGGACATGAAGAAGACCCTCTCCACCAGTATGAGGAGGAGGGAGACCAATGGGAGCCAGGGGGACGGCCTGCCAGAGTACCTGCACCTGGGTCTGGCTGTCACAGAGCAGCCCGCCACATACCTGTAGCCATAGAAAAAGAATCCATAGAATTAATAGAAATAGAATTTTCTTTAGACCGTGGCAGTTTGGCTGGTTCTATTGAGTTAGATAAATTCTGCTTGTAGCCACCTGAGATGCCTGTAGCCACCTGAGTGTTAGGTGGAGCTAGAGCGCCCCCCTATGGAACTATGGAGGAATTAGCCTTGTATTTGTCAGCTCGATACAGTAAAGTAGAGCAAGCCATTGGAAACCTGAGTCAGTGGAGAGCTAAGAGGAAGGCTGTGCTTGGTTACATCTGGGTCACTTTGACAAAAATGTGTGGTGGCATTTCATTTCATTTTCAAGAATTTTGTATTGTATTAATATCTAAAGAAAATGCTTGTGTTAAAAACCAAAAACACAAGACCCTTGCGAAACCCCTGAAGATAAGGAAAGATGTTGAATGTATCATATTCATAATATTTAACAATGAACATGTTCTGCCAAATATAGGAAAGGTAGTGATTTTCAAAGGCTTTACCCTGCCTTTTGATAATACTCAAATGATGTGAGCGCAGTCAGTTTTGGTTTGTTGTGGTTATTCATTTTGATCCTGAAACTAAAGGTGATATTTGCCTCATTTTGAAACAATGTGACAAAATAATTTATTGTAAATAGATAAGAGAGTATATGTATGTTAAACAAAATGCCTCTGCATCTCTGAGATCATAGAAAATATATCTTTCATTAAGCTGTAAGAGTATGAGAGCAAGGTATGTCTGTTTAAGACTTTGGGTAAATTTCTGTCAATTGCTACTGTGTATTGTCTTATGTTAGCTAGTATATGTGAAGTACAGTTGAGTATGTTGGAAAACTCAAAGAAAACCAATGTAAGCTAATTTTATTTCTTATTTTATTATAACCGTTCAACAAACAATATTCATAACAGTTTGCTTGTTTGTATTACACAAAACACAAAATACACAACACAAAATATGAGTTAAAAATAGAACTCCAACCCCCCACCCCACACCAACCCCCCACGCCCACCACCCCACTCCAACCCCCCCACGACCCCCACCCCATGCCAACCCCCCCACGACCCCCACCCCACTCCAACCCCCCACCCCACCCCCCCCACCCCACTCCAACCCCCCACCCCACTCCAACCCCCCACGCCCCCCACCCCACTCCCACTGTCTCAGTCAGAGCATTGCACAGTTTTGGTTGTCACCAGAGCGGTGCCCCCCTGCTCAGTGGCAGGAAGTGGTATCCTGTGCTCCGTCATGACGCTGCATTGGAGCATGCCGCCTCTGCCGAACCCCTCCAAACTGCCATACCCTGGACCTGTGGTCCCCCAGGGGTACATCTCCTGCCTGAGGACTCCGACCCCCCCCAGACTGCCACACCCCTCCTGTCTGACACCAGTGTGGAGCCCACCGTTCAGCAGAGGACAAGGTGGAGGAGCCTGCTCCTCTTCCTCCCTCTGAACCACTGCTCCACAGTCTATCTCTCTCTCCACAGTGTCAAATCCTGCCTCTGTGTCACCTGGAGGGGAAAAAGGAACCACAGCATTATAACAATGAAACATGATTTGCCCAAGCATAGGGCTATTGTGTCAACTATACATTCATTTATGTAATGAGGGTATTGTTTACTTCATTGGTGTAGCAGGCTATATTTATTCTGATATTATTCA
>NC_139663.1:11914165-11956665 GCF_951799395.1 Argentina silus
TACTGTTCAAAACTATACACAAGCATACAGACAACAACACCAACCACGCTACCTGTTTCAAGTATCGGTTCTGCTTATTGATGCTTGGGAACCTGTTAAGGATCAGTAAATGACTCAGTAAATGACTAATTTCTCTGGAAGACTGCAGTGGCCTACTCCAGATGTACTGCATGGCCTGCTCAGTTTATATCATCTACTGACTCACTTCAACTGTATTTCACAATGAAAGAGACGGGAGGCTGCCCACTAGTAATAGGGCTAAGTTACCTGGAAAGCTGGTTGTGGGCTGTAACGGTCGGGAGTGCAGACATTTTTGAGAGAATAATTGCAGAGAGAGGTGCTGGATCATCGAAGCTGGATTTTGCATACTGATAGCTGACGACATGCAGTGGTCATTTTACCAAAATCGTACCTATTGCAGCTTTAATGCATCAAAGTTGCCTGCTAACCCTAACACCAAATGTTTCCTCCAATGATCAAATATTACTAATACCAAATTAAATACATATTTTCTTTCAAGGTTTACCGTACATCAACATTCTAGAATAAAATCATGACGATTCGGCCATCTTCAGATATTGACATCAAGGAAACACTAGTATCTTTGAGACCTCCTACTCTTTATGAGACTAAAACATAAAATGCATTTACTGTACTCACACAAGGGTGCACATGAAGGCTCAGAGACATGACAGTTAGGATCACTGTCGCATTTTATTAACAAGAATCATAGAAAAGATACTTTTGAAGTGCAGCGCTGCAAGAAACATCTTGCATGAAACCCTGTACTATGTACTAAGTTCAAGGACATTCTTCCTCCAGGTAAAAAAATGAGGAATAAAATGATGGTAGGAAACCAAGAAGCAGAAGTATGAAACAAATGACAGATGAGTGGATCAAGAACAGCCCTGAGTATTGGATTGCATTGGTGGTTTCATATAGTATTTAAACAACAGTGTTCTTATGCAAACAGGCAGCACAGTGACATTCAGTTCAAGACCACATGATAGTAATAAGCCGTTGGCCTGGATTAAGAAGAGAGACAGCATTTGGGACAGAACCATCTGGGCATATTTCATTTAGTGCATTTTTGCAAATACAACACAACAACATTTGCAATGTCAGATATGTATGATGGTAAACTGAGGAAATACCTAGACATTGCAAAACAGATTCATACAATTGAAATCACTGCTGATTCAAGCTTGATCAAAATGATTGCAAGAGGCCACTTCCATTGGACTGTATTACTATATAAAAAATAAAAATAGTTTCATGAAAGGCATAATCATCATAATCAACTTTCACGCATACAAATATTTATTTAAGTTTTGATTGTTTCCGTACTTCTTAATCCCACTTTGAAAGGGGACAAGTAAATCACAGATTGTGCTTTTGACCATCTCCATCTCCTCATTAATTCCTCTTTATCCCCTCCTCCCTGACCCCTGCACTCCCCCTCTGCCACCCCCATCAGGGCATGAAGAGCTGAGGCTGCATGCTGATGAAGGTGAAGTTGTAGAAGCGGGGCAGACCCTGGTGGGCTGTGTTGTTGAACAGGTCCCAGGAGAACGGAGGGAGGCCGCCCTGTGTGGTGGGCCCATTCACTGCCTCCGCCCTGAACTGCTGCGCCATGTGGAAATCTGTCACCTGCAGGAGGAGAGGAGGAGAGTGAGAGAGAGAGAGAGAGGACAGGATAGGTGAGAGACATATGGTGTCGAGATGAGAGGTCAGGAGAGAAAAGAGGGGCAAAGACAGAAAGAGAGAATGAGATAAAGAAATAAAGAGAGAAGGCAGAAAAGGTATCAGTGGTGCACGATGGACCAAACAGTTCTCCATATTGCACACAGTGAATATACAATGATCTTTGGTTACATCTCTCTGGTACAAGTCTTACCTTAGTGTCATAGCATCCTCCTGGACTGGGCTCTTTTAACTGCAGATCGTTCCGACAGCAGATGGACTTGCACGGGTCGTTCTTGGAGTAGGGGTCATTTTTGTAGTCTGAAAGAGAGCAGAACACTGTAAACAACAACTAAAAATGAACATGGAGAAAACAGAGATAGGGGAAGGAATAGAACTGGGGAGGCTAGTGGTGGTAGAAATCGGAGGACAGGCTCATTGTAAGACACCATGAGATAGAAGCACACACCGTTGTATCTCATGATGTGCTTCAGGGAGTCCAGGTCTTTGACCCCAGCCTGGTCCCGACGGAAGATCTTGGCCCGGGGGCAGAGGTCATAGGAGAAGTCCTCCCCGTACTTCTCCCACATCTTTAAATAGCCACTCTGTCCGTAGATGCTCGGGTGGAAAGGCACATTATAGGAGGGCCAGTAACCTGGGGAAAGATAGATGGAGATGAGAGAGAGAGAGAGATTTAACATCTTGCTTCATTATGTCGTTCTCAAGAGTATTTACGTAAGATGTGCATCTGTTGACAGATGTCCAAATCAGTCAGTCAGTCAGTCAGTCAGTGGCTCACCCCTACGCAGGGCCTGGGTCTGGTCAGAGTACTCCACCAGTCCAGGGATCTGCTCCACCACAGTCAGAGCCCCGTCTTCTATATAGTGACCCAGCAGCACTTTGCTCATATCCACCACCATGTACTGGTTGTTATAGGTGCCTGGGGGGGAAAGACGGAGGGGGGGGGGGGGGAGAGAGAGACAAAGAAGGAAACAAATAAATAAATGTGTGTGAGAGACATAAGCCTGGTTCGGGAAACTTTCCAAAACACAATATCATGAAAAGCAGACAGGAACTTCAACCAAAAAAAAAGGGAAAACACACCAAAGAATCATGCTACTGTACATCCTCATTCCCTTCCTTCCTCACCAGAGTTGTATCTGGAGAAGGTCTTGGCCCACTGCTCCCCAGTGTTGGCCAGGGCGTGGGCCAGACGCACCCTCTGCCAGGCAAACAGGCTGTGGGGCGTCACCTGGGAGAACAGGGTCTTGTTGAACACGTTGTTGGTGGTCTGGGTCATCATCAGCCCACTGCCCAGCAGGTAGAAGTCATCTAGGGACACCAGGAAGCCTGGGTGGGATGAGATAGATGTCGGGGTGGGGTGAGTTCTGTGGTTTTGAATGGTGGTGAATTAAGTAGTGTGTTAATGACATTGACAGTTTGCATACAGGTTTACATGTTTAGTAGTGAAATGCACATGGAAATACAACTGGGCAAATATTGGTTCTATTCCACCAAACACTTCCAAAATGCTGAAAAACCCTTGAGCCACAGACAGACAGTGAGTATTTCTACTGCCTCTACAGTGGCCTCTTCTCAGTGCCTAAACCAACAACAATAATTTGCTCTTATCAGTGCCTACCAGGGTAGCTACTGAAGGACAGCTTGCCTGTGGCTGTGTGGGGTTCACTGAGGTTAAAGTCCCAGTGTTTGTAAATGCGCATGGTGGCAGCATAGGTGTACCAGCTGGAGTGGGCAAACAGGAGGTTCTCAAACCCAGGCAGCACCTGAGTAGGGGAAGAGAGATGGACGGTACTGAGCTATATAAAAACACGTGTGTACACACACACCGTGTGAAGGGAGCGTTTCACCACTGAAAATCAATATTCGGTAAAGGAAAAGCCATTTTGAATTCCATTGCATTGAGTTCAATCATAATGATCCCACTGATATCAAACATCATTTACATTTTAGTTTACTCCATTTGACATTTCAAGTATTATCTCCAAAGGAACCAATCATTAACAAGAGTGAAAAGACCTCTAACCTTAATGAGGGCGGAGCAGTGGCCCATTCCAGGTAGTTTATAATCACCAAGAGGAGGCTTGGTGCCAGGGACCAGAGCTGGGATCAGGTCTAGCAGATCTCCCACTGCATTCAGAAACTGGACAGCGAACAGGGACAGAGGCTGTAGTGGAAAAGACCCAGCAGACAAGGTGTTAACATCGCACCACTCACAGCAGATCAAATTTATATTTTCTATCCAATTCTATTGTATCTTTTTTGTTCTACTCAAATAAAAGATACACACACACACACTTATCAATAGGTATCTATCAACGCATTCCTCCACACACACACGCGCACGCGCACGCGCACACACACACACACACACACACACACACACACACACACACACACACACACACACACACACACACACACACACACACACACACACAATGTATTGATTGAAATTGAATGGATATCAGCACACCTCTTTCCCATGCATCTTTGCCCAGTGAGCGACTCCTGCCTGGAGGCCGTCCATCTGGGCGACAATGAAGCCTGTGTGGCTCCACAGAGGATCACTGGTCTTGTTCAGCTTCACCTGCTGCCTGGTCCAGCTGTCCTGCTTCCTAACAGAGGCACAGAGCAGGACAGGACACACCGTCAGACACACTACCTGCCTCCCATCTGTGTATCTGTCAATCCATTTATTGTGTGGGTTTATTTTATATTGTGTTTTGTAATGTGAAAATGTGCAATATCTTTTACACAGTTTCAAAACCAATTTTCTTCCATCAAGCTTTTCTGAATCAGAGTGTGAATTTTCCCTGAAGTGTGCACTCCCCTACAGAGATTCAAAGGCCTAGGAGAAGTAGTAAGACCCCATGCTTACACCAACCCCATCATTTTAAATCCATGTGGGGTGAACTACAACACTAAGTGCACACTTCAGGGAAGTGAGTGTAGAATTGGGACACAGGGTCTCAAAGAGAATGTGAGGTGTGTTGGGACAAGGGAGATGATGCCCTTTCACTACGGCTGTCATGACACTGGATGAAAGAATACTTACTTCATGAAGTCTTTCACCACACGTGAGACTTTTGGGTCCTCAATCAGTTGGGGATACATGTTGGCATAGTGACTGATCATTTGTCTGATGGAAAACAAAAACAAAAACAATATACCATTAAAGCAATTCACTTAAAATGTAACCTATGGTTGATAACTGCAATATTAGGGGTACTAACTCAGCTGTGAGGAAGCCCTCAAGGTACCCCGCGAGGAAGTAGGTGACATCATCAGGTTCGGGGGTCTCCCCATACCCAGCACGTATCTCCAGGACACTCCAGCCCGTGTGAGAGAGTGTGTCATTAAAGTATCCATAAGCATCCCCCTCTTTCTCCAGTACATCCTCTTTCAGTTGGGCAGTCTTGTGTGTGGTGTCCCAGTACACTGTGGCTGCTGTCATTTCTGTGATACAAGCGGTGTGCACAAATATATCACATTAGGTTTACTTCCACTTTGAATGGGGGATTTCCAGGTAAATCAAACTGAGTTTGATCAAACTGTCAAATTGTTGTTGTGGTAAGTGGTTTTTATTTTTTGTGAATCGTAGCCTACCATGTATGGTTGTGAAAGGTAATCTAATGGAAGTATGATCGAAACTGCAATTAGGCTTATTGGAGAGCTACTGAAAGTCTTTAACGATGGTTATTCCATGCCAGTCACACAGCATGAGAGAGACATGTAACATAACACTAATACAAAGTCACTTCACAGATTGATTTCGGCTACATGCTTTGTTAGGCTACTTACTATCAGCACTGGCGAAGGTCGCAGCCACATTGAAGAAAACAAAAAGCCATAGCCTCTTCTCAAGAACCATTTTGATGTTATACATGCAATGTCTTTGCCTGGAAAGCGTACCAAGAGAGGAATGTTAAAGTTAAGCCCTAGCACTAACAGTGACAGACATACTAGACCTCTAATCACATGAGGAAAACATTGGAGAACTGAAACACAACTACAGCTTCCTTATTGGTGGAATCGGTGCCTAACATGTTATGATTGGTTAACTTCCGTCTTGGATAACAACCACTCTTTACGTTCTCTGCCAACTAGCCTATATAGTTTATGTACCCTTGTATAGCCTTTCCCATTTAATGTACTACAGACTTGCTGGCTACGCGACCTTGCACACAACTACAGTAACCTCGGGTGTTACATTGTGCCTGTATTGTATATCGTTACAAATGGACTGAATGAAAAACGAGAGAGTATTACATAGTTGGGAGAGTGTTACAAGCAAAAACGTAACACCCCAGATGGGACTCGAACCCACAATCCCTGGCTTAGGAGGCCAGTGCCTTATCCATTAGGCCACTGGGGCGCGTGCGAGCATGTATGGGGTGAGATGTCATTTTATATCATCTTAGTAATATAATATAATGTATAGTATCGTAGTTCTCCCTTTTGTATTGTCCTTATTGGCTACAGTCATTGCCTGTACACTACTAGTCTCGTAAATACGTTTTTTCGCCACGAATCAATCCTATGCCGGTGACACAGGTTTGTGAAGTGCGATACATCACACAGGTATATGTAGCAGGCTTGGCGCCGCTTGAAAAGTAGCTACAAGGCTAGCTGAAGAGTCCAGTCAACGAACTGATTGACAGAGAGAGTCTTCTACAGTCTATGAGAATGAAGATTTGTCAACATTTAGCTTCCAGAAGCAACTTTATTTTTAGAATCTGATAATGAAGAATTTCCATTTATCCTTCTTTTACACATTCAACAACTCCAAAAATCACCTTCAGCGAGCATAATGATGTAACATAATCAACAAAAAGATAAACAGAAAATCCCAACAAACAATTAAACACCCATAAGAAATAATAATAAAAAAACTTACAATATCTTCACAAAGTCTTCATTTTGGATATGCTTCAGCCGTACGTTCTTTGTAATTCCCTTGCGTCGACCCAAGGGCCCACAATGAATACAGTATGAACATCAGAAACCCACACAACAACTCTAGTGCACACTTTTAAAAATCTAATCAAATCAAATATAGGTATAATGTTTTTTTTTAAGGTTCACTTGGGTTGTGGACTTGGGCAATGCAGTTGACCAGATAACAGTGTTTACAAAATCTGTAATTGACAAATCTTGAAACATAATAAATAAGATAATATAGGTCCCTTTGATTAAATACATTCCAGTTAGTGAAAGAGGATAGCGGTCTACTGCACTTGTGATGATTTGTGAGCTTGTGACACTGTATGTTCACCACATCCAGATAATCAACACAGCAACACATCAACTGTAGTGTCAGGTGCAGCAAAGACACAGAGTAACATTTAACAATGATGACAAAGACAACATAGCCATAAATACAGAGAGTTTGGCCATTGAGGGACACCTCATAATTCCATGGCAGCCATGTTAGGTTAGCTCCTCGTGGGGAATTTTAACCCATCACAGTTCATAGAATCAGAGGTTACACTTTGATAGAATTTTCAGAATTCTAAATAGCCAATGGAACGCTAGAATCAGAACTAGAATCCAAATACTCATAAGTATTCATGAAGGGATAAATGGAATGCTGAAAGGCGGTAAAAAGGCGCCCAGTGTAAAAGGTGGCCAAACTCTCTAGATACTGTATGGCTCTGGGTGTAACAACATAACCACACTGTGCAATAATACCACGAAGGTCCCTCAAAATGGCCAAACAGTTTAAAATGCTGGTAGGACCAAACTTAGCTCCATACGTGGAGTTCTTTCTACATCAGAACTTCTTTCTCCTAACCTTTCCCTTATGGTGAGATCACCCTCAACAACCATTTAAAATGTGGCATAGTGTTTAAGGATGCAGAAAGCAAGTTTACGACAGGAATGTTATAATTACAATGCTGCTTAATATGATGGAAAATTCTATTTTGGTCTGTGGACAGCCTCTCTTTGAGCATAATCTCCTCAAATGATTGCTTCATGTTTTTAGCGCTCAGATAACATAAACCATTGTTGTCTGAGACCAGACCTGTCCACTTGTTGAGAGTGGACTGTCTCCTACCGCAGTGATACAAATCAGACAGAAAGGCACCCACATTCATACAGCCCATTACTGGAGCATCAGCACCCCCTATAGCTTTCAGATAAAAAATACACTTTGTCAGTTAATTCTGTAACATCCTCCTATTTTGCACTCATTCAGCAATGATAAAGCATTCAATGTAAAGGGCAATATCATTTATATTATTTTAAATATATTTTAGATGTGTTTGGGTGCATAAAAATGGGGTTGGTATAAGTTGAAAAAACAAAAACACTTAGCAGAGTAAACTGACCTTTCAAATCAAAAAAGAGGTAACAGAAACAATACAGCCCCTCAAAGTTGCCGTAATGCCTATAAGAGTAGCAGTAGGAAAATTCCATTGGTTACAGTAGATTGCATTATGTAATTACAGTCCATACTGTAAACAGAGTCAAGATTGAATAGTAGCACTTCACAGTAGTATTATCCAGTGTGACGACTTGGTAACCACTTCCACAATGGGGTCATATTCAACTCATATTCAACTTCATTGCTAAATAAGTGCAGACTGAGTGGCAGTTGGTAAACACATATATCATAGAAGGCAGACTGATGCTCCAGAGGACAATCACACCATACGTTTCTCTCATTCATCATCTACGAGCTTCTCAGCACCGTTCTCCGCCTGCTGCCCGGCTCCCCCCTCTCCTCCTCCTCCCTCCACCTCTTCCTCATCCTCCTCTTCTGTGTAGGAGTGTGACTGACTGCCATAGTTGATCATGGTGCGGGAGAGGTCCACCTCGATGGGGAAGACATCTGCCTCCTTCAGCACGGCGTAGCACTCGTCATAGTAACGCGACATGCCCGACACGAAGCGCTGCAGCTGGAACACTATGTCTTGGACTGGAGGGAGGATAGAGAGAGAGAGAGAGATAGGGGGGGTTAATGAATGTATCCCTTGAGACAGCCAGCTATACAGATAGATAAATAGATAGACAGCCATATAGATAGATACAGACAGACAGACAGAGAGCCATATAGATAGATAGCCAGACAGACAGCCATATAGATAGATAGCCAGACAGACAGACATATAGATAGATACAGACAGCCATATAGATAGATACAGACAGACAGCCATATAGACAGACAAACAGCCAAATAGACAGGCAGACAGACAGACAAACAGCCAAATAGACAGGCAGACAAACAGACAGCCATATAGACAGACAGCCAGCCAGCCAGCCATATAGACAGCCAGACAGACAGACAGAGAACAGACCATGTTTCTGGTCCAGTAGCTCAATCTTCTCCAGCACGTCCTTCCTCATCTTGGCAAATCGGGCCCGTGCTTCCTGCCGACACCGCAGCACCAGACGGTACTCATAGTTACCAGTGCTGACGCGATACATGGGCTCTCCCATCGCCTGCGGGAACACACACACGCGCAATGAAAACATAGACAAAACATAAAACACATAGCCGGGGCGGATCCAGTTTGTTGTCGTGTGATCAACCAAAGCAAATTCTCCATAAATTGGTAATTCATTTTCTGTATCATAAGTGTCTGTCTAGTCTACCTATGCACAGCAGACAACATAAGTGTCTATGGTGTGTACAGCTCTTCAGTTCAGGCAGGGCAGAGGTAGCTGGCTACTCACAATGCAGCTGTATTCTTCATCATCCATCTCCTTCACTTTCAGGCAGTAAGACTGAAACACAAAATGGATGTTACTCCAATGATGAACACTCATTGAAGCTTGCTACATACTCCCTTGTATACAGGGAATGTTTTTTTTCTTTTGATAACTGGTTAACTGGTATTTAGCTTATGAAAGGATGGTAATCTTCTTTAACATAAAGGCCTGCGCTTACCAGGTATTCAAACTTGACGTCCAGGTATTTGCGGATAGTGAGTTTGGTGTCTGGTATGGCCTTATGAAGGTAGGTGTTCAGATCATGGAGCATCTACAGAACAGGAGACAGGGAATACAGAGGACATGATTAGTCAGAGTTTCAACGGAGAGTTGATATGACAATGTGCAAGTCCATGTGTAGATGTGTACAGTAGTTGGGTCACCAGAAATGACTGTAGACAGTGGGT
The DNA here is from genome assembly GCF_951799395.1 of Argentina silus. Classification (NCBI taxonomy): domain Eukaryota; kingdom Metazoa; phylum Chordata; class Actinopteri; order Argentiniformes; family Argentinidae; genus Argentina; species Argentina silus. The sequence continues at coordinate 11,923,996 of NC_139663.1, forward strand.
CATCTGGGTATTTCATTATGTGGGTATATTTATTTATGTGCATATATGCAAGAGTGAATGTAGGCAAGTTTAGGTTTTGTACTCACAGGCTTGATGGTCTTCAGTAGCTGGATGCCAAATTTCTCTATGTTGCGATGGGCTTCAGCAAACTTCACAAAAGCCTCACTGGCAGCAGCCTGAGGCTCCCGTACCCCAATTACAGAAAACACATCCCCAAATGCTGAGGGAGGGAGGAGGGGGGAGAGAGAGAGAGAAATATCACTCAGTCAAGAGTCTGATAAACAGTACATAGACACAGTTGAATGCAGTCTGTTCACTTTTGGCAGGAGGGACAGTAGAGGGCGCTCACTGCAATGCAAGGAATGGAATGAGCAATGATATCAAACACGTGTTCATGCATTACAATGAGCCCCTCCACGATTTCTCCCACCACCAACCTCCACTGAACTATAGCATATAGTTTAATTGTCTGTGGATCTTATGGTTTAATATGCAGATGTGTAGTGTTGTTTTGAAGCATGTCAACTCACCTCTATGAGTCTGCGAGAGTTCAAAGAAGGCCCTGAGCAGTCTCTTTGTGTGCTCCATCAGCCCTACAAAGACGGAAACACAAGTTTAGCATCGGGCACGGAGAGTAGTTAGAACATTGTGAATTTCAGGCAAATCTACCTAATTAATGTAACATACCAATTAAAACAGTGTCATTGTAGTTACCTTTGTACAGCTCTGCAGTTTTCTCCAGCTCCTCCAGTCTCTTGACCAGCCCATCTGGAAACATAAGGCCTAATGTAAGAATAAATCCCTTCCTGCACGTCTAGATATGACTCATGATTTCAGAGATCGTTTTGCAGTCATAACCTGAAAAAATTCCACAGGGGCACAGACATCACATAGAGAGAGATGACAAAGTGTCAAGTGTTACGATGACTGATGTACAGTTGATTCACTTACTTAGACAAATGCACTTATTGTACGTTGCTTTGGATAAAAGCGTCTGCTAAATGGCTTAAATGTAAAGGGTTAACGATGAATTGGGCTGAGCGACACAAAACTAGAATGACTGTCTTTCAGGGTGTGCAATGAGGACAGAAAGGAGAGGGGGTATATATATATATATATACCATTTAGCTGACGCTTTTATCCAAAGCAACTTACATTGCAGTGAGTGTGTACATTTTTCAGTATATATATATGGTCCCAGCAGGAATCGAACCCACAACCTAAGCGTTGTTAGCATCATGCTCTACCAACTGAGCCACAGAGGTATATAGTAGACAGACAGAAGGACAGCCTTCTGTGTTTGTTCCCAGTCTCACCATTGCACAGTATGGCTCTGCTGAGTCCCAGAGCGTCTGCTGTGCCTGAACTCATATTCTCCACCAGGCGGTGCTTCACCTTCTTCAGCACTGAAACACAAAACACACCGTTGAACACCATCACAGGCTTACCTTCACCACATTTATTAACTCATTCTAAAACCTGATGACTTCCAAATCTATCTAAGTCTCTTTCTCTATTCACTTGTCTGTTCATCCTTTTCTCCTTCATCCCAATCTAAGCAGGTCCAGTACCTATATCCAGTGACTTCCCCTGTTTGGGATCAGCCTGCAGTTTGTTATAGTGGATTATTGCTTCTCCCTGCACAGACAAAAAACAAACATGGATGAGATGCAATGATGTTGGTAGCTTGAAGAAACACCTCATTACAAATAAAAACTTCTCAAGACGAAAATGAATTTGCCACAACACATTTATTTGCATCGTCAAGAAGGGAAGATGCATTATATAAATCCTCACCATCTACTAACAGAACTCTGTACAGATTTGTGCAACTCCATTCAACACTGACGATTTCAACTCAATGAGCATGTCATGAAAAAATTAAGAGTCAGCGCAGCCCGGGGGCAACAATAACACATCCTAATCCTTCAATACAGACAGTGATAGACTTTCCCCATCTCTCTAATCCAGGGTCCAGACCAGGGCTGAGGGGTAGTCATAGAACTCACTCAGCTGCCTTCCTGTGCGGTCACAATAGAGCCTCAAAACAACACTGCCACTCAGCGCTGGTGACGTAACGGCCCGTACTCCCAGCCTATTGTCCTAATCTCACTAGCTCCGCTAAACTATGCAAAGAGGTCCCCTTTGATTCACTGTCTAATAGTGGGACAGCAACCTGTCTCAGACTGTCTGGTCATTTACTGGCAAAGATACAGAACCTGGGAATATCCTTCTCTAATAACTGAAGTCAACTGTGAGTAGCTTTGCCCATTTGATAACATTGTTTAATGGCAATTATGTTTTATCAATTCATATTCTCAATATGAATATCAGGTGTGCATAGACTTTCTTTCTTTATACCAATTTTCTTTTTCATCTGTGAAGATTTGTGATTTGGATTGTGGAGTTGAACGATGAACTATAGGACACACACTAACTGGTTCCACATTCACCATTCAAAAATGAGCTCAAATTGTTCATGATAACCAACCAATGGCTCACTTTGTCATACTTGACTCCACCAGTGTTGGTGTTGGTTGAATTTCAATTCAGTAAATTCAGTAAGTTTAATCATGTCTGCTAATGTAAATTACAATTCAATGACTGCAAATACGACTGAATTGGAATCAAGTTGACCCCAACCCTGAACTCCATGGCCTCTCACTGTACCTGGACGGCCTGGATCATCTTGGCCACCTCCACCTTAGTTTTGCCCTTCACAGGCTTGCCGTTCACCCCTGTGATCTCATCACCAGCTGCCAGAGTACCTTCCAAAGCAGCAGGGGTGTTGTCAAAGACCTGAGAGGGACAAAAACAGAAACTTGGGTTGCACTGTGGGTAATTAATCCTGTGGTACAGTACCAAGCTATGGAAACTCATCTTAAAAGCAAATAATATAATAGGTAAAGTTCAAGATATTGGGTTTTGTATAACCCTGTAACTGACAAACATAATGTGACAAACAGAAACTGATCGATAAGATTATCAATGATTTGTGTTGTGAAAGTTACCTGTACAATGTAGAGACAGGGGCAGTACTGCGCCCCACCCCCGATGCTGATCCCTATCAGGTTCTGAGCATCCTTCTTCAGGGACACTGTCCCAGGGACTGTAGGGATGCCGCTGTTCATGACACATTACACATAATCACTGCTCTTTTAACCACAATAGATAAAACAGAGGAACATTTAGAACAAAGAAATGTAATAACGCTAATAAACCATTTAACTTACAGTTTGTCCTCCTCCAACTCATAGTCCATGTCTGTGAACATTCCAGGACTGTCAAACCTGGGTCGAATCTGTGGGTGAGAAGAGTTTAAATCTGTATGACATATTCAATCTGTCTATGAGGATATATACAGTATGTAGGTTGCAACGGGCAAAATACATTATAATAATGGAGAAAGTTGCAATGTTGCATTTAACTAATTCTAAGTTATACTGGAACACTTGGGCATATGTCATATAGCTAGTTATAATATCAGTGTGTTGACAGATCTGTAACTACACCCACCAACCAACACTAGGAAACTCAATTGTTGCTGACACTCACACTCAGCAAGGTAGCTAGCTAGCTCAGCTGCCTGGTCATAACAGCTGCTAGCATTATCTAGCAGACATGATTTTCTTGGCTTTTACAAGAGTCAGATCATGTTTCGTGGATATAGCTATGATGATGTTATGCTATTGGCAACATACTAGCTAGTAAGACTAGAAACAAAAGTCGGCTTTCGACGCAAACTACTGAATTACAAATGTAACCGTCTAACGTCAGCTAGAAAGCTAGAATCAAATTGTGATCTCTTGGCTTGTCAGCTAACTAGAACAGGTGCATTGCAAATAAAGATGCGTGGCTTATTAAAACGTTGCCGACACATACCTTTGATGGCCCGACACAGTCAATAACAGGCGCGTTGTAATCTTCACATGAACATTTATCTCATGCCTCTACCGGTTTTTAAAATGTATTTTTGTATTACAGAACGTTTCATTTCTGCCACTTGATTTTCTGTTTACTTGGCTAGGCGTCGTCACTTCCGACAACTCAGCGGAAGCTGCCAGAGATATGGATAAAGAGATAAAGTGGCAAATTAGCAAAGCAACGATATTTTATTCATGCTTAATCCTAAATGAGTATAATAGAAAGAATTTAGATCTGGAGGAGAAACTACTCTACAGCTTTGACAAGCGCAATGATATTCACTTTATTAAATCATTGTGTACGTACGTGTGTATGCATTTGGTGTGTACGTGCGTGCGTGCGTGCGTGCATGTTATCGAGGGCGACGTTGATCACGTTGGATATAGTGAATCATCAACAGTAAGAGGACCGGCACCATATGTAAAAAATGATGGTAACAAAGGTGGTGCAAGTTCTTGTCTAATTCATCATCTAAGAATGGTTGGGATAGTATAACACATCATTGTGTGGCACCTAAATTGACTTGATCATCAAGTCAGTGAGTGAAATCAATCTTTCAATCAAGTCTATTTTATCAGCCCATTTTAAAGTTTCAATGCAATTATGTATTTGAATTGAATGGGTCACTATTGAGTATATCTCCCATCATCAAGTTAATCAGTGATCTGTTTAAAAGGGGTTGGGCTCACACAAGGAGAGATCAAACTTGCTCACCTAAACTTTTACTCCCTCTGTCTCAGGTGAGACCGTTCTCTTTTCCGACCTCAGTCCCTCTTGCAGCTTGAGACCTCACAACAGCACATCCTTTTCTTTGTCACCAGCAGCAGCAACTTGGCAATGGTAAGTGTCACACATGAACATGCATTCAATCAATCTAAAATGAATGATGCCAAAGTTAATGATATAGCATTTGTAGGCTATACAGGAGGCCGACATGTGCAACAAAATGTGAATGTGCCCTATATGTGATGTTCAAAGACATCAAATTCAATGGATGCCTATTTGCAGGAACTTGAGCTGAAGAACGTGAATCTGAGGCCTGGAGACCAGCTGAAAGTGCAGGGGATGATTTTGAATGAGGCTAAGAGGTACACTTAAAGATAAAATGACAACAAAAGTAGAAGAAAAACAACAAAACAAATATACATCACCATTTAATAAAAGCAGCAATCAAAGTCTAGGAGGAAGGGTAGGCCCGCTGATAAAGATGCATCTTAAGGCCTGCTTTAACAGCCCTTAGTCAGGAAGAGAGTTCTAAAGGTTAGATTAACTTGTAAGGGTCATGTCAAAGCAAAATACCAAATATTTCGGAAAGGAGGAGAGAATTACCCCAAAACATCAATTTTGGTTATTTTTGGAAATGCATTGTAAGTAAAGAGCCTACAGTGTAGATGAGAGCTGCAGCTATGTTCTTCTAGGATTTCTGAAATAATGTGTCATGTGATAATTTATTCAAGATTCCAGATCGACCTGGGCTGTGATGCTGAAGACTTGGCATTTCACTTTAACCCCCGTTTCCATGACGACTCTGATGGTGCTGTGCTTGTGTGCAACTCCATGAATGGAGGCTGCTGGGGTGACGAGAAGAGAGAGACCCACAATCCCCTTCAGAGAGGTTCAACTGTTAAGGTGTGAGGATGGATATGGACGAAGAGGTGTAATGGGGATGAAACAAAAATGTTTGGGAAGTTTTGTTCGAAATGTTGTCTATTAGATTCTTGGTTCCGAGATTATGACACTTGCATTACTGTTTTGACCTTGAGAATGTACAAATCAAACTGGTACTGTATGGTACCAGTTTGTATATCTATGAAAAAAATAAAACTAAGCTGCAGAACCACCTGGTTAGTGTTTTAGGATTTGAAACTGCAGTAGATGGATGGAGGAGTATTGGCTGTAAAGCAATTCAATAAACGAGGTATTCGGTATACAGTGAGAGTAAATGTGTTGCAATATTACTTGTGTAAACATGTTTGTTCTCTCTCTTTCTCTCCAGATTGTACTAAAGCTGACGGGAGACATGTTTGAGGTGGAGCTACCTGATGGACAGGAGGTACAGTTCCCCAACCGTGAGGGCTTAGATGTCATCAGCTACATCCGGGTCAAAGGGGACTTCAAGCTCACCTCTTTCAAGATCTGCTAAGAGGCCCACCACATATTTATGTGTAATTGTAGAGTCAGACCAATGGGTCAAAAAAGATGAATGATCAAATGATCAAATCATTATTGTTATTCCTGTTGTATTACTGAACTGTTTGAAACGTTGAATTCAATAAAAATGTGGCATGAATAGCTGTGTTGACCATAGTTCCTCTTGCCATCGTTTGTCTATATTCAAAATACTGTAAATGAGTATTTCTATAGGAGTTAATTTGTTTATGTACAATATCAATTGATAACAAATATGTTAGTTAACTGTATTTTAACATACGCTTAACACATACAAGGATGAGGTTAAAAAGGTAGTGTTTAGCCTAAACCTAACCCAACCATTGTAGTTATTTAGTCTGTTTTAAAACAGATCTGTATATGCAATGTTGGATCCATTATCAGTTTCTATTGGTCAGAAAAAGCAAACAAAATAATTTCTGAGATTTATTAAGAATTTGTTTTGCGTATCAAAACTACAGTACAAGCAGAAAAGGCAATAAAATACATTGACAGGAAATAATGTTCAGTATATTCTCAACACTTAACTTTCATGTTTACAATACAAATAAAGTATGCCAATGCTATTTCATGTTATCCTATCCTTGAAATCTTAAATCTAAATCCATATCATTTAAATGTCATATGAAATAACATTAGAGAATAAAAAATAAATAAAAGTAATCACTATGATTTGCAAAATCCCCAAAAATGTCATGACAAAAGATTAAGAACAAAAAATAAGTGTCTGTCATCAAGACAAGACAAAACTTCATAAACCATACAATTAAAATGATTAAAACATACAGTAGTTTGAATTACAGTAATTAATTTAACGTATAAAAGGTAATTGTATCAAAATTATATGTGAAATAATATTCTTTGAATAGAAAGGCACTACATGAATTGGAAACCCACTGAATAATTGCAAGGATGATTGATCTTTCAATAATGTATAATTTTGATAATGCAAGATTTAAGAACAAAAATACACAAGGAAAATATGTTGTAATCAATACAGAACAATCTAAGGGTTACATGATAAGTACATTTAAACTGATTGATATTTGAAAAAAGGAGGTGATCTTTATTCATTAGAACATGATTGGCACTGTGCTTGCCATTTACAATCTAACAGCTGTTAAACTACCCAAGCAAATGCACATTTCTGAGTGTCCTCCATTCAATGGGATTGAATGCCCTCTACTGTTCACAAAATTACTTCTGACTGTCCCAGGTTTTCTTTGGCCACAGTAAGTCAAGTATAACAGTCAGGTTGATGCTTTCTCTACACAATGGGCTGAAATTCTCCTTTTAATTGTGAGAAAGTAGTACTGTAGTTTTGTGTTTTGATTTTGTGTGCCATAATGTTGTACATTGCATTTGACCAATGCAACCGCCTTACATCATCATAAACCAACATATACGGCTGTTTGTCCTTCCATCCAGAGCTCTGCCTATGAATTTGAGAGTGGTAACATTTCTTCAACACATTTTGTTGCTTTTCAAATTACGGACTGTGGCTTTAAAAAAACATACTGTATTAGAGCAACTTGTGTCATTATGTGGCATAGTGAGTCCCCAAATAAAACAAATACATGTGCTATATCTGACGGGCTGACATTTTGTTGTTTTTCAAATGACTGAATGTGGCTTTAACCAAATACAACAATTTTACATGTGTGTTTCTAAACTTGCAATAGCTTGCTCTTTTGTGTACAACCACCATCCTTCAGGAATTTTACCAGTGCCCTGAAACATTTTGCCATAGTGCTTTTCCAGGTTACTTCTGAATCGACACACAAACCACTTCCAGTATGGCAGCTGAGAGAGATCAGGGGTAATGCTCCAGTCAGCATACTCTTCACCACCAGTTCGGTACATTTTGTAGGGAATGCTCTCATTTGAATTATAACGTGGGTAGAATTGTTCATCACTTGCAACTGATGTTGTGCAGAAATTAATGCAAATATCATTTGTGCCCTTTGTGGACCATCCATTGATTCCATCTGGGCGATGGAAAGGGACACTGTGATCAACAGAATCGTGATGCTCCATGGTGTTGGTGCAGACAGCTTTGCAGAAGGGACACTGTACCCAGCAGCAACTACAGAAGTGTTTGATCAGAATCTCATCAGGCCTCTCCCTGAACTGCTCCATATTAAGGAGAGACAGTTCGCTGCAGTCTTTAAACAGTTGTTCAATGATGTTACTGAGACCGTTTGTAACTACTTTCTCGAGAAAGTCAAAGTCATTGATGTCATCATAAGAAACACTACACACATGTCTCTCTGTAAATGTGAGCACATCTGAAAGTTTATCAGAGAATATCTGCAACCACATGTTTGTGTCCCCTGTGTTGTTTTTGACTTCTTCTGTTGCAGAGTGAGCTGCATGATTAACACACTCCTCCTTGTGTTTTATGTTGTCCTTGATCATGGCAAGGAGTCTGGCATTATCTTCTGTGTGGATGTATGTATCTACAGCTTCAGTGATGAATGTCTCGAAGTGTCTCCTTGGGTAATGAATGTAGTTCATGAACTTGTCAAAATCCTCCTCTTCTGCCAGTGATGTCAGGATGTGTTTCTCCATGTTAGACCTGCACCCATTAAATGCTGGGAGATTGGCCTTAATTTCTCCAGCCAGAAGAATAGAAATCTTGTTGTAGACAGACTGCACAATAGATGGCTCTAGTTTGCTGCAGATGAGGTTACCCAGCACAGCTGTTGATGTTGCACCTTGGCAGTAGCCTTTGAAGATGCTGTAGTACTCTTGTCTCTTTTCGTCAAGATAATCAGAGGCCTGATTGGCTTTCCTGAATCTACTGTGAAGCTTAGTGAATGTTCTTTCTGCAAGCTCAAAGACGTAGAGTAAGAGATCAACACTGAACTCTTTCGTGAATATGTATCTGGGACAATTTAATTCGTATTGAAGTATGCTCCCCGTAACATAACCTGCTATTTCTTGGATGTAACTGTCTTTGTAGCCAAACTTTTCAATCTGTTTCTCTTTAGTTATGCTCTCTATGTGCTTTGTGATATCTTGGATCAAGCATCTGATGAACTCTTGATCATGTGATGTTAAGGCATTAACATCCTCAAGTTGACTCTTGTTCTTTGACAAGGAAGGAATTAACATGGCAGGGATGCTGAGGAGCTTGTTGGTGAAATAACCTGCTAAATTGTTTTCTTTTGTTTGTTTGTTAATTTGAGCCCCTTGTGGACCTGTGTGATTGGGCTTTTGATGCTTGTTCAGCATGACATAGTGGCTATAGTCTCCTAGGGAGCATATCTTTGAATAATTTTTCCTATGCATCTGCTTATTCACAAGTGAATCTTCATGGATGTCCATGAGAATACATTTCACATCCTTCCAAATATCGATGTTGTAGATTGATGGTACGTCATGGGTTAGCTCCTGAACCCATGCTGACCACTCATTATTGAATTCTCTCTGCAGTCCCTCTTCATCACTGGACTTGTGTTGCAGTTCAAATGCCAGCTCTTTGCTCTTTTTCAACAGTTTGCTTTCATACTCAGTCTTCTTTTTATCTAACCTTTTCCGAGCCTCCTTCTGCTGTATAAGTTCCTCTAACTTTCTTTGGGCTCCTTTTACAATGTCGTTGTGAAGCTCATTTACTTTGCACTCAAATTTCCCTCTCCACTGACTCAAGATCTCTTTATCTCTGCCTTCATCAAAGTAATGTTTCATGGATTTGTCTACTTCGCCTTTGGTCTGCTTCATTTCTGCTTTAAGATGATTTTCGTCAACTAAATGTAGTTTTTCATTTTCGATTCTGTTGTGCAGTGTGTTTTCAATGTCCACCATGGCCAATCTGAGACTGAAGGTCCATTTTCCGTACTCAGATTCAAGTTTTCTGTACACAGCAATTTCCTGAGTGTTTTTAAAACTGAAAACAAAGTTTTCATTCAGCAGAGCATTCCACAAGTCTTGGATGCTAGATTTGAACTGTGAGAGCCTCATGCCACCTGATTTTGAGGCTTTGGAGAGGATTGTGTTCCTCAGTTCCTGGACATTCTCACTGTAGCATGGGTTTGGAGGGGCCATAGGCGGGCTGCCCTCCCACAGCTGGGCAAAGTACTTCACATCTTTTTGTATATCAAAGGCAATGACGTCATTGAAACACTCTGCATTGCACTTCTCCTCTTTGGCTGCTAACTGGGTCATCTCATCCAGTTTGTCTTGAAGTCTCCTCTTTCCCTCCATGTTTTTTTCTCCAGCTGTGATGTCCCCAACATTCTGGTGTACAAATACACAGCCAGGGGTCAGCCGGACCTGCTTCATCCTCATGAATGCCTGAACAGCAATCTGAATAATGTCCTGCATCTCAGAAGGATTCTCTCCAAAGATGTTTATCAAAGTCATATTTCCCAAACCAATGACAAATGTTGCCAATTCATTGTCACGGTTGACTGTTTCCCTCCCTGCTAACTCAAGTGCTCTGAGTCCCTCTGTGTCAACAACAAGAACATAGTCGAACCTGAAGTCTTCTTTCATCCCCTCTGTCACTTTCACTAGCTGCATGAAAGCACCTCTGGTGCATCTTCCAGCGCTTACAGCAAACTGCAGTCCAAACATTGCATTCAGCATTGTAGATTTCCCAGTGCTTTGAATACCCAAAACAGAAAGCACAAATATTTGTTTGTCACCAAGTTTCTTTATGACTTCATCTAGAACTTGTGTGATCCATGTTAAAGGTACATGAGCTGCATCACCATCCATCAGTTCCATTGGATGTCCTGATATCATAAGATCTGCTGCCAGCTCAGGAAGGTTAGGTAGGTCCTTTGTCTTTCTCTTCATGGACTTGGAAAGAGATGCCCCAGCTTCATACATCTGTCCCATTTCTCTCAGGATATGCTCCAGCCCAAAGGTTGCCTCACTGAGTTTCTCAGATATGTTTTCCAGTTGTGCTTGTTTTTTTGTCAGTTGTTCTGATTTATCATGTCTCTTTTTCAAAGCCAAGACTTCTGACCATTTTTCATTGTATTTTAAATTAAGGTCTGAAAGTTTGCTTGAAGAGCAGTCATCCAAGAGGATCCCTACCCACTTGAGAAAGTATGTTTTCTCTTTACCAGACAATGAGTGCAGTTTATTGACAAATATCCCCATGAGTTCAATACATGCAGATGCATGTTGTTTCTTCCTTATGTCCTCCATTTCTTGTTGTATGTTGCTCTTTTGCATCTCAAGGTTCCCTGGCTGGCAATTAAAGGAGTTATCTTTCAGACAGTAAAGGTCTTTGTTTTTCTTGCACCAGTCATGCCACAGTCTCCCTTGGCAGGGGAGGAATTTCTGTTTGATTTCAGATGAATCTTTTCCCTTCAGCAAATTTGTCATCTCCAGTGCGGCAGCCTTTCCTGTCTGGCAGTCCTTATCGTCCTCATCCAATACGATACTCTTTTGTGCTGACATTTTTTCGAGTGTGAAGTTGCAAGAAGATTTCACTAAACTCTCTCTGATGCTCCTTTTCAGTTCTTCAGATACATCAGAGTGATTTCTATCTTTCAGCCCTATTTTGTACTTTCCTTCACATACCTTAGATACAGTAGAACTATCCTCACATAATAATGCTATGAGTGGCTTTGGAGAATCGAAAAGGCCCTGCAGAACAACCAACCTTTTGTCATCCTCATCAAGATTTGGCAGAAGGACAATGTTCACTGTGGCCATTTCAACCAGAATATCACGCTGTCTTTCGTTGGCTACAGCATCACCATGGAGATTACAGAATGCAACACAGTCAGTGAAATCATCAGTGGACTTTCCAGAAGGGCAGTACCAGGCAATCTCTACAACACCATCCATTAGGATACGTGTCTTAGTGCTGCCTGGGCAGTGCCTGTGAAAGAATGTGTTGTGACGTGGGTTGATCAGGCTGTTCACCAACTGAGATTTAGAGGGGGACACAGAACCAAGCCTGAAGACTGAGACCATTGGTGTTTCAGCTTTGTAAATGGGTAGGCTTTTGCTTGTCACTTCAGTTGATCCATCAGTTGACTTCCAGTTCTTCTTGATCTCCCGAAATGTCCATAGAGGGCATTCAATCTCCTGGGTGAAGGGATTTGGCACAAGCAAAGGCACGGCATACTGACACATAGACAGCTTATTAACCATGTGCTGCCGAAGGAAATGGTCAGAACAGTGAAAGACTGCCATCTGAATGTCCATTGGGTGAACATGGTCTTTCATCTGTACTGTGTTATCAATGGCAGCCTCTTTGTTAAAGAGTGCATTGAAGGCACATTTTCCTTGTAAAAGGTTCTTTGTGGGTTTTTTTTGTTTTATGTCACACTGCTCATTTGTGTCCTCCCTGATAGGAATGCTCCTGGCTCTGTAGTCAAGCATCAATAACTTGTGTAGGAAGGTACAAGCCAACTCCTTCTCTGTTCGGACCCCCTGTTGCTGTTGTGAGGAGGAGCTGATGTTAAGGAAGTCTGCAGTGGTCAGTTTATCTTGATATTTGCTTTTGAGTTGAAGTCTACTCAAAAGCTCGCTTATAACTAAATCTTTATGCTCCTCATGTTTCATTGCTTCATTTTCTTTGGTAGAAATCTCTGTTGGCGCAAGTCTGAACTCTTCTTCCTTGAAAGATCAACCATAACACACATATTTCAAACGCACAGTCAAACTTGATGGGCCACTTGCAATGTCACTAGAATGTTGGTGACTAAATTGAGGAAACTTCTTCAGGCTACAAGTTACAGTAACATAGCTAGTTCAAAACACTGCCTTGGTAACAATTTAACCCACCTGCAAAGAAGGTAAGGAGTTAAGGTTAGTCAAACCAAATATGTTGTGGAGAGGAACTAGATCGTTTTGCGCAATGGACAAAGCTTAATGCGCTGCATGTGTTCGAGAATATTGAGACTGTAAGAAATTAGGCAACACTTTAGCATGGGGAACACTTACTGTATAAGGCATTCATTTGTGGTTTTTAAGAAGTAGCTAATTGGGCGATTTTGGGGTATTAGCCATTTATTAGGTATTTATTCACTGTTTTCTTATTCTCATGTTATTTTCTTATTCTCATATAGTAGCAGGCCTCCAATCACTGACTCACATCCGGGGACTGAACCAGAGACCTTGGGGTTACTGGCTAGCCTCCCTAACCTCAAGGCCAACCTTGCCCACAATAACATTGTTGTGTGGGTGTGTGTGGGGTGTCTTGATGGGCTAGGTAGAAAGCAAACACTTATAAGCTACCAAAGGGTGCCTAATATGTGTTCACTAAAATAAAATGTTACCAGAAATTAATAGGGCAACAGACTAGAGGGGCAAAATGTGGGAATTTCACTTCAATCAACTTTTGCAGGGATAAGTATTTGCTTTGGAGCCTAAACGTAAATGCTGACAAATTGCCATTACATTAAACCACTCCTGTCCTTAGCAGCCACTGGAGGAACTGCAGGTTGTGCACAAATATCTGACAAAGAAATGCTGTTGTTCACTTTCATGCAAGTTTAAAATGTAATTTGATAAGTAATCTGTAATCAAGGTGTACATAGCCCTCTACCTGACCCTCTACAAGATGCATTGAAGGAATATTACCAGGTTTAGGAATGCCTACTGTACAGTGTCAGACATAACCTACAATCCTGTTCATAACAAATGGCGAGTTTGTCTAGTCTACTAGTCTATCAGAATCCTCTTTCAGATATTAAGGCTATTAATGACCAAATACTACAGGTTTTCCAGCACACAGCTTTGATACCTGTGCTGTACACTGTAAATTGCACTCTGTCCATGTTACTCAGGATCGTTTTCCTGATCACAAATTGCATGGATGTCGCAGAGCACTAGCGATAGACCCAGGCAGTCAACAATGGAGCACTCTAGTAGCCTGCTCTTTTTTGGCACGCTTGTAAAATCTTGAATCTGAAGGTCATGGTAAGCACTGCTGAGCAGGTGTATCCAATTAAAACGAGTTGTCTTGGCTTGTCTGATGTTACCACTCAAGTTAAATTTAAACTTTCCAGAACACACTGCCTTGGGATTACCGCACGTTGCAAGAGGCCCTACTACATCCTGGAAAATGTTCTCACTTGTTCTGTCATATGTTCTGATAATAGGGCTTTTTGAGGTATCAACTTAACAGTAATGCTTTAGCTCACAGCCCAGCTATGTAATGCCAATGGAAAATGTCTGGTAGCCTGAAATAATTCAATACAAGTACATAACTACCTGGTACCAAATGGTACACTGTGATGCTTGAGTCAATGAATCTCAATGAAACCAAAATGTAATGACAAAAAATTGTGTTATCAGAAAAACCTTCCTTATACAACCAAGCTAATAGGCTCCAGTGTACAACCACAGATGTGTAAGGTAGTCAACACATATTTTTCTGGTTGATTAAAAGGCTTCTAAACACTTTCATTACAATTACTATGAGTAGAATACAAGTCTCTAATGTGACTAGAATACAACCACTAAGTTGTAAGGTGGTAAACAAAAAGAGTAGCAAATAGGTATGTGATCATTAAAATAATGATGAATTATTTACCTCATCCTCATCTGCAATTGCCTCATCATCCATGCTCACTGGTAGATTGTGCCCTAAGTAATAAAAACAAAAGAGATGATATTAAAGCACATAAACACATATTCCATTTAGTTCTCAGAACTACTTTTTATTGATTGTAGTAATTAATGTGAACTAATGAATAACTGAGTTTTAAGAATTTACTAACATGAATATCTGTCTTTAAAACACATTAGTTAATGTATTACAGTATTACAGTAGTGGTTTAAACCATACCTCTGAACTGACATTGACTATCATCCTTATAAATCATTTATTGAAATATGGTACCAATTACCTTTTCTTTTTTCTTTTTTTTCACAAAATGATATAAACATCATGAAAGAAAGTGTTACTGGATTTTGAGTCTCTTGAGCATTTGGTGAATTGAAACAAACCTGATAACGTATTATCCTCCACTTGAAGAAGGAGATTACCAGACTCATTCTTCACAGTATCACTATCACCAATCAATGCAATTGTCAGATCAGGTTTCACTGAAACATGAAAAATGTACAGATGTTAGTATTTGTATTACCATAACAATGCTATACTATGTGCTAAGAAATGAGACAATAGAAAAAAGCCACACCTTTTCCACAGGTTTGCATGAAACTAGAACACGTTGCTTCGTCTGTCCTAGATTCTTCAAACTTCTTGTCATTTTGTTGGTCATTGAGGTCAGGCTTATCGTCTGTGACTTGAAGCGACTCAGGCTGTAGAAGCAGTTGCAGAGAATGCATCGTGTTATATTTTGTCCATTTGTCCATTTACATTTGCAGTTGTATACATTATTATAACTATAAAATAGACCATTTTTACGGTTTTAATGCAATCTAAAATATTATGTTAAAAGTAGACTCTGAGGTATGACGTCTTAGCAACGCGTCCGAGCAACCAGCAGCGCGACGCTGCCAGAGAAAAAAAACGGTGATTCGAGAATAGAATGTGTTGCGACAAAGTGAAAATCCCAAATTCTAAATCCCAGTCCAAACCAAAGACATTTCAGAGAAGGGGGGACAAGATTACACCGTAAAATTGAATGCGATTGTCAGGCAGTGAAACGAGTGGACACTCATCATATCCAAGAGTCTACCTTTATCATATCTTATATGTGATGTGCTCGATCATAAATATTCTGCAGTGACACCACAAATTAATGTTGATTTAGTCTGGAAATAGTACGGTTGCTTTTGGAAAGGCTTGAAGTGGTTTCATTATAATATATATAATGACTGAAATAGTGGATTAGCCATAAACATGTTTTTATATATATATATATATATATATATATATATATATATATATATATATATATATATATATATATATATATATATATATACACACACACATACATACATACATACATACATACATACATACATATAAAACATTGTTATTCCTAATCCACTATTTCAGTGTCAAAATAATTTCCTTGAATATCTCTTACATTTTCTCTGCTCTTTGAGACAATATTTCCCACAAGTGCTGAAATCTGTGTTTGATGACAGTGGTCTGAAAGCTCTTTTGCGTCTTGATCTTGATGAGCAGGAGAAATGGTGCAAACAGGTGTCCTCGCCAGTCTTTGATCGTCTTCCAAATCGTCTTTGTTATCTGTATCTTCTTGTATGTTGCATGTGTGTTCGTCAAGGTCAATGTCTGTGTCATTGTTGTCTCTGTTTTCTTGGTGACTTTCCTGATAAATGTCTAAGTCCATTACTGACACTTGATCATATGAACTATTCTCAGCCTGATTCTCTCCCAAACTCGCATTTTCGCCTCCTGGCAGTTGGTTTGTGAGGTTCGATGACAAATCCACCAGTGCATCTTCAGCCTGTGTCTCCGGCTCTGTCATTATCAGCTGCTATGGTTTAAGTCACTGCAGAAAATCCAATAAAATGTATCAACTCTATTTTGCAGGTATTTTATCCTCTTGGTAAAACATTGTTCAACCTTTTGGGGGTTTGTAGTTTAAAATGAAATAATAGATAATTAACTATTAGTGTCTTTGAATACATTTTGGAAATCTCCAAAGATCATTGACATTTATTTACAAATGAAACACATAAATAAAATGTTACTTACTCTTTTTAGAGCGTTATCCTGTCGATGTCTATTCACTCCTGACTGAGATGAATGATTAACCTGAGTATTTATTGACGTATGATTTCCTTGTAAATCACATGACTATGATAAATTGAAACTTAACATATTTGTGACGGCAATGAAGTGCCCCACCTGCCAAAAAACCGGTTTAGTCAGTTAAGATCATTGATGTTGATCTGACTTATTGTGCCTACTCCATCATCAAGTTTGCGGACGACACAGTTGTGGTGGGGCTGATCTCAGAAAACAATGAGGAAGCCTATCTGGACGAGGTGGCAGACCTGTCACTCTGGTGTCAGGAGAATAGCCTCATCCTGAATGTCTCCAAGACTAAGGAGCTGATTGTAGACTTCAGGAGAGTACAACATCTAAGGACATACACGCCGCTTGACATCGGTGGGACTGCTGTGGACAGGGTGAGCAGTTTTAAATACCTGGGAGTCCACATCACAGAAGACCTGACCTGGACTACCCACATCAGTTCACTGGTGGGAAAGGCAAGGCAACGCCTGTTCCATCAGGCAGCTGAGGAAATTCAAAGTCTCCCGGAGGATCCTTCAGTCCTTCTACTCTGGAGCTGTGGAGAGCATCCTGGCTGGCAACATCACCGTCTGGTACGGTAACAGCACGGCCCAGGACAGGCGAGCTCTGCAAAGGGTGGTACGCCTGGCAGAAAAGACCATGGGAGCTTCAACCCCCCCTCTCCATGTCCTGTACATCAGGAGGTGTAGAACCAGAGCCTACAGGATAATGAAGGACCCTCACCACCCGAAAAACGGACTGTTCCAGCTGCTGCGGTCAGGCAAACGCCTTCGCTGTCATGCAGCAAGAACAGAGAGGCTAAGGCTGAGTTTCTTCCCCCACGCCATCAGGATCATCAACGATGACCCCACCAGTGCCCCCCTCAAGTCACTCACACACTCACTGACATCATAACACATATGCACACACATAATCATCCATCTGCTGTTTATATTGCTTATACTGCTTATACTGTTCATTGTTTATACTGTTCATACTGTATATTTTTTAGTACTTCTATTTTATTTTATTTTATTCTATTTTAAAACTTATTGTTGCACTACTCTGTGGCACTGTCACTTTTGCATTTCACTGTATACTTGTATGCACGTGACAAATAAAGAATCTTGAATCTTGAATCTTGAATCTTGAGATATTAGCGAGGGAATTAGGTGCCCCACCCAACTTATTTGCGCATAATTTAAACACCACAATATAATGTCTCTCAAAAGAATGTCAGGTAAAGCTTGACCTTGTTTTCAACCGATGGTTCACAATAAGATACCAAGGGAGACTCATATGTAGACTCAGTGTACTATTACTTGGTGAATGAAAAGATCTGTAGCTAATGCATGCTCTGCCATGTAACTACATTTATATCATACAGTGAAATAGAATGTTAGGGTTACATCTGCGCACATGCAATTGCAATCATTAGCATGTTTCCTCTCACATTAGTTAAGGAATTCTATATTTGCACTGGAGCAAGGCCTTTAGATATGTCCTCTGAACTTTGCAGCTCCCCAAAGCAGTTAGTAGTCTGAGCTGATAACTTAGTTATATCACTAAGGTCACTTGAGGAGTTCCCTGTAAATCACGTGACAACGATAAATTGAAACTTAACATATTTGTGACGGCAATGAAGTGCCCCACCTGCCAAAAAAACCGGTTTACTCAGTTAAGGTCATTGATGTTGATCTGACTTATTGTGCCTACTCCATCATCAAGTTGTAAGATGTAAGATATATATTGTAATGTAAGATATATATATATTATAATGACTAGATGGGTTGAGTAGATGTAAAAGTGTGTGTGATATGTGTTCATGTTTATACCTCTGCTTGTCTTGTGAATTATTGCCTATTATTTATTTAATTATCACAGTTCAATTAATGAGTTCAGAGTCTTTTGCACCTGCAGTCCTGTTATCAGGTGGGCATATTTCCATTGTTCATCTACTCTGTCAAAAGAAGACAAACTGAAACTTATTCAAAACATATTTTTATTAAACCGATAAAGAATATGACTGCTATTACTGGTAAATGTTCCACATACAATCATATTTAACATTGTTTACATGTGTAGTTTTAATATGTGTGTTACACAAACATCACATATAAGTCAGAACAGATCATTTTATGTTAGGAGAGTTTGTAGTCCAGTTATAAAAGTTAATATTCAGATTAATTTATTGATTACCTTCACAATTGTCACATATGCACGACAATACATGTGTTTCATTGTCAAAAAGATGTATGTGTACTCACATGTATGAATATAATACTGGTTGAAAAAGTCCACAAAGACCATCACTATGTAAGCTATAGAGGCCATGATATAGGGCTACTGTATGTATTCAGTATTAGATTTAGTCATACAACAGGGTATATTAACCTTTTATTTTGCACTCATAATAAAATTCTCACACTCTGCTGCTTTCTGTGTCAGCTGTTGCCCATTCATTATTCGGCTCAAATATGTTCCTGATAAAAAAAAACACCTGACAGGTCAGATAAGTCCTGATGTTGAGTTGACTGGTACGGCGCTAAGGATGTCTGTGTTAGCCGCTGGAATGTTACCTGACAATACAAACTGAATATCTGTGCTCATAGCAACCATCATGTTGTCTCTGAAGATATATGTGAATATATCAGATGCACAGAAACTAAATTAAACAAACAAACAACAATGCATATTGTCCCTTTAGTATACACATCTTGTTACAAATTATATTGTACAGTAGACAGTAATGATTTATTTCCCTTTTAAATCCTTGGAATGTTAGTAGTGTGAAATGGCTGGAAATTAGTCTTCTGTTTAATTTATGAAACACACTTCAGTATGCTTATGTCCATGTAGGTTGTGTCTAAATGGGTGATATAAATGGTTTCTAGTAGACACATAGTCTCGTCCCCAGACACTTCCACTCAAATGCACGAAAGGTCTGGTGGACCAACGCGTCAACGTTGGCCTTCATTAAGCCAATAGAAAGAGTGTTGAAAATGGACGGCATTGACGTTATCTCGCATCAATCATCTCCCACTGCACTTTCCCCCAGTGCTTGCGCACCACACATTTCTGATTCAGAGATCCGGCCTGTAGCCGTGTGAATCGCTCAGTACATTTACTCCCACTAAGGCCAGGTTTGAGTCCTTGTTATTGGAGGCTTATATGACCAATAGCCTGGGGACAAGGCTAGTAGACACACAGCCTTGGCTCAAATTCAGTGTCATGTGTTCCTCCTTGTGGTTGCTTGCCTTCATGTGAGAATATTTCTCAACAAGCTGCAACACAGGGTTGTATTCCAAACACACAGTTCTTCCTTCATGCTTCAGAGATTCACCATGTATGACCAGACGTTGTTTGTTCATACTGTCGGCTCATGTCTGAGAAAACTAATTTCAGAGCTTCTCTGAACCAGAGACAAAGGTGAACCTGTTGATGAGAGGCTGTAGAATGTAAATAGTCTAGGCTAAATCGTTTTAAGGAAAAGAAAGAGGGATCCATCTGAATGTCTTACAGTAAGTGTTTGTATTCAAACTCAGTGGTCTATGGTCTGAGGAGCCCACCAACAGAGGCTCTGCTATCACAACCACAATCGTTCTGTAAATGTTCTAGACTTTGATCTCCTCCTCCTCCTCAGTGAAGGCATAGGGTGCTTGGTGGCCGCGGGACAAAGAGGGAGAGGGGACCGTATCTGAGCCACAGCCCTCCACGCTCTGACTCCTCCCGCTTGAGAAGGAGCCGCCCCCGTAGTGACGCGACAACACGTCCGCCGCCCTCTGAAACCTCTCAGCCTCCATCGCTGGCTCGACCCGTGATGGGGACCCCATGGATGCGTCCGGTGTCTTGACAGACCTCCTGTCCTCTTCCTGCTCCGTCCCATCCGAGCTGCAGGAGCGCCCCCTGTTGTTCACTCTGAGCGGCGTGCTCACCATGGAGGGGTTCGGCGAGCTGAGCACGGGGCTCTCTCCAGCTAGCTCAAAGACAGAGTCCCGCTCCTCGTCTTCCTCCTCGTCATCCCCTTCCCCATCCTCCTCTTTCCAGCTGTGATTGGTAAACTGGAGGCAGCTAGGGCTGTCAATCAAGGCAAACACCTCGCTCATTAGGGAGGGGCCTAGGTCCACGGAGAAGGAGGTGAGGGAGTCGGAGCGCGTCAGTGAGAAGCCACCGTTGTCCGGGAGTGAGCCGCGGCGGAAGTCTTGGGCAAAGAGTCCTGTGCCATCCTGCAGCTGTCTGTCGAGGCGGGAAAGGCGGGGCAGTGTAACGAAACCAGACTGCAGTCCTGCAGGCACACAAGAGGAGACATGGCACATTAGAGCACATTTAGTTTAGGTTGATGTTAACCCAACTACATACATACTTTACCTGGGCACAATTGACAAAGAATCATTGGGGGATTCCAATTCCAATAGAAAACATATACAAATATGTCATCTTAAAAAAGGTGCCAATCCCTATGATGTGTACCTTGTATCATTTAATTGAATCAGTAATAGATCAGAAAAAAAACGGTCCACTCATGTCATAAAGGAGCTATTGAAGGTAGTCGGAGGGTCTTGCGGTTTCACTCCTTGGCCAGAGGGTGGCAGTATAAAACAACCAAGCGTCAGTGTCTTGCTTAAGGTGTTTTGTCGTTTCAGGGCACCAGCCCAACCCACACACATTCCACAGTGCCATGACTTCACTGGCTCTGAATGCTCCCTGGAGGGGGGGAGGGAGGGGGGGGACTCAGTTTTATGCCTACTGGACAGTTCTCGACCAGTACTGAAAGAATAGAGGGAAGGAGAGAAGGAGGGAAGGAGGGAGGAGGGAGGAGGGAGGGAGGACACGGAGAGATATAAAGAGGACGACTAATAATGGGAATGAATAGGGGCTTGATGACTGGAAAAAGTAGAAAAAAGTGAAGAGTAGAAAGGAAATGAAATGAGGGTAATGGGACCAGAGAGGCAACAAATATGATCTATACATAGATGTGAAAGGTTGATAGAAAATTCCCCCAGGCCCTCTACTATAGGTCTCTGTGCCCACTGTTGGTGCTCTTCATTCGGGTAAATTCCATCTGAGTTGGCTAATGATTCTAGAGACTGGGGGAATTCCAGACATCCCACATACTATACTCAGGACCTCTCCCCCAACGCACGCACACACGTATGCACACACACATAAACACACACACACACACACACACACACAAATACTCTTACACACACACACACGCACACACACACACACACACACACACACACACACACACACACACTTGAGGGATATACTGAATGATGTGTTTATGTGGTGTAGTCAAGCAGCACAGAAACATTGGAAATGACAGGAAATGTCCTCTCGGTATCTTTCTCTTCCCCAGCTGTGCTTGTGTTTATAGACTTAATTGTCCACAGGTGTTACCTGGGTGATTCCAGATGACTCAGAAAAAGCTAGTCTGTTTGTTGGTTGTCTAGAGAGATGAGGGGGGAAGTGGCAAGTGTGTGTGTGTGTGTGTGTGTATCTGTGTGTCTGAGAGAGCGTGTGTGTGTGTGTGTGTCTGTGTGCTTGCGTATGTGTGTGTGTAAACATTTATGTGGTCAGTGCAAAGTTATGAGGTAAAGATGCACATTTTCATGTTCCCATTAGAGCACAGCGCATAACAGTTATAAATGACATTGTAGCACTGCAACATGGCATCTCCAGCCCAGACCAGCTAATTTATCTATATATGCCATTTAGCTGACGCCTTTATCCAAAGTGACTTACATTGCAGTGAGTGCATACATTTCAGTATATATAGTCCCAAACCCCCAACCAAAGCGTTGTTAGTGCTATAAATGACTGAATCTTAAAGCACAGAAAAACTCTGTGTGAACTCTACCGCTTTTCAGGACTTTTATTTTGATGTCAAATGTAGACACTGGAAGTCAGACTGTGTAATTAACTGGTATCGAAAACAGTTACTGGTGTAAAGAGTATCAGTATAGAGCAACAGTTACAGCAGCGGGATCTAGAGGTCTGGAGATCTTTACAGTAAGTAGTGTTAACAGAAGTGGTTACCTATGCAATGCCATAGTGGCCTGTGTACCGCAGTGTGTATATTGTCAGAATGCACATATTCAGAGGTTCACAATGTCAGTTTCAGTAGAGTGTAGACTAGGCCTACACCTTCCCTGGTAATGAAGGGAGAGTAGGTTGTTTTCAGACATGTACTATAGTCCAGCATATGTCAGACACTTAATAGATCAGAAACCACACTTTCTGAAATCTCTCCTTCTATTGTTTAGTTAATAAGGCTCCAGGCTATGTGTTGGGTATGGAGAGTTAATGCTATATCAGTAGTGAATGGTTAGAAACAGGGGAGTCTGGTGGATATAGAAATCGGAGGACAGGCTCATTGTAATGCACGGATTGGAATAGGGAATGGTATCAAACACGTGTGTTTTTGATACTATTCCTTATTCCGTTCCATGCAGTGCAATGAGCCCTTCGTCTGATTTCTACCTCCACCAGCCTCTCCTGCTTAGAAGGGGGGAAGTACCCAGGGCTGCTGTCATTCCTGTTGTACAGTAGCTGTTATCTCACCGTATGTGTAGAGAGAGTTCTCAGGGGAGCTCACTGAGCTGGGGAACAGCACCCTCTGCAGGCAGCCGTTGGGAGTGTCCACGTTCAGCTGGGGCAAAGAGATGGCATTCTTGATGATGGGCGAGATGGGCGGTGGTGGAGGTGAAAGTTCACGGGAGCCTGTTCTGGGCCGGGGTGGCGGGGCCTTCCGTACGTGCCTTAAGGTACGTGAGAAGAAGCTGGTGGTCTTGGAGCTGGTGGAGTCCGGACTTCCTGGTTCCCCGTTGCCACCGTGGTTGCTAAGGAAGGAGGTGTCGCCGAACACGTCTCCGCCGCGGCCCACGTGCATGGTGTGGCGGAAGTCGGCCATCGGGGGGCTGATCATGTCCACGGAGAGGTCGCTCTTAAAGCGCCGCTTCCCCTGAGAGGCTGACACGAGGCCCTTGATCCCTGGCAGTTTGCCCAGACTCATGGTGACAAAAAAGAATATCCCTTTATATCAAATGAATCAGGGAAGTGAAATTCCAAATTCCAAAATGAAAGGAGCAATAAATTAAAACGTAAAATGAGAATGAAGAGCAGAAAGAAAAGGCCTTGATCCTTGAGACAGAAAATACAAATATCAGTTTGTTTTATGTGTTGAGAATGTGTGTATAATCCATTCCCCACACGGCAAGCGCCAGCTATTCATCCACAGTCAAGCCGCAGTTTTCCTTTAGGATTTTCCACTGAAGTTTTCCACTGAATGATGGTCATGTGTGGAGTCAGTCAACATTCAAGTCTCTCTCTCGCTTTCTGTTTCTCTCTCTCTCTCTCTCTCTCTCTTTCCTCCCTCTCTCAGGGTCCGTCCTTTTCTTCTTTCCCAGCAGCTGTTAGTCAGTAGGAATAAAAAGAGTAGAAATTACACATCCCAAGGTTTCTTCTGGTAACCACGGTGTATGTGGTGGCAGAGCCTGGCATCCACTCTGTTCTGGTTTGGTTTCGTGAATGTAAGTTCAGAAAATAGGTCCAGTTGTTTGCAGCACAGAATGCACTCAACAATCATGAGAATTCATCCAGTATTTGTGCAGCAACAGTGTGAGGAAACACAGCGAAGTGCTCATATTTTGTCAGTCAGAAAAGTAATTTTACTTGATTATATCTTTGTGGATTGGATGAGTGCCTGACTGTTAGTCCAAACTTGTGTTTTGCTTGTGAGCACTTAGCACTAACAATGTAACTATCATTCCCTCTCTATTGGCAAGCTCATACAAGTGAATGTTTATGAAGCTAAATCATTCTTAGCTGTGAGAAAACTTCTATAATTATACCACTTAAATGCACCATCCCCTTTAGCAACCAAAATACATACTTCCCCCACTAACCTCTCCAAAAGGGCTTTATAATTTTAAACACTGCTTATTCTTGGTCTTGCCTCTGTAGAACTCTTGAGGTGTCACAGTCTTGTTAAGCCAGCAGCATCACCTGTTAATCTCTGTCTATGACAATCCAAGCTGTTGTTTACAAACAGTTAACGAACATCCCACCCGTCTAGACACTAATCACTTCGCCAGAGGTTTACAAGATCCTTGTAAAACCAGAATAAATATTTCCGTTTTCTCCAAGCCTAGTAAAAATTCCTTGCCCGTCTTGGCACAGCAGATACTCTATCAGTTTCGAGTAATGCATCTGGCAGCGGTTTGTTTCAGCTACGTCCCTATGTGCCCTGTTCCAACACACTTGTTAGGGTTGATAAATAACCTGTTAAAGAACTGTAATTGGATTTTGTCAAACACCTTTTATTTCCAACTTGACTCTCTCCCAGTGCTTTCTCCACTCACCAACAGTTAGGCTCCAATACCATGACACAATACTGTACGAGCATCACCAACTAGGTCTATATCACTTCTGCTATGGCTTACAGGGATGAGATCCAGAAGCCTGTTTATCAGCTTATGACCACCCACAATGAACCAACACCAGTGACTACAGACATATAGTGGTTGAGAGCAACCTCACCTCACAATCTATACTAACATCAAACATACAACGACATTAGAATATCCACAACATCTTGCTTACTTGAACTTAATCCTTTATGTTATTGATCATAGACGTGTTATCTCGAATGTAACTTCCAAAGCGGAGGTCAGCACCACTCTCTCTCTCTCTCTCTCTCTCTCTCTCTCTCTCTCACTCTCTCTATTTCTCTATCTCTGCGACCAGGCAGAAAGAGCAGGGGGTCCATGTACCCTCTTCGTCTCCCACTAGAGAGCTTTATCCCTGTGTGGCACCACACTGTTCAAGGGATGTCCTGTCTTCTCTCTCACCTCTCTCTCCCAGCCTGTCGCTCCTCTTTATCTTCGGCTTTAGAGTCCAGTTAATGTCCAACAGCCCCCCAGGACACCAGGCGTTTAGGGACAATGAAAACAAACACTATCAAAAAAAGGGGGATAATGCTTTTTTTAAAAGGCAATAAAGTAAAGTGCCGTAATCCATGTGACTGTTTTGTCTGCGTCTTGGAAGGAAAGGGGCTCCTCTAGGATTGGCCGTGTTCTGGATTAGCTCCTAATCCCTTCTGTCTTCCCTCCCTCCCTCTCTTCTTTCCCTCCCTCACTCGCTTGCTCTCTGCCTTCTTCAATCCTCTTAGTGTTCTCTGACATCCAGGTAGGTGGGGTCCCCAGTCTTCATTCAGATCACGTCAGGAGAGGGGTGAGAGAGAGAGAGAAGAGAGAGAGAGAGAGAGAGAAGAGAGAGAGAGAGAGAGAGAGAGAGAGAGAGAGAGAGAGAACACAGTTAGAGAAAGACAACACATTAACAGCATTCAGGGTCACATAAATGTGTCAGGCTGTTAAAAGTCAAGATTGACTTGTTTTGGGAACGCTCCTTTGGCTGACAGAACCCCTTGCGTTGCGTCCGCCAACAGGTCATTAAATCTCTTTTGTTTGGTATGCAAATTACTCTCCAACCACAACAAGTTTTTAGAGGGCTTCTCACTTTGTACCAGTCAACCTCATAGACATTACAGTATATCCATTTCAATGAGACCAGTTCTCACACAGGTCGTCAAACTCCAAGTTATTTCAATCTTAAATAATTAATCTTAACTGCTTAATTACCAGGATTTTTTTTTTACCAGGACACCACACAGTACAGCATCTCTGAGGATTACTGTCACGGCTGTCAGTGTGACTGAGTGTCTTGGCCTCTGGGGTTACGGGTGACAGGACAGTCGCCTTGTCCATGCCACTTGGGCTTAGAGAAGTGGAGGGGGGAGGGAAGGAGGGAAGGAGGGGGGGGGGGTGGAGAAGAGGAAGATGGGGGAGTGGGCTGATCAGAAGGGTAGGGAGGTAGAGTGGAAGACTGAGCAGGGGGATGAGAGGGGGGCAGAGGAAGACAGTCGGAGTGGAGAACTGAGGAGTGCAGGATGAGGGGAAAAAGAGGGGTGAGGGGGTTCTTTGTTGCCCGGCGCCTGTGTGCTGATCCCTCAGCTCATTAACGATTAGCTGCAATTCCATTAAAGGGCCGATTAGGACTGTAGGACACAAGCTACTACTGCTGGGGAGGGAGGGAGGGAGGAAGGAGGAGGAGGTGAGGGGAGGGAGGTGGGGGAGGGAGGAGGAGGAGGAGGGAGACACAGTCACTGCAGGCTTCTGGCCCCTGGTGTCAACACCAATCTGAGGTGAAGAAGAGTTGTGTCTCGCCAGTGCCACTACTGTTCCGTGGCTCTATGGGCTCTATGGGCTCTATGGGCGTCTATGGGTGTCAGTATTGCATCTCCTACTACATCTCTCTCTCTGTTTCCATTCTCTGTCTCTCTCTGTTCCCATTATCTGTCTCTCTCTGTCTCTCTCTCTCTCTGTCTCTCTCTCTCTCTGTCTGTCTGTTTCTCTCTCTCTGTCTCTCTCTGTCTCTCTGTCTCTCTCTCTCTGTCTCTCTCTCTCTGTTTCTCGCTCTTTCTCCTTTTCTGTGTCTCTCTCACTCTCCAATTCACCCACCTGAGACTTTGCACGGTTCCCCCTTCTCTGTTTTTCAGTATATCATAAAAATATATATTTCCTCCCTCCTCTCTACCCTCCTCTCTCTTTCAGCAGTTCCATTTCTGAATCTCTCTCTCCCTCCTCTGTGAGCGGTCAGATGCTTCTGTGTACATAAATTCTGCACATATACGCCCCCAGTGCAGGAATCCTGTCCAGGCTCTTTATAGAGTAAATGGACTCGTTATAGACACACGCAGAGACACAAGGCTCTGCTAAACATGTTATTTATCCCTTAATTGTACCTGCAAACATCCGTAAACAGGCTGTGTGTCGTGCCGCAAGGCTGGAGAGAACAGCTCTGTCTGATTGCATCTAAATGGAGGCAGAGACAGACGCGGAGTAATGGGACCAGTGTGCGACTGAGAGAACCAGCCGGACGCCCCCATTATGGTACTGGAACTGAACAATCTGATTAGAAACACATTTCATCTCCTTTTGTTCTTCCTCTCTCTCTCTCTTTGTCTCTCTCTGTCTCTCTCTCTCTCTCTCACCCTATTTTCTTTAGTCTTCCTCTCTGCCTCTCTTCACTCACTCACTCTTCCTCCCTCTCTCTCTCTTTGTCTCTATTTGTCTCTCTCTTTCTCTCTCTCACACTCTCTCTCTCGCTCTCTCTTTCTCTCCCACTCTCCCTCCTCTTTTCCCCCTCTGTCCGCCTGCCTGCCAGTAAGTTAGATCAGGGCTTCAGAAGAAACAGCTGGTACCACAGAACCACAAATTGCAGAACTGGGCTCTGCTATGGGACAGTTCTGCCACAGTGGGTCAGTTCTGAGGCTGGTTCCACTGGAGCGTCATGGTCCCTTTAGAGCAGTGACTGCACCACCAGGCTGTGGGTTGGGACTGTGCACCCAGCGCATTACGCATGACTCCAAATACTACACACTGCTAAGTTTACAAGCATCTACTGTTGCGACGTGGCTACAGAAGCTCTGCCAGGTCCCTTAGTGCCAGTGGTATGAGTGTGTGCGTGTGCGTGTGCGTGTGCGTGTGTGTGAGTGTGGGTGTGGGTGTGGGTGTGCGTGTGCGTGTGCGAGTGTTTGTGTCCTCTGTTGACCCTTACGTGATTAGAATGTGATGATTGCTATACTCTTTGCATTTCAATGCTAAAGTACTTCCCTTTAATTCCTCCTCCTCATATTCCCTCCTTCATGTACTCTTTCAACTGTGCAAATGAACCCTGGGGGACAAACATTCAAGATAAGACTTCATTTTTCACTTGGCCTGTGGCAGTAGTTCACTGACTTCTTCTAACAGGCCCCTCACTTCAAGGAAAACATTGCAACACTACAGCTTGCTACGATCAAATCAATCTTCAAAGTTATGTTTGCTTTCCCAAACCCTTTCTCCCTACTCATTTACCAGTTCCACAAGTTATGTATCTTGACTGTACGGTCAACACAACACAGGGGTAATTAGGCCCGAACAACAGTGGAGGGTAAATGCAGCCTATTATTCCAGTTCAATAGCACATGCAGATCACTGGACAAAGAGTGTATAGGGAAGTTTTGGCTCTCTAAACTTCCACATAGCAAACATCAATAGAAGGCCTTTACAGATCACAAGTCATAGCGTCATAAATGTTACCATAAGAGAACCAACTCAGCTGAACTCTGGACACTTACAAGATGAAAGTTGCAGGAAAACACAAGCTTATTTTAAGTGACATATCCAGTGCATAGAATAAGCAAAGCATAGCATTGCATGGCATAGCATGGCATATGTATACCAGGGGAGGCTGGTGGAGGCAGAAATCAGAAGACGGGCTCATTGTAATGCATGGAATGGAATGAGAAATGGTATCCTGGTAACACACATTACAAAGAGCCCGTCCTCTGATTTCTATCTCCACCAGCCTCCACTGACATATACAGAATCATAGCATATAGCAAATATACACATAGACATATACAACTAATGTCTTCAATCTGCTGCCCTCTAAGCTGCACTCAGATCAGTTGTTAATGGTGAGGCTGTGTGAGGTATGCCCCACTACGCACTGACTGACCTGAGATGTTGGTGTGACTCCAGGCCAGTTGTTCTGACTGGGCACCCCCAGTGGACCACAGTAACCAATTGATTTGACTGTTCTAGAACTGGGTTTTAAGGATTCCCATTTGACTGAAAGCTGCAGATGTTTTGAGCAGCCTGTTTGCAATACTACAGTGTGGGCTTTTACAATGTTATGATTGGGCATTGTGGGAGTGATACTTTTGTCACTCTATATACACACATGCTGAATACTGGGCAGTTTCTTTTAGAAAGGGTTACATGCTCAGAGGAAATTCTGTTGAACTCTCACCTCATTATGTAACTTTACACTGATTTACAGTTTCTTAAACATGTATGTGCAGCCAGAATAAGTGCACTGGTTTGAGGTTTACTCAACAGTATGCACTAGGGGATGGTGAGACTAGAAGAATGTAAGGAACCAGAGGGGGGATGGAGACAGAAAACATCAAGACACAAACACAACTGCATACTCTCCCACAGAGATTGTGTTTCCAAAAAGCTCTATCTTACACTGTTAAACACACATGCACATGCACATGCACATGCACATGCACGCATGCACACACACACACACACACACACACACACACACACACACACACACACACACAGACGCACACAGACAAACACACGAGCGAGAGAGAGAGAAAGAGAGAGCACTGTCTTGTACAGTGAAATGTAGTGCCATGTCTGTGTGAGATGGCACTTGAATTTAATGTACCAGTCCAGTAATATCTGCACTTGAAACAAAGATATATTTTTCTGTCCAATGTCCAATTAGTGAATAATGTAATTTGGATAACACAAGGTGTTGCATATGCATGATCCGATCCACTGTCTTCAGCTGCGCACCAATTCTATTTTACGCACAGTTCTATACTCTCCTATGCGCTCCAAGCGCACAACGCACAACGTCTCAACTGTAAAGTACAGGACACCTTGTCTTACTATGATGAAGAAATAGTAACAAGGGTTAACATGAAAAATCTGAGAACATTAGCAGCTTGACACCTTGACGTCCAGTGATTTCCCCTTAAATTACCAGGAGCATCACTTGCAATCAATTTACGTGTACGTGCTATTGGATTCCTTTATACAGCCTTTTCATGCATTGAAAAATTTATTTATCAGTGTATCACTTTTTTGATGACTGAATAAAGTCAAATCGTTTTCAGAAAAATAAACTTACCTTTATTTAACAAAAAACGTCCAGCTATCGGAGCGGGATAATTAAGGGAAAATGTTGAGAAATAAAGGTAAAAGTCTGCAAAATGTGCGGTTCCTCTTCTTTTTTGATAAGTTTCGATTAGTACATATATTCCAGCTAAAAGTCGATATATTCGCTGTACATGGGTGCTGTGCTGAGCTGCTGCTCAGAAATTGTTTCGCGGGAGATGGGGATGAGGTGATGGGGTGGGCGGCAGTTAGGAACGTGAACGACAATTAAGTTGTCAAATCAGCAGAGTTGAATGACGCCTTCAACTTATTTTCACGACATAAAAAACTTGGGCGGGGACTTGGAGATATTGAAAATCGTATGAAAATGTAACAATTTAATTAACTTTATCTACTGCAGTAGAACAAACATGCAAACTTGAGACAGTTGTAAATTATATTTTTTTATCCTCCCAAAAACTGCGCCACGTTTGCTTATCTTTATGTCTAGTATAGCTAAATGTCCTGCAAGAAGAGCAGAATGAAAACATGCTCTGATGATCCTCATACGCTACACAGCGACAATAAAGACAAAAAGCATCTCCGACAATTATCCTCCTGTTGTACAGTGGAATTGGGGGGGGGGGGGCTGGGGGGGGGGGGCGTTGGGGGGTTGTCCGATGAGGGAGACAGTCTGCGCTGCTGTGGACACTCAAAACAGGACACAGCCTCAACAGGAATGCCCAAGAACCCACAAAGCCTTGATGTGCCAGCAAATAGTTTCCAAATTCCGAAGTGGTTAGTGATTGGGCTAATCTTGTAAACCTCCTTGACCCCTGGTGACCGGGCCTGTTGCTTGTTTCTCTGACCAGGGTTCAGACACGCTGCTCTGGAGGGACTGGGGGTCACCACCCAACATCAGCAGGTCTGAACCCAGGCATAAACGACATACCACTGGGCCAAAGTTAGGCAGCTAGTGTGTGTATTCATACTTTGGAATGGCCCGGGGACTGGATAAATAAAACAACATTCTTGGACCTTGCCAATGAGATGAATTACGTTTAACGTTACCTTAGGAAGATGAATTTCAAATAAAATCAAAGTTTATTAAATGTGAATTTGAGGGTTGAAATAACATGTCATATTACTGTAGCCTATAACATACCTACTGCACACTAGGGTATACTACTAGATGAAGGGATAATGAGACATTGAAGCCACTTTGTCTCTTTCTCACACAACCCTCTCTCAGTCTTTCCTATCCCTTTTCCTCTCTCCCTCCCCCTTCTCTCTTTCCCCTCACAGTTGCCTGCTCCACTCTCCTTCAAGGAAAACAGCCATGGGCTGAAGTTCGCCAGCTATTCAACAGAAAAAGAGAATAAAGGTTTTGGACACTTGACAGAAATGGGTTTCTCTCTCTCTCTCTCTCTTTCTCTCTCTCTCTCTCTTTCTCTCTCTCTCTCTCTTTCAGAAGCAGAGCAGCTGATGTTCTGCAGCTGCTGTCAACAGGAGCTGTTAGTGCTCACAGAGAAGGAATGACTGATCCCACCAACCCTCACATCCTCTCCTCTCCTCTCCTCTCCTCTCCTCTCCTCTCCTCTCCTCTCCTCTCCTCTCCTCTCCTCTCCTCTCCTCTCCTCTCTTCCTCATCTTCACCTACCCTCCTCTGCCCCCTCCTCAACATAGAAGATCAAGATCTTTTTATTGCCGTACAACTGAGGTTGGTGAAATTCATTTTCAGTACAGCATGGTGTCCTCCACCTCCTAGGCTCTCACCCTCCCTCTCCCCCCTCCTCCTCCTTCCCTCCCACCCTCCTCCCCCCCCCCCCCTCCTCCTCGTCCTCCTACTCCTCTCCTTCCTATGTATGGTGTTCTTACTCATTCATCCTTCCTGGGA
Source organism: Argentina silus (assembly GCF_951799395.1). NCBI lineage: Eukaryota > Metazoa > Chordata > Actinopteri > Argentiniformes > Argentinidae > Argentina > Argentina silus. Next base: position 11,956,370 of record NC_139663.1, read on the forward strand.
AATTTATTTCTCCACCGATCACTGATTCCCCAGTCGACCCTCCAAGCCTCTCCTCCCCTCAGCCAGAACGTTTAGGATCTCTTTCTTCTCCTCGTCCTGTCGTTTTTCATCCCTCCAGCTGCCAGCCCTTCCTGTAGTGGGTGTACGTGAAACTGAACTGAATGAATCTTTCATTGATGATCTGAGAGTCCGGTTGGAAAACACCGACATGTGATATTACTGTAACATTGTTTTAAAGCCCAGAGTGGTCCAGGTTTCTTTGATCAGCATGGTGGTCAATTCTGAGACCAGATGAA
>NC_139663.1:11961665-11964165 GCF_951799395.1 Argentina silus
TGTAGGAGACAGTCAGAAGAACAGTACACTTTGTTGAATTCAAATGATTAATTTCTTTCTCTCTCTCTGACACTTTTTTCCCCCCCATTTAAGTAAATATTTATGTAATTGTTGGTCCAGGGGGGAGGCAGTAGGGAGGTAGGGGGAGGCAGGGGGGATGGTGCAGGGCAGGGTCGAGGAGGTGGTGCGGGGCAGGAGGAGGCAGGGTTGAGGAGGTGGTGCAGGGAATGGGGAGGCAGGATTGAGGAGGTGGTGCAGGGCAGGGGGAGGCAGGGTCGAGGAGGTGGTGTGGGGCAGGGGGAGGCAGGGTTGAGGAGGTGGTGCAGGGCAGGGGGAGGCAGGGTTGAGGAGGTGGTGTGGGGCAGGGGGAGGCAGGGTCGAGGAGGTGGTGTGGGGCAGGGGGAGGCAGGGTTGAGGAGGTGGTGTGGGGCAGAAGGAGGCAGGGTTGAGGAGGTGGTGTGGGGCAGGGGGAGGCAGGGTTGAGGAGGTGGTGTGGGGCAGGGGGAGGCAGGGTTGAGGAGGTGGTGTGGGGCAGGGGGAGGCAGGGTCGAGGAGGTGGTGTGGGGCAGGGGGAGGCAGGGTTGAGGAGGTGGTGTGGGGCAGGGGGAGGCAGGGTCGAGGAGGTGGTGTGGGGCAGGGGGAGGCAGGGTTGAGGAGGTGGTGTGGGGCAGAAGGAGGCAGGGTTGAGGAGGTGGTGTGGGGCAGGGGGAGGCAGGGTTGAGGAGGTGGTGTGGGGCAGAAGGAGGCAGGGTTGAGGAGGTGGTGCAGGGCAGGGGGAGGCAGGGTCGAGGAGGTGGTGCAGGGCAGGGGGAGGCAGGGTCAAGGAGGTGGTGTGGGGCAGGGGGAGGCAGGGTTGAGGAGGTGGTGTGGGGCAGGGGGAGGCAGGGTTGAGGAGGTGGTGTGGGGCAGGCTGGCTTGCCAAGCGTACTATTTGAAGTGCATTAAGAGCTGGGAGTCAGGAACTGGGAGTCAGGAGCCTTATGAAACCCAGATGTGCTCCTGGAACGTAGGGGACAGGCAGGAGGAAGGGATGAGAGAAGGGAGGAGGAGGAGGAAGGGGTGGGGGTTGGAGGAGTCTGTGCTAGGGCTGTCGTAACAGGTTTTCTTCAGGCCTGGAGTTAGGGGGTTTCCCTGCAATGTCAGCAGGGTCTGCGTCTGCGCTGCAGTGCTCCAGTACCACTTTTGGAAGAGTCTCCAACTCCAGTCCTGGCGAGCTACAGAGGTGTGCAGACTTGTGTTCCAACCCAGCACTATCACATTCAATTAATCAACAACTGATTGACAAAAGCCTGCAACTCTCCAGGGCCAGAGTTGTGGTAGCAGTGGTAGCAGCAAACTGCACCCAGACCCTGCTGACCCGGCAGGGAAACCCCCTAGCTCCTAACCCCCTAAATAACTCAAACTGTGGATGTGGGTGAGGGAGAGGGTATTAGATGATGAGAAGAACATGGCTTACTCAGGTGGGTTTGGCTCCTATCCAGGAAACAGGGTGTGTGTCTGTGGAGAGGAGGATGATGAAGGTGGGGTTAGGGGGTACACTAAGGAGCTAAGACATAAGCCTTTGTTTTTGTTTGGACTGCACCCCTGTTTCCGTGAATTCTGACCTGTCAGGAAGCTGAGCTTGGCCCAGAGACAATGGACCATTGTGCTGCTGGCCCACAGCCTCAGTCAGGCTAAAACAGGAAGCCAGACTCAAACACACACAAATACACACATACGCAAACACACATAGACACTCACGCAGAGGCACACACTGAAACACTTACTCACACACACACACTGGGATGCCGCATGGGTCTGTAATTCACCTCTGTGTTTTTACGAGCCAGGCTAAATATAGGCCGCGTGTCTCCGGGGTCAGATGTTACCGTGAACATGACTTGACTGATGATCCCATGCGGTATCGGGCCCTCAAGGTATCCTGCAGGCCTCCCATTCCCATCATGTTTCCTCGTTCCGGTACGTACGTGTGCTCCAGACTATTTTTCCAAGGAAATTCAGATATAATCCAGTCGGAAATTCAAATTTAACAGGGGGAGAACACAACTACTATAGATGTTAGGAAAGCTGCCAATTCATCTAAATCTGTTCCTGTCTGGATGTCAACCTTCATCAAATAACATACTGTAACAGCTTTCCTAAGTGACAATTCAAATTCTTTGTGACTATGTTTTCTTAAATATTGTAACTACTCTGATATACACTGGTAGCTCATGTACAGCATGATGAGATGGGGGTTTTCCTGACTCGTTACTGGAACCAGAGTACCAGACTTCATCAGTCAAAGATGGAGGAAGGGGTGGAGGAGGAGGAGGAGGAGGAGGAGGAGGAGGAAGAGCAGAGGAGGAGGAAGAGCAGAGGAGGAGGAAGAGAAAGGAGGAGGAGGAAGAGGGGGAGGAAGAGAGGGAAGAAGGGCAGAGGAAAAGGTTTGAATGGACTGGGTCAGTGAAACCAAAACCTAGTGTAATGAGGGGCCATTAATGTAGTAGAAGGCTTTCAG
>NC_139663.1:11966665-12066665 GCF_951799395.1 Argentina silus
GTCCTGCCTACTCAAAACAAGATTACATACTGTAGGCACCGCCTAAGTTAGCAAACTAGAATGACAAAAATAATTGTAGAATGTTTAATCATTATTTCCTAAGAGATAAATAACAACCTAACTAGGTTAAATGACAGCGCTAAGCTAAAACAAAGTGCTCTGTTTTCCCATGAGCACTCCTCCTCTGAATAGAAATTTGTGAATATAGAAATTCATGGGGGCCCCACATGGAACCTTGAGGAACACCTGGTCCTTTCCTGTTTACTCCAAGGCTCTTCCACTGTTATGCACGCATGCCTGGCTGAAGTGCAGTGACGTGTTTCAAGGAGCAGTCACTGTGTCTCCAGGAAATCGTTATTTTTCTGACTCACTGAGCTAGGCGACGACATGGGGGCCAGAGGTCTGTGTTATCTCCACTGAACTGACCAGCTACAGAGACACCTGACCGTGGACCCTGCCCTGATCAGCTTCCACTGGACTGGCAATGGCTTTGCAAGATGTGACTACACTAGTCAGCTTGCTTACTGTATTTAAAACACGATGAACATTAATTATTTGAAAGTTCCTCAATCTGGCGTCCCTTTTGAAAAGCTTAAAAAATATAGATATTTTCTTTTAGTAGCTGCTTTATATTTATGCCATTCTATGTTTTTTCCTATGGTTTGTGTTTGTTTAAATACAAATTCCTCTCTCCAACCGTGACCCGCTGGTGCCTCCTTGGCGTGCATCTTTTGTGTTGGTCCGAAACAGGATATTGCCTGATCTTATCCACATTATTTGGGTCACTTACAGGATCCTATTTGGCAACATCAGTGTTGCAAAATGCAACACACTTGATGGAGCATGAATCAAACAGGAAGATAGATTCAAGGATATTATTCAATATTGTGGAGACATGTCAACACAGAAAGACTTCTCTACATTTGGCTGGAAACACTGTATTCCCGTCCTAGTGATCTCAATAGGCGTGATGAACTATTCAAAGTTTGCAGCATAGCGTAAGTTTTCAACAGTGATTACTGAAATCTTGGGTTCCAATCTCCCTGCTACAAATGGGGAATAAATCATCAAGCAGGATTTAAATCGGTCTCATCTCCTCATACCCCACATCCCTCTTTCTTCCTTGCTGTTTGCCGAAAAAAAGTGAGAAAAGACACATTCTTCATGTGGACAAAGGGTTGATTCTGCTGGGGCAGCAGAGCCGTCAGGCCCGAGTTGGAGATGGGGCGGTGGAGGGTCAGCTGGGTCAAGGCCAGTGTTGTTGTGCTGGACTGGGACAACACATTCCACCACTGCAGAGAGAGCTGGGATCTGGAGCTCTCTCTCAATGCCCTCTCTGTGTCCCTGTCACCTCAGAAACGACAAGAACGCTGTCCCCCTCTGGGCCTGGCTGGACAGGCTGTGAATGTGAGAAGCAGAGGAAGCCTTAAAGAGAAGAGAATGAGAGGAGAATGGAGAGAAAGAGAGAGACAGAGAGAGGGAGAGAGAGAGAGAGAGACTGAGAGAGAGAGAGAGAGAGAAATAAACAAAGCAAGAGAGAGAATAAAGTTAGAGCAGTTTCTCATCATCATGTCTATTTCTGTCCAAGAACATCCAACCACCTACGGATATATAAACCACACACACCCTTGGTTAGATAGCAGATAACGTCACATAGTTTAATTGGCATGTATAACGGATATAAACTTGTTTCCTGTTGAGCCATATATATTGAGGTATTAGATTAGATTACATTAGATTCAACTTTATTGTCATTGTGCAGAGTACAAGTACAGAGACAACGAAATGCAGTTAGCGTCTAACCAGAAGTGCAAAATAGCAGAAAGTGCAATGAACAGTATTTACAGGTAGTGCAATATATGATCAGTAAGTAGTGTAGTATAATATAAGCAGTGCAGTATAGCAGTATATGAGTAGCAGTAGCATTATAGCAGAATAAATAAGTTACAGTATGAACAGTGTAGCAGCATATGAGCTGTATGGGTAATGCAGTCTAGCAGTATATATGTATTACCCCTTACCTCAATATATATATATATATATATATTGAGTTAAGGGGAGAGATAAGGTTATTCTTTGTTTGTACAGAGATGTGCTTAGCATCTTCAATGACCTTCGCCACTAATATTGTTTGTTTGTAGGCCTTAGTTCCCTGGCTGTTGGACCAATAAAGATGTATTGTATTATATTGTATTGTATACTATTGTATGATATAATATGATATGATATGGTATGGTATTATATTGTATTGTATTGTATGATATGGTATGGTATGGTATTGTATTAAATTAAATGATATTGTATTATATGTTATTTATTGTATTGTATGTTGTGCTATAGCCTATAGATGTGCTGAGGCTGTAGTGTGTTGCTGACGTCCCTCTCCAGTAGTTAGAGACCTCAGCTCGCTGGCTTGTTTATTCAGGGGAGGCCCAGGGACCCAGGGCAGTCTGACATTTCCTGTCAGTGTGCCAAGAGAAAGACACATTCGTCCGTCGGGCACCCCATATTTCCTGTCTCACGTTGTACTGTAACTGAGAGACACATTCTCCTGTTTTAGCTACCCTACCACTGTGCTCAGGCTAGACACTAACAGTCTGTGTGTTGTTCTACTGCTATGGCACACTACTGGTTTCTGCTGTAATAACAGAGTATCTGTCGATTTGTAATCTCGGAATCCTGAAGAGTTCAACTGTCTTTTCTTCGAACTGTCATACCACACTGGCGGTCTTTCCGATTGTGTGTCAGAACTATTTTCTCCCTTTTGTCATTGCCCACATCTATTTCTAGTTTCTTTCCCCGTTCAATCTACAACAAAAACCCTGCTCCTCCATTGTAAAATCATATTACAAATTCCATGATAATAGCTAATGATAAAGAGTGACATTTGCTTATGTCAATCTGAACCATTGCTCTTCATTTGATATTTACTTAACACCAGGCAATACGTGTCAAGTACACTTATCTCATCCTCACTGCTACAACCTCACTGCTGAGGTACAGTAGCAGAGCCCTCAAAGCAATTGAATATAATTGGGAATGAAACTATGTGTCATTGTTTATGTGAGAGTGAAGCGTATTCCTCCTATCCAGCCGTTCTATGAGTAATGCTTCTTACCGCTCCAGTGAATTTTTTATTATCCAATGCTTTGTAGTAGAGGAGAGACCAGGAGTGAGTCACTGCTCAGGGGACCGTGGTGACTCATATGCTGGGTGAGACTGCTGCAGGGATAATAGTCCTGGCAAAACATTGGCAAAAACAAAGAGGGAAAACAGAGGAATTCCTATGAATAGAATGAGTAACCAATCAGTCATTGGTGTTTTCTAAATAAAATACATTCTGAGATTATTGGTAGATCCCCTGGCGGAATGACAACAGGGAGTGGGAATTCAACTGTAGGCTACAACTCTCTAAACAATCAATGGGTGGATTGCTCCACCACGTGGAAGAAACGTTCACCTGGAAGAAATATCAAGACCGTGATGTATGATCATAGAAACATTATTAAAATATCTAACTGTATCATACGAAAAAATATAGCACGTCATTTCGACCGTTAAACAATAAAGGGGACGCATTAGCAAATTAATTTAGGCCAATACATTGAGCTTATCTGGTGACTTTTAATAATGGCTGGTTACATTTTAAACAGGGTGTCGTTTAACAACTTACAGTATCTATGACAAGGAATTTCTTTTATGTGTTCTCGGGACTAAAACCCAAAGTCTTTCAAATTCGACTTTACTCAGCGACAAATAAGTGACAAAATTGTTCGTGTCTGGAAGTGGAACGAGTGGGTTGTTTGTTAATGATTGTTGTATGCTGTTTGCTGGTACGTAGAGACGATGGGAGGAGGCGGGGCCGTGAAAGTGAGTCCCAGGTAGAGAGCGAACTTAACTTCGCAGCTCAACAACAGATAATTGAAATTGTTTGTGTATAGATCACGTTTGACACTGTACTTGATGAAATCACTAGGAAAGGCTTCCACTGCGATTTGAAGAGGTGCTCTCGTCTCTTTCTCAACAACTGGGATTCATTCTGTCTCAGAAAATGAGTGGTAAGTAGATGATGTTTCATTCAAGACTTTATTTGGTACTTTTAGGTGTGTTGTTTTTTTTTGCTATAGCGGAAATGTACTGTATATCGTATGTGAAGTCAAAACCTGATGACAACTGACAAGGACAGTTATTGACAGAGTTTGCGGATTACAGTCACGTTAGTAACACGTATTTATATTATAATAATAATATTAGCTCAGGGTCAAATCTATTTCCTCGACTAAATATTAAATGAGATGAGCTGTTGTTTCATTTTACACTAAAGTGTAAAACATATTAGAAGAGGAGCGTTCTTGGATATCTGTTTTAAATAGACTTTATGGAATAGACTAGATTGGTGAGAGATGACAGAGAGATTCCTCAGAACCCAGACCTGTCTCAACCTGCTGCATGTCTGTAAACTATAACGCTGATGGGCGGAGGTGGGGGGATAGGGGACACTTGCCCCTGATTGTCGGTAAATGATTAACTGTTTGAGACCCAGCAAGCTTTAACCTTTGAAATATCCCTAGTCTGTGGCATAAGGTCAAGTTGATGGTTATTCAATGCTGAGACAAATAAAAATGTATGCATTTAAGAGACTGATGATAACACTGACCACTTTAGCTTGGTGGTTAGACCAGCAAAGCTGTTCGCGCAGTATGGAACAGAGCATTTCATTGTAGGTGAGAGATGTGTCTACTTCATTGGTTCAGTAGTGTGAATAAGTGGAGGTTGTGTGTTTGATGCCATTCCTGATTCCGTTCCATGCATTACAATGAGCCCCTCCTCAGATTTCTACCTCCACCAGCCTCCCCTGTTGTAGGCCTACAATATCCTTCAGGAAATGTGTTTGCGTATGGTGGAGTTGGAAAGTAGACTTTAGTGGAGATAAGAAGAAAAGTTTGCCAGCCGAAATAATTGCATAAATGTGTTTACTGTCTGATTTAAATGCACTCAAGTACTGACCTACATCTACATGCAAGGGCCAATGCATTCCACTATTCATATATATATATATATATATATATATAAAAACTCCCTTTCAACCCAGTCAAATTGTGGTGATCCATTGTGTGATCCATTCCATTGTGTGATCCATTCCCTCAAAAGCAGGTCACCCTGTGCGTATTATGTGAATGCCATTCCAGTGTGCAATTTGAGCATGTGTTCAAACTAGTGTGTTTGTCTTGTTTTGTGCTCTTTCCCTCCCTCATTGTCGTTGCTGATTGGGACTGGTTTTACATATTGAAAGACCTGAATCCAAACGAAACATGAGCTTTACCTAACCTATGCTGTTACTGGCTAATCATAAATTGCTTGTCATTCGGTCCCCCTGTCAACTTTGGTCTTTGTTTTCTCCCCTTTGTTTTCTCTCTGCCTCTGTGCAGACTTAAAGTTGAGGAGGTCTTCTCTGTCTGTTATCCCAGTGTGTTTTAAAGTCTGCAATATGAATCACACCAGTGTTTGCATTCTTGAGCTCTGAGGCAGAGAGCACAAATAAACAGTCTTTCTTTCGCTGGAGTGAAGACTGGAGTGTCCTCCCTATCTTAGATTACGACTAGTTTACAACCTCTGACCAAACCCTTTGCACCACCAAGAGGAAATGAACTAAATCATTGGTAAAGGTGAAACATGCTGTTCTATCAGCAGTCATGTCTTCATAAGTGTCTCTTCATCCACAGTTCTTGCATTAAATGTGGGTATGTTAATCCTACTGCCGGGTATAGGTTAGATGGTAGAAATCCCCTTCAGCATTCCTTTGAGTGTAGACAGTAAAGTACCTCCCTCTCCTCTTGCCCTGCAGCCCCTGGTCCTGGACATGTTCTCACTCTAACATAGAATACTACACGTCTCAATCAGAGCTGCTGCCCTGTTTTAAACCTCTATGCCTCAATCTCAAATGAATTGTAAAAAGATAGACAACATCTGAAATGATGATGATGATTAAAATGAAATGTCGCCTATCATTCCCATTCATTTGAAATTCATCTCAACTTTTGGTGCCTGACACACATCTGACAAACCCTTTGATGTGAAAATGCTCCATTTATCTCACCTTCCCCTGTACCAGGTATTACCATTTGGACCACAGACTATGACACGGGGCAGGAGGAGGTGCGTCCGGTGTCCCCGTTGTCCGAGGAGCGCTACGAGGAGCTGTGGGACCGGGTGGAGGGGGTGAGGCACAAGCTTACCCGCATCCTCAACCCAGCCAAGCTCACGCCATACCTGCGCCAGTGCAAGGTCATCGACGAGCAGGATGAGGACGAGGTCCTCAACTCCACCCAGTACCCACTGCGCATCAGCAAGGCCGGTGAGAGAGACAGACAGACAGACAGACAGAGAGGATCAGGGTTGACAGGAAGGGATGATTGAGAGGGGGGAGGGAGAGGAAGAGTGGAAAGAGGGAGCAGAGAGAGAGACCGAGAGGGTGAATAGAAAGAGGCAGGTCGAGCGTGAGAAAAAGAAGGATGGAGGGATGGACAGTGAGAGGGGAGTGAGAGAGAGAGGGTAGACTGGAGGGAGGAGGGAGAAGGACTCATGGATGAGGTGGCTGGCTAGGTAAAAAGAGGGGGAGTAAGTTGACAAGATAAGAGATTAAAGAGGGAAGAAAGGGAGGGGAAACCCAAGAGATGAGGTCTGAGAGGAGAGGGTTAGAAAGGGAGTTTTTGAAGTTTGACCAAGTTTATTATTTCACTGTTGCATCAGTACTACAGGATGTCTTCCAAGGTAGGCTGGTGGAGGCAGAAATCGGAGGACAGCCTCATTATAATGTATGAAATTACCATGTGTTTGATACCATTCCTTATTCCATCCCATGCATTACAATGAGCCCGTCCTCCGATTTCTGCCTCCACCAGCCTCCCCTGATATCTTCATCACCTGTATGCTCTGGTCTAGGATCAGCGTACCCTCCCCCAGTAGAAACCATTAATCATTAGAAGGAAAAAATGCAAAACTGACCTAAGATCAGTGTCTTAGAGCAACCTCTCATCATGTACATTCTCCTGTCATCATAACTCTTTCTTAGGCCGTTTGATTGACATCCTGCGTGGGCGGGACCAGCGTGGTCTTCAGGCCTTCATGGAGGCTCTGGAGTTCTATCACCCGGAGCAGTACACCCAGCTCACAGGACAACAGCCTACCCAGCGCTGCTCCATCATCTTGGGTACGGAGAAGACTACATCACCCATATCTCCCCACCCTGTGGCCTGTTACCTGGGGCCTGTATATAGGCTACCCTCTCTCCACCCTTCCCTGACTGAAGATGCCCCTCCACTTTTAAAAGTTTCCCTCCTTTCCTCCCTGCCCCACTCCTTCCCTGCTCCCTCTCTTCCCTCAACCCCGTCCCACCTACTAACCCCCCTCCCCACCCCCCTTAACATTCCCTGGCCTTACCTTTCCCTCCTTTCTTTCTTATCAGTCTATCCTTCCTCCACCCCTCCCTAACCAATGCCCCCACCTGCGTATCCCCCCCCCCCCAGATGAGGAAGGTCCGGAGGGCCTGACTCAGTTCCTGCTGCTGGAGGTGCGGAAGCTGAGGGAGCAGATACGCGGGAGCCGCATGTGTGAGAGGCGCCTGTCCCAGCGCTGCCGCGTGGCCGAGGAGGAGCGCAGCAGAGCTGAACGCAAGACCCAGGAGCTACGACACGACCGGCTGCAGCTGGAGAGGTACCGTCCACCATACTGGATAGATACACCACAGACACTGGTAGAGACACATGTACCGTATATGGATACATCACACTGGATGCATCATACTCCACACAGGAGACGTAAACCACATTGGATGTACTGTATATGTCACACTGGAGATATAGTACCAGCCAGTTCAGTATAAGAGACTTGCCACTCGTAGGCCTACCCTCATTCAGTCAATCATCAACGCAATCAAAAAGCACCATACGAACAGAATGTAGTTATTTGCATTTCAGGGGAAATCACAATCTGACCTCCAATGTTATCCCAGGTGTGGGTATATTTCCTCTTCTCATAATAGTTTTCTGCTGTCCAGTTAGCACAATAGTGCATCTTACAGCACTGAATACTCAAAGTACCTCCTATGAAAGTTTCCTGGACACCGATTAAACCTCAGTCAAAAAGGACCTGGCCTGGCCAAGGGTATTTTTGATAGTAAAAAACTAAAATAAATCAGTGTCTTGGAAACTGCCCCAATATAGTAGTAGAGTGAGTTCTGAATGTGTGTGTGTGACCCCCAGGCTGCGTCAGGACTGGGAGGCCGGCGGTCGGGAGCTGGGCCGGCTGAAGGACAGGCACCTGGAGCAGGTTGTGAAGTACTCCCATGCCCTGGAGGAGCAGGGGAAGGCCTCCGCACGCGAGAGAGAGCTACTGGGACAGGTAGAGGAAGGAGAGATGAGGGGGGAGGAGGGGGGGGACTGGAGAGAGGTAGGGAGAGAGGGAGAGACAAGGAAAGGTAGAGAGTGAGAGTTTCTGAGACAGGTAGAGAGATGGAAGGGGGACTGGGGAGAGAGAGAGAACGAAAGAACGAAACATTACGTTTAAGGAAGGGAATGTGAGGCAGCTGCCACAAGAAACAAGAATGTTGATGACAACTCGGGAGAGATAGATAGGGTATCTGCTTTTTAAGAGAACTGTTGGGACATGTAGTTTGGTATTTTCCTTGGTAATATGCCCTGGGTAACTATGACTCAACTGTTGGGTAGATAATGCAATAAACAGTAATATGTCCATTAAAAGTGTGCGTTGTCTTGACCTCATCCATGCCCTATTCTACAGGTCGAGCAGCTGAAGACCAGACTGATGCAGGCAGATAAAGTGACTGACAGTGCCACTGCCACCACCACGCCAGTCAAAAGGAACAGTGGGGTTCCCAACAGCATGAACAGCGCCCCCACTGTCCCAGAGAAGCCATTGCAGTGCATTGACATTCCAAAAACAGGTCACATTGAAGCGCAGGTAAGACGTTTGACCCTTAGTATGGTTATGAACTCCTACATCTTCATAAGCCAACTCTGTATCTCCTTAAACTATTTTCACAGAGGCCCATATGCAAAAAAATTTGAATATCTTCCTATGCTCCTTGGTTCCTCCTTTCAGCCTGTGGCAATATGCTTCTGCCCTGTGGTATATTGATTCTTCTCTGTTCCTCCGCAGAAAGCACTTTTGAAATTCCCTTTCTTACCTCAGAAACAGTCTGTCATGTTATAACTCTACTGTGTTCAACCCATAGAATTAGAATGAGTAGAACGGAATGTTGAGTTGAATGGGCATGTCTGTTCTACTGATTCTAATTCTTTGGTTCTACCGCTCAGAGTCAGACTGTGCCTCTCTAACTACTGTTTGTTTGTTTTGTTTCTATCTCAGGCCCTGCTGGACATCTTGAAGCAGGACCGCTGGGAAGCAGCAGAGCAGAGACACGAGCTGTATGATACCATCTCCAGACTGCAGGGGGAGCTGGAGAGCACTGAGGCACACAGGGACAAGGTAGAAAATTCAATTCAAGAATTGAAAAGCATTTTTCACCTTCTTGCAATGGGATTTCATGAGAACTGAATGTAAATGGAATCCCCCCCGGGGCCCCCCACCCCCGGGCATGGTGTTGTGTAGCTGGAGTCCCAGAGCGAGCAACTGCAGCTGAAGGTGAGGACTCTGCAGCTGGACTGGGAGACGGAGCAGAAGAGGAGTGTGTCCTACTTCAACCAAATCATGGAGCTGGAGAAGGAGAGGGACCAGGTCAGTGGCTGTGGACCTCCTGCTCAGTAAACCCCAGCAGACATCAGCTCAGCGATATGGATCATAGGATAGTTTCTGACCTCTCGCTTCTTAGCTAAAATAGGATATAGTCTACATAGTTCCTCCATTACTGATCATGATACTGTTGGCATTATCTTTTTTCATGTAGGTGTACACCCCCTGATAACCTTTTCTCCTCCATCTCATATTTCCTTCAGGCTATGCGAAGTCGAGACAGCCTGCAGTTGGAGTATACTGACTGTCTATTGGACAAGAACCGCCTGCGCAAACTCATCGCAGAGCTGCAGGCCAATATGGAGCAGCAGCAGAGAGAGCTGGAGAAAGACAGGGACAAGAGCAGGGAGCAGACTGCTTCCTGTCTACACTGTGTGAGTTGAAAGACACACACTCACACACACACATACACACACTCACACACACACATACACACACACACACACACACACACACACACACACACACACACACACACACACAAAGTCATTATCCAAACACAGTTTGGACATCCCACATCCCTTAACCCTCCTGTTATCGCTCCCCCCAGTCTCACCTGTCTCTGTGCAGCGAGGAGCAGTGTTATGGCCCCTGCTGCTCCTTAGGCCTGGACATGAGTCTGAGCCCTCAGCCCAACGGGACTTACCTGCTGCCACGCAAGGTAAAGACCCATCTTCATCATCATCAAAGGAGTGCTACACAAGCTGACACATGCTTTTAACCGAAATAATTAAATCATCATTTCATAGTTGTTTATAGCCATGAAGGTTTTTGTGGTTTGGGTAGGTGTCAAATCGAGACAGATCAACTAGATATATTCCCTGAATAACATTGTTGGTTTCACTGTAATCGACATGGCTCTTCATCAGGCAATTGTGGGGCCCTAGGCTATTGCCTACTTCGACAATGCTTCGGGCCAGCCCTGCTCTTCATGCTCTACTTGCACAGAACTATGAATGGAACATAATTTCCATACAATGATGTATAGTGACCTGCTGTGTACTAGATTGGTCTCATTGTTGTTTTGCTCAGAGTGACAGCTAGGATGTTGCCAGAGGAAACTTATGTACATGTCTGTGTGTTGGTACCTGTACCCGTCATTGTATAGTAGATCACCTCTCTGTTTTCGTTTCTGTCACAGTCTCCCTCTGGCCAAACCAATGAACAGTCTGGAGGTAAGATGACATCTCGATAAGAGAAACAAGGGGGTCAGGTTTTTGTGAAGGTTTAATTTGAAAGAAAATGACTTCTTTTGTCTGTAGGTTCCTGGTCCAACTCAGAAGAGAATCTGTTGATACCTGTGAGTTTTTACTTCAGTATGTTACTCCACAAATAGCATCAAAATATCCAAGGTACCGTTTATTTAGCATAAATTAAATGTCTGTGTGTTTGCACAGGACAGTGAGAAGGACATCAACAGGCTCTCCACCTTCCCCTTCCCTCCCTGTATGAACTCCATCAACCGCAGGATCAATACTGAGTGAGTGAACCAACACAACTACAGCCCCCAACACTCTCAGCTTGCACATTGAATATGTATGTCCTTCATCGTGAGTTTTCAATAGAAATCTTGTAAGCCCCTCCACCTTACATCAGTATGGTATCTCTGTGTGATGGAACATAGAGACATCATGATGAGAAGTCTTCTTTGTTGTGATCTGCTTACAGGTTTGATTTGGATTCCTGGGGCAGTGATGAGAATGACACCATCACTGGTAAAGTGTGATCGTAGCCTCCTATGTCCTGTAGCTTATTTGACTTTGCCCTGTTTTTAGTGTAGATGTGTGTCGTTGTGTCGTTGTGTCTCACCCTGTTGTGTGTTGTGTTTCAGGAGACCAGAGTGAACCTGGTATGTGGGACTCTTGGAGCTCCCTCCATTCCCATCTCTTCCCCCCTGACCTCGTCAACCTTCCGCCCGTCCCTCCCCACAAACCCCATCATAACAATCTTGGGTATGCCTCTCCTCCTAGTTCGTCCACCATGGTGCAGTTACTCGGGTTCACCCTTAACAAGATGAGATCTGTTAGACCAGTAATATGTATTCTATCTGTGATTATAATGACCCTATCCTTCTCCACTCCTTCTCTGTCCCTTCATCCCACCCCCTCCTCTACCCTCTCAGATTGGAACCCCTCTCTCCCGGTCCTAGCCCCCCCACCATGCCCAAACGAGCGAGAGGAAGCCTGGCGAATGATATCACCATCGTCGGGGGTAACCACACAGGGATCTTTGTTAGCAGTGTGACAGCTGGGTCTCCTGCTGAACAGTGTGGCCTTAAAGAGGGGAGTGAGCTGCTGGAGGTGAGACAGACACCAGGACATATTGTATACATACACATATACATCAGAGGAGGCTGGTGGAGGTAGAAATCAGAGGACAGGCTCATTGTAATGTATGGAACGGAATGAGGAATGGTATCAAACACACACACACACACACACATACATTGCAGACCAACAGACAGGAGGACATATCTATAACAGATATCTGTTATAGATACTATCTATCAAAAAGAGAAGAGGAAGAAAGGGAGTACAAGCAGAGAGGCAGAGGGTATGTTCACAGTTAAAACAAAAAATAGAGTGTGACAAGCATACGGGAAGTGTGACTGTGAACGGTAAGTTTGAGTTTAACTTTAATAGCAATGAGAACAGTGGTCACCAGACCAAACAGTTTGTACAGCTAGGTATAACAGACTAGAAGCCTGCAGTCCTGGGTGTACAGTACCTAACTGTCCTCCCTGTGTCTCAGCTGGAACGGGTTCTGTTTGGAGGAGGCAGTGTTCTGCTGAGTCAGTGCACTAGAGAGGTGGCCCATTTCTCCCTGCAGTGGTGGACCGAGCCAGCCACACTCAAACATCGGCCCAACACTGAGGGTGAGGCTTATTTTCTCCCTACCTTTTTGATTGATTGATTGATAGAGATAAAAGATATAGAAATATAGATATAATAATACAACTACTATTAGCTGCCACTGTTCCCCCTCATCCTGTCCTTAGCCTACTCCAAGCTGTGTGCCCAGCTCTCCTCTCCCATCTGCTATGGTGCTGACTCCTTCTACGTGCGCGTCAACCTGGACATAGACCCTCACGGTGACCCGCCCTGTCTGGGGGTGCGCTGTGATGACATCATACACGTCACGGACACACTCTACCACGGGAAGTACCAGTGGCGCTGCTCCATAGTAGAACCAGGCACAGCCAAGTGTCTGCAGGCAGGGGCCATGCCCAACTACAACAGGTAAACAAGTACTCATGTAGAATACTGATACTGATACAACATAACACTGCTACATTACTGACATTACTTACATTCTAATAAATGGGGCTGTATTATCTATTAGTATCTCTATTACAGAATAACCATTACCGTATGAAAGTATACAAATAAGTGATTAAGAAGGGAAATGACTATTTATGAGTATTCAGCTGGGATAAGTTGCTTTGATAAACGGAGGCTACATACTGCGTTGGGCTAGTGGAAATGTATGAGCCTTAGTGACTGTGTATCTATCCCCCTGTGTCTTCCTCTGTCTATCTCAGAGCGCAGCAGCTGTTACTGGTGAAGTTACGTACCATGGCTTTGGAGCAGAAGGATTTCAGGAAGAAGGTAAGTCCCCCTATTACCTGTTTGTTTATATTTATGAGCCTCATCTTTAAAGTAACCATAGGCAACCTCATTCTTTCCATTCTTCCCCTCCATTAGTTATCCAAGAAGGGCTCTGCGTGTGTGCGATTGGTCAAGGCTGTGTCCCCTAGCTGTCGTGGGATTGGTTCTACTCCACAGGTCCTCTACACACTCAGCCACCGTAAGCTCCTCCTCCTCCCACATCCTCTACTCACTTTACCCACTAACCTGTCAATCATTTCTTCATCACCTCTTGACCTCTCAGAGACGCAACATACTTCAGTGGCTACATAGAATTGAATGATTTTGGCGTTTAATTTTATACTCTGATATCTGGTTTATCATTCATTCATAAGAGTGTGTGTGTGTGTGTGTCTCCATGTCTCCACAGGTCACGAGGAGCACCTGATCCCCTACAGTATGGTCCAGCCTGTCCAGGTCAAAACCAAACGGCCTGTCATTTTCTCCCCTTCTCTGCTCTCTCGCAGCCTCATAGAGAGGCTGCTTCAGCCAGCAGATTCTGGACTGGACTTCAACACCTGCCAATCAGGTATACAAACACACCCTGGCAAATACAGTCTTCACTTCACACATGTCTAAGTAGATAACATATCCTGTACACACACATATCTCAGCCATAGGACTCTTGCCATATCTTTATTATTTATGTTCATTTAATGTCCACTAATAATGTGTCATTCTGTCATTCTTTTCTTCCCATTTATAATTTTTTCTCTGCTCTATTTGATCCATTGCTGTATCGTAGAGCCTATCCAGGCCTCAGCGAGACACGATAAGAAAGTTTTTCTGCTGGACGCCTCCACCCCAGAGCAGGCACTGGGAATACGGCTGCAGTCTATTCAGGATATAATGAGCCAGGTAGAACACGCTCAATCATTCTCTAACACACACGCATGCATGCACGTGCACACACACACACACACACACACACACACACACACACACACTCACTCTCTGTCTCTCCTGATGCGTTTCTCACACACTATCATTCATTTAATTTTCCCATATCTTGTCTCTGTGTCTGTCAGGACAAGCACTGCCTCTTGGAGCTAGGCCTTAGCAGTGTGGAGGGCCTGCTGAGACAGGGGGTCTACCCTATCATCATCCAGATCCGACCCAAGAACAAAAAAAACAAGAAACTGAAGTAGGTATCCATCCATCTGTGTATGTATGTATGTATGTATGTATGTATGTATGTATGTATGTATGTATGTCTGTGTGTGTCCTTGTGTCTCTATTGTTGTCATATAATATTATATTGTTGCTTGTTTGTAGCTGTCCAGGGAATGACACACAATCATTCAGTCAATCCAATGTATTTGTATTTAGACAAATGTCTTAAAGTGCTTCACCAGCACTTTGGACCACAATATTGGGCGGAGGTAGAATAGAACTGAAAATCTAGTTTTGAGGGGCTCAGAGCCCTACAAAACAACAAAACCCCATCTCTTTCTCTCTTTTGCCCATTGTTAGGAAGTTGCTGACAGGGCGTGGGGAGGATTGTGTGATGGAGGAGGTGTGTCAGGCGGAGGAGCTGCAGCTGGAGACCCTGCCTCTGCTGTACTACAGTCTAGAGCCCAGCGCCTGGAGCTGCACCGAGGAGCTGCTGGTCGCTATCCGCAATGCCATCCACAGCCAGCAGAGGGCACTGGCGTGGGTTGAGCTGGACAGGCTGCAATAAATCTCTGATCACTCACGATTTGTATTTTGTTGTTCTCACGGAGGCCTAGTTGTGAAAGCTTGTTGCATATACATTTTTTTTTTTTTAAATAGCTAGTTTTATCAGTAAATGTGAGGTTTTATTGAGATGATTTGTGAGTCCTTTTACAAATACTGTTTGATACAAGAATTGAGTGATGCTGCAGACCGCAGGACGTGAAGCTGTATTACAGAGAGGAAAGGGAGGTAGAGAAGATACTTTATTGATCCCAGAGGGGAAATTAAGGTGTTACAGCAGCTCATATCACAAACAACAACAAAATAAAGTGACAATAGAATAGAATAATAGAATAAAATAGACATCTGGAAACATTATATACAGCAAGAACAGTCCAGTATGATTTAACATCCCCCAGCCTGACTCTGATCACCCTGATCGAGCCAGCTGGAAGAGGAGTTGTGCAGTCTTATTGCGGCAGGCAGAAAAGATCTCCTATAGCGCTCCTTAGTGCAACGTGGTTGTAATAATCTGTTACTAAAGGAGCTTCTCTGCTCTGCCACAGTGTCATGTAGGGGATGGGAGGGATTGTTCATGATGGCCAGGAGTTTGGTCCTCATCCTCCTATTGGCCACCTTCTCCAGAGTGTCCAGGGTGACACCGAGGACAGAACCAGATTTCCTAATAAGCTTGTTCAGCCTCTTGGTGTCACCTTCCTTGATGCTGCCCCCCCAGCATACCACCGCATACAGCACTACGCTGACCACCACTGACTGGTAGAACATGTTCAGCAGAGTCCTGCACACAGCAAAGGACCTGAGCCGGCTCTGGCCCCTCTTGTACAGGACATCTGTATTACCAGTCCAGTCCAGAGGAGAATCATAGGGCTGCACAGAAGAGTAGGGTTTGCAGGTCAAATAAAGGATAAGTCTATTCTCCAACATTGTTAATGGAACCATATTGGCAACATGAAAATAAATGTTACACAGCATATCAGTAATAACACTATTGTTTCTACCAATACTAAACATCAACATTAAATAACCTATGTACCTAACTACCTTTTGTCTGATGATTGATTCATGACATTGTACTTTTGCCGATTAAATTCAACGTTTTATTACAATAATAATGTAATACAATTAGGGGGTAAAGTGGAAGTTGTGCTTGCAAACTCCCTAAGAAGTGCTCTGATAACATTCTTTGAATGAAAATGACGCCACGCTTTGGTAAGAATACGCCGCCCTGCTGCCGAGTGCAGATATGTATTTCTGCCCCCCTCCCCCCTCCCCCAGGCCATAGTCAACAACACAAGCTGCACACACTGCACAGAGAAGCAAAATGGCCGATAGTAAACTAACCGATCACACAGCGCTTTACAGCTATCAAGAGGTTATGCATGTTTTGTTTACAGCTTGAAAACTACATTCACACGACAGGATATTTACGTTTCCTCCGTTTTCTATTATTAACATTTCGCTTTTTGGTACTGTCATTTATTAATCTATCAGCCTTGACAGCCTCGAAGAACTAGCTTGCTGAGCTCAGCTAGCCAGCTTGTGTTAGATCTGCAAGAATTTTGCACAGAAGCACTTTATGTCGTTTGTGATTCCTGAGGTGAGTATTGAATTGTTGTTTCGCATAATAAAACGCTTAGCGCAGTGTTGTTTATTTTAATGATATTTGGTGTATGTATCTTTTTGTTTTTGGCTTGTGAATACGCTACGAACGATGGCAGATTAGCTTGCTGGCTAACCACAGCAAACGTCACTGAAGTTTTATCGTCGGTTTGGCCTTGTCAGTCACAGAGTAGTACTAGCTGTAGCGACTAGCAAGTAATAGTTGCATAGCTAGATGGGTAGTCTAACGTTACGAGTTATATACCTAGATACTGGACTAGAGCTAACTAACTTTCATCAGTGATGTCGGCTGCATGAATATACATTTCCTAAACTCTTCCCCAAGGGTGAAGTTCGTGACTAATGATGATAGTCGGCGTTGAGCATTAGGGTACATGGCACGCTATATTGTACTGAACGTTATGTTCCCCAGTCCTTCACCTTTGTGGAGGGCTTGCGCGAGACAAATCTGTCGCGAGCTGGGGGAACCTTTCAAGGGTCGTCAGGTTGGCTGTTTTAGGGCTCGAGGCTAGAATTCGGCCTTGTGCGAATATTGTCCTGTATTCTTGCAGTGCGTGTTTGAAGTTATTGCTATTTTATTCATGTATTTGGCTGTGTGGAAACCCAATTAATACTGAAGTGAACGGGATAGCTACATAACAGGTCTTGCTAGATCAGCAATTTTAGCACGGTTTGACTGGCCAATAGTTTAGTTTCACACACACTGACTGTAGGATTAACACTAGTTTGGAAGCTAGCTAGTTCTGTACAGCCCGCTAATTTGAGCGGCTTAGCTCTACTGCTGTACTTAAATTGTATTTAAGTTAGAGCTTACTTGTTAGTTTACAAGCCCTTGTCAGACCCAAATTGGTGACCCACCTTCCTGAGCGCAAGATAGCCGTGTATTTGTATTGTTTTATTTCCATACCTAAAACAAACGTCACACCATGTCTAGTTTTCAGCTTACTTGCGTTTTCTCTTTGCACACGCACTTACGATCGCGTCGACACGGAGCGGTAGATAAGTGTTTGGTAGGCGCTCTGCAAATTGAAGTCAAACAGACCACCAACCAAATGTCAACAGTCACCATGACACTTATATCCAGCCTGCCTGACATGTAACTTTCTAGTCACTGTGTCAGCCAATTGAATATTTCCTGTGCGTCAACGACAGTTTCTCTTTTATCTGCCTGTCCAGTGTAGTTACATTAACTTACATTAAGGTTATTGTTGGTGCGGAATTGTAGGCTGCTGGTGGTTTGAGTTGTAATCTTTGCTTGCCAATAAATTATGTAGAGAGTAGGGTGGCTATTGGGTACTACAGACTGTTGCCAAGGTTTAGTCTGGTTAACATTACAGTTCTGACAACACATTAACTAATTGTAATTGTGTAGGACTTCATTTTCAACAACTGTCACAATTAGTGTCTGATTGTTGTCGTCTAATTCAAGCAATTGGTAAAGCTAATGTATATGTGATGATGCCAGATACCAATTCACTGAATTCTTTCCAGATAGGAGAATCAGGAAAACGAACAGCAGTTCATGGAAGACAAGAAAAAGAAGAAAGAGGATAAAAGGAAAAGGGAAGCCTCCCAGAAGGTATAGTATATCAGGGCTTATCTCTGTAAATGACATAACCCAAGGAGTGCTCTGACACACTCCTCAATATGAAATCGTGTCTGTATGCATGTTCTGTAGCTGAAGGTCACAGATACAGTGCTCCTGTATTGTTGTATTAAAGCTACTGGTGATATGGGTGATTTACTTGGCACAGTTTGCCGATTGCATATGATGTCCTGACAGTCTTCTCTCATTTCAGGTGACTGAACAGAAAATCAAAGGTAAGTAACTGTAGGGCCTATGCCTTTTTTTCCGCTGTAGTTAATAGATTCTCCTGGTTCTAGGCCTGACATTATCTGACACCCCCCCCTTACTTAAAACAGTTCTAACGCAAGTTTGACAGGATGATATTTTTGCCTTGGTTGTATTGCCTCTTTGCCCCAGAGTTTCTTAATTTAAAACAGTTAACCTACCTCTTTAGTTTACATAGTATGTATAGTATGTATTCCTATGTCGAGCTTTGCTTATAATGTCTTGTCATTTGTCTCCATTTACCTTCACCACCTAGTGCCAGAATCAACCAAGCCCCTCCCCACCCAGTCACTAGCCACCCCTGGCTCGGTGTCCCCCAGCCCTGGCCCCGCTCCCCCATCGTCCCCCTGCCCTGCAGCCAGGGTCGCAGTTCCTCCGGGCGGGAACAATGCAAAGCGGGCGTCTGTGGCCAACGGACAGCCCGCCTCCGGAAGTCAGCAGCCCTCCCAGCAGCAGCAGCAGCAGCAGCGCTACATGCCCAGAGAGGTCCCCCCGCGATTCCGCTGCCAGCAGGACCACAAAGTGCTACTGAAGAGGGGCCAGCCACCACTGTCCTGTATGCTGCTGGGGGGAGGCAGTGGTCGGGGAGCCACCACACCCCCTCTCTCGCAGGGAGAAGCCCCCAATGCAACCACAGCTGGAGCCACAGGTGGGACAAAGCAGAGATTCATTCATTCATTCATTCATTTTATTTATCTAACCGGGATAGTCCACTCAGTAACAAGTGTCACTGTGCAACATACAAGTTACATATACATACTTGAAATCATACATTCAGTTATATACAAATGCTGTCGTCAAGATGCCAATAAACTGTTTGCTCTTTCCACACAGATCCCAATGTGGGTTCATCTTCTCCTCCGCCCGCTCACTCCTCATCCTCATCTTCAGTCGCTGCTTCTTCTTCTACTTCAACTTATGCAAATTCCACATGGGGGGTGGGCTCTGGCAGCCAGCCCCCCTCTCAGGGCTGGGAGAAGGTGATAGTGGACGGGACTGACCTGGAGGAGTGGCCTAGCATTGTGGGCGGGGGCAGAGGCGGTACGGAGGGAGCTGTAGAGCTGGACGGCCCCAACAACAACAACAACAGCAGTGCCTCGTGGAGTGACAGATGTGTCCAGCAGCAGCTGCCACCAAGGGCAGGAGGAGGAGGTGGAGGTGGATCTGGAACAGGGGCGGGGAGCTCACAGAGCCCCTCCCCACCTCGCTCCTCACCTTCTTCTTCCTCCTCACTCAATGAATGTGTGCAGTCTGGTGTCGTGTGGGGCTCCTCCACTCAGGCTGGAAGCGGGGGGTCAGCGGTCGTAACAGCGGAGGGGCCAGCAGCAGCGCTCTACAATTCCAAAGTCTCCCCTCTTCCTGGGTCTCAGGAGAGCCCTCTTGGTGTCAACAACAACAGTGGGGTCCCTGGTGCCAACTTCAACCCTAATGCCAACCCCTCCGCCTGGCCTGCCCTGGTGCAGGATGGGGTGACGGGGGCTGGTGCAGCTACCACTGAGGGTGTGCCGCCCTCTTCATCAGCATCATCAACATCATCCACCATCACAACATCCTCCTTCTCTGCCAGTACCACTCTCACTCATCCGCTCTCCTCTGTGAGTCAAGCTAGCCATCAGCACCAACTCCATGAAATGCCTGCCAGGGATGGGGAACAGCAGCAGCACCTCCGTGGGGACTGGGGAGGCGTGGGGCCAGAGCTCGGAGGGGGACCAGGACCAAATACAGGGGGTGGAGATGTCATGGACTGTGGGGTTGTGGGAGGGAGCGGGAATCTCTCTGCCTCTCCGTCCTCCTCCACAACCTCTTCCTCTTCATCATGGAGAGCCTTGCCTCCCCCCTCCTCTAACCTCAACACAGGTGCCTCTAAGACTGATGGTTGGGGAGGAGGAGGAGGAGGAGGAGGATTGGATGCAGCTCAGGGGCAGGAGGGGAATGTGTGGGGGGGCTTCGGCAGCCATGGTGAGAAAGCAGGGTCGGTGGGAGAGAAAGCATGGGGCACGGGAAATGAGGGTAGCTCAAATACCCCAGTGGTATCTCAGGGAGCTTGGGAAGGGGCCGCAGAAGGGGAGTGGGGCGGCAGTACGCAGGGGTCAGGGGGGTCTGGGGGTATTGGGGGTTCCGGGGGCAACCCAGCACTAGGAAGTAGCGGTGGAGGTGGGAGCAGCAGCAACAGCAGCAGCAGTGGACGTAGCGGCGGTGGTGGGGGTGGGGGCGTATCCCAGGACTCTGCCTCTCCAACGTTTGCGACTACACCAAGAGCTTGGGACAATCAGAAAGGAGTTGAGGCTGGGGATGGAGGAGGAGGAGGAGGAGGGGGGGAATGGGGAGGCCAGGGCGGCGGAGGAGGAGGAGGTGGAGGTGGTGGTGGTGGTGGTAGTGGTGGTCCCTCGTCCTCCAGCGGAGGAGGCTCCCGGGGTGGGAGCAGCGGTGCCGGTGGGGCTCACAATCAGAACCAGGAGAGAGACTCCCGCTATCACCGCTCCAGCAACCCTCCCCCCGACCCCGAAGTGGCCTTACAGAGCATGCTCAGTCGGTCGGACCTGGATCCCAGGGTGCTGTGCAACACCGGATGGGGGCAGACCCAGATACGTCAGAATGTGGCCTGGGACCTGGAAACAGCCAGAGGAGGAGTGGGTCGAGGTGACGGAGGAAGTTCTTCCTCCTCTTCTTCTGCTTTTTCATCTTCAACCATGAACACTACTGGTCGTGCTCCTGCTTACCCCACTAACACCGGTTCAATGACTACTGATCAATCTGCCGGGGCTCACACGCCTGCTATGAACACAGGGCCAGGCCCGTCACCTTCAAGGGACGGCTGGGATGGAGGGAGTGCTTCCCAGCCAACCCGTGGTTGGCACCGCCAGGCGGTGGACATGAGGAACCCTTCTGCCTCCGGGGCGCCAGGGGAAGATCTCGAAGGCAACCAGGGAAAGACATCTGGAGGCTGGGGGGATCCGGGTCCATCAGAGGGCCAAGGCAAAGGGTGGGGGGGTGTGGAGCAGGAGTGGAGAGAGCGCAAAGGGGGTGGAGGAGGGAACTGGCGAGACAGCGGAGAACAGGGTGGCGGAGGAGGAGGTGGCTGGGGAGGTGGTCAGGAAGAGAAAGGTACAGGTTGGAAAGAGATGGGTAGGGGTGAGGGAGGAGGTAGGGGTGAGGGAGGGGGGTGGGGACAACGTGGTGGGGGAGGAGACTGGGGCCAGAGAGAATCTAAGCCAGCCGGGGGTGGAGGGTGGGGTGAAGGTAGGGGTAGAGGTGGGGGGAACTCTGATGAGGGGTCATGGGGTAACATGGATGACGGAGGCCCACAGAGAGGTTGGGGCAATGGAGGAGGAAGGGGAGGAAGTAGTAGTGACATGGGTGGCAAACCCCACCAAGACTGGGGCGCCAAGCCGCACTCAGCACAGATACCAAACAGCCAAGCGGCACCCCTGAAAGCCCCAAATCAGCAGCAGCAGCAGCAGCAGCAGCAGCAGCAGCACCAATCACAGACTCAACAACAGCCCCCGGCACCAGGGGTCAGATCAGGAGGTCCTCCCTCCCAGACTCAGAACCAAAGCTCGGGCTGGACAGCTGGCCCCATCCCCCAGGTCCCTGGTGAGGCCCTGGAGCCCAGCGGCTGGGAGGAGCCCTCTCCTCAGTCCATCAGCCGTAAGATGGAGATTGACGACGGCACTTCTGCTTGGGGTGACCCTGACCGCTACAACAGCAAGAATGTGAACCTGTGGGACAAGAACAGCACTCCCCCTGGTCAGCCGCCGCCACTGCAGGGTCAAGCTCAGCAGGGTCAAGCTCAGCAGGGTCAAGCTCAGCAGGGTCAAGCTCAGCAGGGTCCACCACCACCGCTACAGCAGCAGCCACCAAGGAGACAGCCTGGGATACCAGGGAACAGGGACACCAACTCTGGCAATGCACCTGGAATGGGTGAGTGATGCAAAATCATACTGATTCAAGGGTTCTCCCTGGGATGTTTTAACAAGGTGGCGCTCGATTCCATTACAAGAACCGACTTGTTTATTCATGTCAAAATGTGTTAAATATACAGCTAAAACCCTGAATTAACTGAGCAACATAGTAACAGCTTCATTTTTAACAGTGATGTCATTGGAGATCAAAGATTGTTACTCAAAAATGTTATTAAAAAGAGTAAATGTCTTTGTAAATTGCTCTGAAATGTTTACATAGTGGCAGAGCCAAGTCGACACGGTGGCGCAGCGTCCGTCTTACATTCTTTGAGGAGAACCCTGGATTCCTTTGCAACGTTGTTTGCGAGCTATCACAGATGTGGAAAAGGGAGATTTGCCTCTCTTAAACTTCCTATAAGTTCTGCTCAGATTCTCAACCGTGTATTACCCTTTTCCCCCTGGTTTGAAGCATTGCCTTCAGTGACTCCGTGGGTCAGGTGTAAATACCTAACGATGTATTCTTTGTCAAGGCTGGGGAGGAGGAGGAGGTGGAGGAAACCATGCTGGACAATCTGTGGACAATGGCTCTGGTTCCTGGGGGCAGACGACTTCCGATGCACCAACGACCTGGGGCGACCCAGACGACTCCAGCAAAACCTCTGGCTGGGGAAACCCCTCACCCAACCCGGTCAAATCTGGTAAGACATTTCAATGAACTTAAGTTTTTATTGTGGTGCAAATTATTATGGTTTTAGTAGCTGAGTGTTGCCTCTGGGGTCTGTTTCGGATGGTGCTAATTTACAGAAGAATTGGATTGCGTAGAGCAGGCAGGCACTGTATGATTCTGCCATCTAGAATTTAGAATCATGGCAGCTGTTTATATGCCATTGGAATGTTCAATCTCCAACATTCTTTCACCTTGTTGAAGAGACTCTTGACCAAATTAAATGACAGCTCTTAAAATGACACACTTTGTATGGTTGTCCCATAGGCTCAAAGTCAGGTCAAGAGGGCTGGGGAGGCAAGGGGGAGAGCTCGATGGCTGCATCCCGTCACTCCAGCTGGGAGGAGGAGGAAGATGGGGGAGGAGTGTGGAACAACACAGGCTCCCAGGGCGGCAGCAACTCCTACAACTCAGGAGGCTGGGGGCAAGGCCCTGGGGGCAAGAGGGGCAACATGAAGGGTGGAGGTGGAGACTGGATGAACCCCATGTCGAGACAGTTCTCAAATATGGGCCTCATGGTAAGTTGTTTCTATTAAAGTAACAACATATTGTCAGTCTGACTAGTTTCCATGAAGCAGAACATGGCGACTACAATGAAACATGTTTGATCTCCTTACAGGGTGATGACCCCAGTGTTGACAAAAAGCTTGAAGGAGACAAGAGAGGGATGAATGACTACAATGGAGAGATGCGGCGAGGAAGAGGCGGAGGAGGTTACCGTATGTCTAGTTCCAAAGAGATGGGGCCTGGAGACCTTGGGCCTTACGGTGACAAGGTATAAAGAGGCGGTGATTGTTGCTCATTCACAATACAGCCCCTGGGCACTTGTGACAATCTGAGAAGATTGAATAGGTGTACAGCAAGGGATGTGGTGAAAATTCTACCTAGCCTGGCTTATGAAAGGCCAACCATAATGTTTACACCTATCCTACCCTCTCTGATCTACACTAGTGTCTTGGGTTAAGGGGCTAGCAGTTCGTTTAGGATTGGGCACATGTGTGTCCTTCTTACACCTATCCTTAGTGTCCTTGAAGCTGTGCCAATTAGTGCTTATAGATTTGCCCAGCTAGTTGGTGCTTATTCATTACACTAATGTGAGCTGACAATAGCTAGAGAACTAGCATCAACCATCTTTCTAGATCCTAATCTTCAATCAGAGAGGTCTCTGTTACCTCTCTTTTTTCTGTCCATTAAACTCTACTTTTCCTGACAATTTGTGTGTTTCTTGTTCAGATGAGCGGTCATGGTGTATATGGTGGCAGCAGTGGGATCCCTCAGTCTCGGGGGATGCACCAGCCTGGGATGCATCCCATGAACCCCTCCTCCCAGGGCTTACGTGCACAAGTGCCTCATCAGTACCTGTCTGCCCAGGTGTGTTATTTTACCTTGGGGGTTGTTGCTGAACCTCATCAATATGTACGTGTTGTTTATTTTGATAGTACGGTCAGGAGTTTGGTTATTTTACTCCCATTTCACAGTGGCTGTGATGGTTGTGATTTACAAACACAAAAGCATTTTGTGACATTGGCATGATTTTTTCTTTATCCAATTCTAAATTCCACACCCAAGTATGTGTTCCGTCTCCACAGTACTGAAGGTTGATGCTTGGTACCCTACCTCCATAGTGCAATTCAATCATCATTCAAGCTCATTCAAGTGTAATTTGTGTATTTCCTTTATCTGGTGTTGCAGGTGCCAGGCTCTATGATGAAGCAGATGCCCTCTCCTGGCAGCAGTGTTGGTGGAGTGGTGGGAGGAGTAGGAGGTGTTGGGGGCATTGGAGGAGTGGGGGGCGTAGGGGGTGTTGGAGGAGGGGCGTTCCCTCCTCAGCTCTCACCGCAGCAGCTTGCCATGCTTAGTAACATTTACCCCCACGTGACGCAGTTTCACCTGGTGAGTACACCAACATCACTTACAGCTTTAAATTGGTTATATAAGTAGAGAGATACATTGATATGTATCATGGATACATTGAATTAACAGTTATGTCTGATGCATTGCATGCACCATAACACTTAAGATTGTGCTAATTTCCAATGTTGGTCCCTAGTTCACTGTGTACCGGCAGTACCTAATCCATCCATCAGTACCAAAATCCCCCAGTAAATTCCCACTGCGTTCAACAAAATATACATGGATATCCATCTATTTATGGCTATTGTAGAACAGCTTCTGCATACCGGTTCCCTCAGAGGAATAAAATAATACAACCAAGTGGTTTGTTCTATGCTAACCTACATCTGTCTCCCTCCACCCTCCAAGGCTTGTCAGCTCCTTCTGCAACAGCAGCAGCAGCAGCAGCAACTCCTACAGAACCAGAGGAAGTTCCCCCAGCCCCAGCCTCTACGCCAGCAGCCTGACCCACAGCAGGTACTGTCACATAATCCTGACCTTATCATCGCCATGAAGCTTGGTTGTAGGTTTGATTCACCCACAGGCTGAATACGTGTTATTAGACTGTGAATCACCTTTGGTGAAATGACCTTATTATGTTTGCGAGAGATTTCCAGCATGTTGTTAACCACAACGCTTTCTTTTGAGTTGTACAGTGTTTTGAATCCTCATCTCTGTTCTGTCTCCTCTCTCTAGCTGGCCAGGATCATGGCTATTCTGCAGAGGCAGCAGCAACAAGGAGGGGTGGGTGGAAGCTCCAAATTGTCCCCGTCTCACCTTGGAGGGGGTACATCCAAACAACCCATGGCAGACCCCCTGCCGCACCCTGGTATGGGCGTGCCCTTGTCAGACCTTCATGCCAAAACACAGGGGATGTACTCGGGTGAGTCCAATGGTTAAGGGCCCACAGGGGTTTATTCAAGTGGATGAAACCATACAAGTAGAATCCACAGCTGCTGGTCCTCTGGCCAGAGAGTTTTGACTTGCATCAGAATGTTTCGTTCTATGAGTTTTAATTCTATTGGTAAAACGTTCAGATGTTGCATGTAGAAATGTAATCTATTGAGCTGACATTATTCCCTATTCTACATGACAGGTAACCATATCTGTCCTACCCAACACATTGTCATCTCATCATCTCAGCTGGGGTTGGGGGCAGTTTGAACATGAATTTACTAAATTAAAGAAGTCGATGGGGGGGGGGGGGGGGGGGTTCAATTCACATCTTGCATTGAGTGAATTTGAAATCAAATTGACCCCAACCCTTATCTGAATGTTCTGGGAGGTGCAGTACAGTGCCTCCCTGAACAAGCCCTTCTAGCTCCCTAGCCTAGCGCATTATAAAGGCTTACGTTGGCCAATCTGTTTGTTTACCTTCTACCACTCAGTAGCAGGTCGAAGCTGAGCCTTCTGTAAATCATATCATTTTTTTTTCTTTTTTAAAAAAAATGTTTTTAGGGCATTTCTGCTTTATTGCGATAGAGACAGTAGAGATTGACAGGAAGGATGGGAGAGAGAGAGAGGAGGGATGACATGCATGATAGGTCGGGGGTCGGAATCGAACCGGGAACCTTGCGATTATGTGGTAAGCGCATTAGTGTGATAC
The DNA here is from genome assembly GCF_951799395.1 of Argentina silus. Classification (NCBI taxonomy): domain Eukaryota; kingdom Metazoa; phylum Chordata; class Actinopteri; order Argentiniformes; family Argentinidae; genus Argentina; species Argentina silus. The sequence goes on from NC_139663.1 coordinate 11,993,358, forward strand.
GCCACTAAGCGCCCCCTGTGAATCATATCTGACTAATTTGTGAAAACAGCGGCTTGTATGTCACTGTTGCCGCGACAACAGTCTTTCATTTTAATCATCCAGTCCCTCATTCGCTGGTGTTTTGATTTCAGAAGGATTACACAGGCGCAGGGGTTTAAAAACATAACCTCCATCTTGGCTCAAAAATGGGATTGAATTAACGTCATAGTTTGCAATCTGACCATGGTTTCTCTCTCTCTCTCTCTCAGGGCTTGCCCCCGGGGGGAACCTGTCAGGGCTGGAGCTGGGCTCCATGATGGGGGGCATGGGGGGCATGAAGGACGGAGGGGGGCAGCAGTCCCGCTTCAAATGGATGATGGAGGGACACTCTCCGACCCCCTCTCCCCCAGACACAGCCCATCACAAGAATGGTAACAGAATGCTTCAGTGGCTTCTAATGTGAACATTTCAGGGAGATCCACTGGGCTGGTGTTATTGTTTTATACAACGATTAGCACTGAGTAAAACCATATAATGGATAGTTATCGACCTCATCATTTCTGTCGAACTCCACTCAGAGCCTGTCTTGAAAATGAGCATTTATCTCAATGAGACTAATCTGGATACATGTTTTAATAAAATGTCAATGTAACTAAATCATGTTTTGTAACTCTCTTGTTTTTGTCTGTGTTCTCCCCCAGGCCCTTTGCCCAACCCTATAAAAACGAGAGGAGGCTCTCCTTACTCCCAATACGAGCTGATGGGAGGGGATGGGATGGGGATGCCCCCTCAGGGCCCCTCTGACAACTGGCACCGCACCCCCGGGAGCAAGATGGCCACCAAGACTGGGACGTCCAGCTGGCCCCCAGGTAATTCACTCTCAGTGCCCCAGATAACCTGACCATACCCAATGCATAGGGCCAGGAGTTTTTCTTAAACATGTGACCTGACGATGCCTGTAGTTTTCCCCGAAGTCAAGTGACGTGGTTAGGAAAACCTCTGGACCCTACGATTGCACAATACCATGGAAAACATAGTAGCACCAAAAAGTTTCAATCTTTCCAAACTCATTGGTTGTCTTTGTCATGGTTACAGAGTTCCAGCCCGGAGTGCCCTGGAAGGGGATCCCGAGCGCTGACCCTGAATCTGATCCCTACATGACCCCTGGCAGTGTGCTGGGCTCCCCTGGACCCCCCAGCCTCAGCGACTCTGATCACCAGTTACTGCGAGACAATACAGGTGTGGATCACTGCTACGCTATGGGTTTATAAATTAGTATGCTTAGTAACTTTTGTGAATCCCTTCTCAGTGCGAAGTGCTAGATATCAATACACTGAGAGCTGCCTGGCTAAGAATGTGTTTGATAGCTTACCATAATTGTGCCATATTGCAGTATTTATTGACAATATCTCTCTGTTTTTGTCGGTTGCAGGGCCAAACCCCTCCCTCAACACCTCGCTGCCTTCACCAGGTGCCTGGCCCTACAGTGCCTCAGACAGCCCCCTCGGCAATGCACACAGCACAGGTACACACACACACACACACACACACACAGAGAGCACATGTGGTCGGTCTCGCTATCTCTGTGAACAGTTGTATGGTCTATTGTTAGACTGAATGAGCTGATCTTGAACTTGTAATTACTTACATACTGTAGTTTGCAGTATAGATAGATAGATAGATAGTTATAGATCTATAGTCAGTGCACTTAGTATCTCCGTAGTTAGAAAGTGCAGTATTATATCTGAATATGAGCTGTTTTTCTTGGGTCGTATTTTAAGCTGTTCTTTACATCGTCTCCTCAGCAAAGTACTCGGAGTACAAGCCCAGCTGGCCCCCTGAGCCCATCGGACACAACAAGCTGTGGAAGACCAATCGCAACAGCTCCCAGCTGCCACGCCCCCCTCCTGGCCTCACCAGTCAAAAACAGGCCTCGCCCTCCCCATGGGGCAGCGGTGGCCCGCGGTTGGCCAGGGGCTGGGGAGGGGGCGGCGGTAATCAGGATTCTAGATTTGGGCCAGGTACTGTTTATTTTTCTCCAGATGGAACAAAACCATGTGAAGTTAACCATTTCCTACCCATCTCACTTAATACCAAGCTGTTTTATAATATCCGTGTGTACACACACTCACTGGCTTGGCAATGTTGTATGATAGAGGGCTCATGCAGGTGTGTGAAGTTACGACACCTACAGATATGTAGTACAGGTGTATGTAAAACGTATATGATTCTGTCATGAATCCCCAATGTTTTGCCTCACACACCCCTTAGGTAGGATATAGATGTCGTCTCTCTTGACTGCCTGTGTTTCTTCTCTTGACTGCCTGTGTTTCTTCTCTTGACTGCCTGTGTTTCTTCTCTTGACTGCCTGTGTTTCTTCTCTTGACTGCCTGTGTTTCTTCTCTTGACTGCCTGTGTTTCTGACTGTCCTCTGTTCTCTCCTCTGTAGGCTCAGCGTGGAGCGACGGTGGGGCCTCCAGAGGCAGCTGCTGGCTGCTGCTCAGCAACCTGACCCCTCAGGTACAGAATATGAGAGAAGAGAGGGAGGGAGTGGGTGGAGGGAGAGAGAGAGAAAGGGGGGAAAAAAGGAGAGATGGAGAGAATGGAAAATATTAGCATTGTCACCTATGAGCTTTGGATAAAGAGAGAGAGAAATTGAACAAAAGGATGAGTAGGAGAAGAAGGGCAGCAGGGAAGTAAGGTGTGTGTGTGTGAGTGGGGAGGAGGGCAATTCAGAATTTTATGGTTTTCCGACCCATCATCCAAGCAGCATTGATCACCGGTGTACAACAAAATGGCCTTCGGAGTGCACAAGTGTGCGGGCGTGGGTATGAATTTGAAGGCATTAGCTGGTCGTTCTCATTCATCAGCAGTCTCCTTCAGTGTATCTTATGCAAATGTGACGGTATAATGCGTGACCCAGGCATAATTGGATTGTGGAGTCGGATGATCCATTTAATCAATTAAGGACTGCATGAATGACTCTGGCATGGAAGGGCTGCTCTGGGAAAAACAGGATGGAAAATGTTTAATTATACAGCCAGCTCCTTTTATAGTCTTACACTTGCCCCCCCCCCCCCTCCACTGCCCGCCCGCCCACACACACACACACACACACACACACACACACTTAAACCTTTCACTTTCCCCACATATTGATTGCTTGTTGTCACTGGACAATTTGTACACACACACACCCCTACCTACATTAACCTTTCCTTTCTCCTACAGATCGATGGCTCCACACTGCGGACTATCTGCATGCAGCATGGCCCCCTGCTGACCTTTCACCTCGGCCTGACCCAGGGCAGCGCTCTGATTCGCTACAGCACACGGCAGGAAGCAGCCAAGGCCCAGGGTGCACTGCACATGTAGGTTACCCCTCCACGTACGCACGCACACACACACAGATGCACACAGAGCTTCTAGGTGGCATGCGTAACGCCTGTGATATAAACTTCACAAATGTGCCCATGTTAGTGTTACACCTGAATTATTCATTTTTTTCATGCCCAATGATATAAAATTGTGGTAGCTTATTGCTTGATTTCATTTAGTTGCTACAGTGATTTCAGTTGTTCAGCAGTTTTCTTACATTAAGCTTGTAATATACTGTAATGGAAAACCATTATGAACAAAGAGGCCTTTCAAAAAGATCCACGTGTATTGTCAGTTAATCTGATCTTAAAGAAAAGCCAATCTTTATTTTCTTCAATAAAATAGACTACTGGACCTCCTCTCTTGTTTATCTCTAGGTGTGTTCTGGGCAATACCACAATCCTGGCGGAGTTTGTGAGCGAGGAAGAAGTCGCTCGCTATTTTGCACATTCCCAGGCTGGAGGGGCGGAGGGGGCCAGCACAGGGGGGGCAGGGACGACCCAGGGGCCGCAAGGAACAGGCACGGTGGTGGCCAGCAGTGGAGGCAGCTCCCCTGGGAGTGAACGCGGAGGAGGCGCTGGAATAACTACGGGTGGAAATGGAAATGGTGGAGGAGGAGGGGTCTTGGGTAGCGTGGGGCCTTCTAGCTCTGGCTGGCAAAGCTTGGATGGTACAGGCAACTCTCCGGACGCCTCTTCAGCCCAAGGACCGGGGCTTGGTATATTCGCCCAGTGGAGCACCAATGGGGCTGGGGAGGGGGGAGGAGGGGGAGGAGTGGAGTCCGGGAGGTCGGGGCTCTGGGGAGGGGTGACTCCGGGCTATCCCAGCAGCAGCCTGTGGGGCGCGCCCCAAATGGAGGACAGGCACCAAATGGGCAGCCCAGCCGCCCTGTTGCCTGGCGACCTGCTGGGGGGAGGGGCTGACTCCATCTGACACACGCCCATATAAGTATATATTTAGACACACTGACACAACATACACTGGGAAACACACACTCTCATAAATGTATCTACGTAAACATGCATACATACATTAATTCGTGTACACACACACACACACACGCATACATATACAAACACACATATAAGCAGAAATGTGAGACATGCTTACACACATTCTCATGGCCAGACTTAAGCTAATATATAAACAAATGCAGGGACTGTTAGATGTGTATAAGGCCTTTTTCCACAGATGAAGATTTCAACTGCTAGACTTGAACCTGAAAAAAAAAAAAATGAAAGTCCTTCGGTCTGAGAGACTTGACAGGAGTGCATTGTGCTTAGTAGGGGACTTTACAGATTTACATACACATGCACACACCAAATACAGACACGCCTTCAGACAGACAGGCACTGTAACAGCATTACCTGCATCGTATAGGAGACCTACATGATGTGGGACAACCTGCAGTTTCCATTCATGTCCCCCTTAACGGAGACTGAATCAAAACACATGCAAACACTGCTCTGATTGACAACAGAACTGTATCTTACTGTGTATGTTAGTTGTTTTATTTTTTCCGTTTGTTTGTATGGGTGTTAAACTTTTTTTTTCTTTTTTTTGAGCAGTGGAATACTGAAAATGTCATTGTTCCTTTTCAAAATGCTGACCTCCTACTGTTGTTTTTCTCTCTCTTGCTCTCTCTTTCAATCACGTTTGTTACCGTTACTATGTGATAATTGTTGAATTCTGGCAGTACGAGGCTAAGTTGCATTTCTCCATTAGTGTGGGACACTGTGCAGAAAACGACACAGTACGTGAACGTGTGTGTGTGCGCGTGCGTTAGTGAGAATGAGACCAAGTGAATAAACCCTGCGTTAACTCGTGTGTGCAAATGTGAGGAAAATGTATGTGCGCATGTTACTGCCTGTCATGACTAGATTGTGCAAGGCTGCTTTACAGAAGGTCTAAACTAAATGTTTTGAGTGCTTTCGGTATACTGCTGACTGTGTTCAAGAAACATTGGCACTAATGCTTTGTTTGTTTTTGTTTTTTTTCTCATTTTAAGTTGAGTGTTTTTTAGCTGACTTTTTGTCTTTTTTATCGTCCGACCTGCAATAATAAAAAGAACATTTTAATGACAAAGAGCTGAAGGCATACGCATTGAGTAAAAGGACATGCCAAATCTTATCTAACTGTGTGGAGTGGGTGGGGGGTTGTTTACAAATGCAGAAAAAGAGTTACCGTACGTTTTTATGTTTTGTTGTTGTGTATTCGTTTTAAATTAAGACAGGCTTTAACACTCCTGTTCAGTGTTTCGTTTTGAGATTTTACAAAGGAAAAAAATATTTAAACAAAAAGAGAACAAGATTATTAATAAAGATGAAAGTATTGGCTTCTATTTGTGTTGTCATTATTCATTGTATTATCTGTTTGCTTTCGTAGAATTACCTTAATGCTCAGGTACGTCAACGGCCTACACACTCTCGCTCCACTTTCCACGACACATACACACACAGGCATAAGCCTGTGTCCATCTGTCACCTTTCCCACCTCTTTGAAATCTTCACCAATCCAATTTATGAGCCGCAGTTGCCAACAACCTCGTCTCACTTGCAACTAATAGGATGTACCTTCCTCAGATCACCTATATTACCAGCACATTGGTATTAATATAGATGGTGTCACATGAGATCTAGGCACAGTTAGACACGCCGGTCAGCACCATCAATGCACAGTCAGTGGAAAAAGTCCTTGTTTTGATTGGACCTTTGCTTTAACTACTGCCGCTTTGGTCTACTGTCCAGTGCCCAGAATTTAAAAACGTTTAATCTAGAACAGAGCAATCTGGGTTCTTTTTTTGCTATGCAGGATCAGATCTATCTGGCAGATTTTGAGTAGTATATGGGGAAATCTGCCAGCTCGTTCAGATCCTGGATAGCAAAAAGGTTTGGCTATTATTATGAGATACCAAGCATCAAATAGTGGAGTCCTATGATTAATTAATTAATTTAGACAATTAAACAAATACATATACAGCCAAAACATTACAGCACTGGCAATAACCTACACATGAAATGCAGGAATATATAACTTAAATAATATGACCTTGCATATAGACAAAGGCTCCCAACATCTGAATAAAAGACAACTCAACTCAACTTTGTCAGTGCTTCAACTGTAAGTGTTTTTCTCTGGCCATCTCTGAGGCTTACCCTGCTAATTCCTAAAATCTGTGACAATCATAACTGTAATCTTTCGGCAAATATAGACACATTCTGGAGATATTCTATGTCTTTAAGGCAATCCGGGTGCTTCTGACATCCTGTGAATGACATCATCGATGTTGTCAATGGTGCGTTGCAAGTGACGAGAGGGGGAGACAGACTCTGGTGGAGAGAGACTGGCATTTGTATTGAAGCTTCTTAGGGACTATCAACAGGGAGTACAGCCGACGCAAGAGGAAAATTGGGGTATGAGAGCCGCCAGAATCCGCTCCCATCCTTCGCTACCCTGGGCCCTGTCTGACTGACAACCACCGGATCAGCACCGCAGCCGAACCACCTCTCGGATAAACCTAGTATCGGGTGAGTAGTGGACCGGGGAACCGGGGAAACCAGTGGGGAAAGAGGGCTTGATTCGGTCGAATCAGAGTCTCATATCCTGAGCGTCGGAGGGGGGGGAGGGGGCGAATGGATGGCTTTCGACACTGGAGAACGTAGGGTACCCCAGTGTGTAAGGGTGCGGTTGCGAGAATAAAGTAAAAATTCAACTAATAACATACAACATTAACTATTTGTAAAGCTGGATGGTGTATCTTTTAAATGGTGTGTACGGCTCATACACGGTTGAGTCCTAAAGCTAATTCTAGGCGACTATACACAGTAGCCACAACCATTGCTAGCTTGCCACTATTACTACACGGACAGCTGGTATTGCCACTGTAGCAGGGCAACCTTTTGTCTGAACTGTACTCAGAGGTAACAATTGTAACCAGTTCCCTTAGTTAATATCGTAAATTGTAACGTAATTGCAGTTCATCTTCCGAACGTAACTGATGTGATTTCCCCACATGATTGTTACCAGTGACTGCTTTGTAAAGGGTGACGTACTAAACAGGGAAGATGGGATGTAATTTTTACACAATTGATAAATTAGTTAGATGATTTTGGAACATGCACATAATATGCAGTAACCCAGGAAACGGAGATAAAATGGCCTGTTGTGTAGTTTTGAAAGGGGGAACCAGCCTCTTTTCATGTGATTGTGAAATCCTGCTAGCTTTGGGTTTGTGACAGCATTTCTCTTAAAGAGAACGCATTGTGATTCTATGTAGGTTACAGGCCTAATGATGAAACGAAATTAGCAAATCTGCACTGTCGTCTTTCGAGGGGGATGGCAGTACTATTACATGATGTTGAGCGTGTATGGATTAGCCTTTGCTTCATTGTATGGGCAGCTGTCCCACCAAAATGTTATGCCTGGCTGCAAACTGCAGTTAGTGTAGTAACTCTCATCCATTGATGAAGCATCTCACAGATGCATTAGTCAGCTGCAAAATCATCACTTGTCCCTGCTGTAAGTCTGCTATTGAGCTTCTCATAACCGTCTATGACACATCAAGTGTGACTACGTATTCCATAGCTGCCTGCCTTGCCTTATGAAGTCATGCACGGAGCAGTGATATTAAACGAGGTGTCACTGTTCCCCACCAAGTAATTAATGAATGGCACTTAGTGTATAGTTCTTGATTAATGCTGGTGCCCTGAATTGGGTCTCTGCACAAGGAACCCTCTTGCTGTAATGAAACCTAACTCTTTATTAACCCTAATCCATCTACTCCATCACATCCGTATTTCTGTCTGTCTGCCCCTTAGTTAGCTGTATAGCATGTAGCCTCTTCTGACAATGCCACAAGCAATGGAAAGCTTCATAGCAGTTGATGGCATAGTTTCTTACATGATATAGGGTCCCCTTGGTAGGAGACTAAATGCACAGGACTAGTCCTGCACAACTGATGACTTCTTAGATGCCTGAGTTGTTACACCAATACAACTCGAGTTAGGTTGTCTGAGAATGCTTTGTTTTTCAACGTCATTAAGCTCAGTCATGAGACACTGATGTCTGACCAATAGTTTGTGGTTAGAGGAAGGACTGTGATGTCTGAAGGCCTAAATGCATGGTAATTACACATCAGGAGTTTTAATTATGTGGTCAATGTTGTTGGATATGTTATCCTAAGACAACTGACAGAATTATATCAGTTGATATCTCATGTTGCTGCTAGGTTATAGAAAGTGTCTTGACTATAGGCTTCCAAAATTGGTTAGGAGCTCCTCTATAAATTATGCCTCATATCCTTCCTTCGCCAGCACTTGCTCTATAAAGTTCATTGCACAGAGTCGTTTCAGGGGGTTTGACACACATACAGACAGCGGAGCGCGCCGTGCCGCTCGGCGCAGCAGCAGTGCCTTTGCAGTGGCTGCAGAATGTGGCGTGGTTGAGAGAGAGCTAAATAAATGATGATCCAGCTCCAGTGTCACGTGCAGTTTGGCTCAGAAGACCCACTTCTCTCCCTCGTGTCTGCCAATTCCTACTACCCGGGGCCCGGATGAATCTAGACAGCTCTCGCCAGTCCTCACTCCCGACTCGCAGCCGGCTAGGTTGTTTCTCTGAGTCTCTCTCTCTTTCTCTACCCCCCTCTCTTTCCATCTCTCACCCTATCTATCTATCCCTCTGTTTCTCCATTCTACACTTCCGCTCTTCTGCAGTTCTACCACCCCCTCCCCCCCAGTCCTACAAATGTAATTGTGTATTGTTGAAATCCTAACAGCTGTCTGCTAATCAACTAGCTCAAGCTACACACACTCAATTCATTTGGTTGTTTGCAACTAACGGTCACCATGTATTGGGGTGTGTGGAGGGACCGTTAAGGGTTCACTTCTGCTGGTTCAAGAGGATATTTTCCATTAGCCAGCAAGTTTGCCCATGAATCATGATGATCTGTGAATCATGTTGGATTTGTATCCTGTCTGTGTCCCTATCTTTGCCCAGTTTACATGTGTAGGCTAAGCTTAATGATGTGTTTGGAATTAGTATCTGTGGATAGTTAAAGAAGATGGCATAGAAAGCAACCATGACAGTATGGGTCTCTCTCTATCCTATCAAACATCATATTGGTTCTCCACCAATCAAACCTGTGTTCTGTGTCCACAGCAAACCCTCAAGACCATGGAGCTGAGAGTGGGGAACAAGTACCGGCTTGGGCGGAAGATTGGGAGTGGGTCATTTGGAGACATTTACCTTGGTAAGTGGCAGTGCTAGCGATCTCTCTCTCTGTCCCCCACCACACACACTTTTTCTTCTTCACCCTATCCCCTAGTCCCCCCTCCACCTCTCTCTCTCTGTTTTTCTCTCCCTTTAATTTGTCCCTTCTCTAGGGACTCAACCTGATTTTCTATAATGTTTACACATTGCTTATGAGTTTGGCCCTGATTTTGTGTGTGTGTGTGTGTTTCCCCTCAGGTGCCAACATTGCCACCGGCGAGGAGGTGGCCATTAAGCTGGAATGTGTGAAGACCAAACACCCACAGCTGCACATCGAGAGCAAGTTCTACAAGATGATGCAGGGAGGAGGTAAGACCAATCAAATGTATTGTATTTCATTTTGCGTGAAATGCAAGGGAATTATGACACATTTTGCACTGAAGTACTGTCTTTCAAGCGAACACTTGTAGGGGGTACAGTATTAGCCAGTGGTGTAGCTATGTTAAGATATTCACTGAAAACTTCTGTGTGTGTGTGTCTCTTGCTCTCTCTCTGACCCAGTTGGGATCCCCTCGATAAAGTGGTGTGGGGCTGAGGGAGACTACAACGTGATGGTGATGGAGCTGCTGGGGCCGAGTCTGGAGGACCTGTTCAACTTCTGTTCCCGCAAGTTCAGCCTGAAGACCGTGCTGCTGCTGGCAGACCAGATGGTACAGCAACACCACATCCTTTCTCGTACAGATACGCTCTACTTCTCCATCCTCTCCTCTTGTCATGTCCCCGTCACGGGAGGCTGGTGGAGGCAGAAGTCGGAGGACGGGCTCATTGTAATGCATGTAATGGAATTCCTCATTCCATTCCGTGCATTACAATGAGCCCGTCCTCCGATTTCGGTTTCCCCTGGTCTCCATGTTCACCTAGCTGTGTCCTCTACTCCTGGTAAATCTAGTTAGTCTGCTGTCCCAGCTTTCTGTGCTGTTTTTTTGTGTTTTTTTTCCCCCCCTTTTTAATTTTGCTGTGTATTTTTCACCTTCTATGAACTTCCTTCCTGGTCCTCATTAGTCTGTCCTTTCCTTATTTCCTGTCCTCCTCTGCGTCCTTCCTCTTGCTCAGATTTACTCTGTAATTCTCTGTCCTTCTTTTCACCTCTAGTCTGCTATCCTAAATTGGCCTCTGCTGCTGTTAGTCTTATATACTATCTATATATATATATGCCATTTAGCTGACGCTTTTATACTATATGCCATTTAGCTGACTTACATTGCAATGAGTGCATACATTTCAGTATATATGGTCCCAGCAGGAATCAAACCCACAACCTAAGTGTTGTTAGCGCCATGCTCTACCAACTGAGCCACAGAGGACCATGGTCTTTCTCCCGTTGGTGTGCAGTTGTCACCGCTTCCTCCTGTGACCTCTCTGACCACCATCCTATTCATATTTCCTGTCCTCTTTGTCCTCCTCGTCTTTCCTTTTTCCTTCTGATTTCCGACATACTCTCTGTTGCTGATTGGTGTTGCTGTGGTTCCCACAGTGCGATGTCTTCCACCATCTCTCATTCTCTTGTTTCCGTGTCTGTGTTTTTGGATACGCCTCTCTTTGTGATTGTAGTGCATAATTACAGTACAGAACCAAGGTCTCTGATGGAGCTTCCTGCTGATTTTTTATTTTTTTATTTTTTATTTTCCTTCCTCTCCAGATCAGCCGCATCGAGTACATCCACTCCAAGAACTTTATCCATCGCGACGTCAAGCCAGACAACTTCCTGATGGGGCTGGGGAAGAAGGGCAACCTGGTCTACATCATCGACTTCGGCTTGGCCAAGAAGTACCGCGACGCCCGCACACACCAGCACATCCCCTACAGGGAGAACAAGAACTTGACGGGCACAGCCCGCTACGCTTCCATCAACACCCACCTGGGCATCGGTAAGAGGCCTCGACCATCCAAAGTCACCTCCTCCTCCTCGTTTGCAGGTTTCGTTTAATGTTATCGTTATGATTATGTGATATCACAGCTAGCAGGTGATCATTTTTCCATCTGTGACACCCACCCCCTAGTGCTGAGGTGTTGGGTGTTGTGTTCTTGTGCAAAGCTACTGCATCCATTAATCCTATCAATGTCCATTTCGGAATTTGAACATTTCAGTGGGTGCTGCCTAGCCTCTTACCCCACCATCCCACTGTATTGCAACATACACTCAGGAGGAACATTTTTTACAGCATTTTTTACAGCATTCTTTACAGCAAACCACAATAACCCCCCCCCCCCCCCCTCTAACAGAGCAGTCTCGGCGTGATGACCTGGAGTCTCTGGGCTACGTCCTCATGTACTTCAACCTGGGCTCTCTGCCCTGGCAGGGCCTCAAGGCCGCCACCAAGAGGCAGAAGTACGAACGCATCAGCGAGAAGAAAATGTCCACCCCCATCGAGGTGCTCTGCAAAGGATACCCCTGTAAGTGATTTCTGCAATCTGACTGGACTGTTGAAGATGTGTGTGTCCTTTCCATTTTGATGTTTGTAACTATGTTAAGAACTCATAAGTTATCATTTCAAAAATAACTAACGCTTTGCACTAGCAAACTACGGTCTACATCTGTTGTATCATTACGCACATCTGTTGTTGCTTATCTCTTAGTCCTTGGGTTGTTGTTAACCTTTCTCTTGTATCACGTGGTTTAATGTACACTCCAGCCAGGGATAATTAACTTAATTTCTGTGGTCTGTATTACAGTATTACACTGGTTCTTGTCTAAATATTGTATGTTTTTAAACAATGTCACAAACTAAAGAAGTCTATATGTGTATTTTTTTTACTACTCATACAGCCGAGTTCTCCACATACCTGAACTTCTGCCGCTCGCTGCGTTTCGACGACAAGCCAGACTACTCGTACCTGCGGCAGCTCTTCAGGAACCTGTTCCACAGACAAGGATTCTCCTACGACTACGTCTTCGACTGGAACATGCTCAAATTTGTAAGTTCACTTCGCGCCCATGTTTCTTTGAGTATGTGCTTTCAGCACTATTCAGTATGCGCACTGTTTTTTCTAAGGGAATTGGAAGAAATGGCTTTATTCACCTTGATTTTAAATATGTTCAAAATATGTGTGTAATCTTACGTGATCTCCCCTCTCAGGGTGCCAGCAGGACGGCAGAGGACGGTGAGCGGGAGAGGAGGGCGGGGGAAGAGAGGGACGAGCGCATCGTAGGGGTCCCACGAGGGTCCGCCGCACGTGGCCTCCCGCCGGGGCCCAACCCACCAGCCGCCAACCGAGTCAGGAACGGACCAGAGCAGGCCATCTCTAACCCCGCCTCGCGGGTCCAGCAGTCTGGTAAGCACTCCACAGAGAAGGAAAGATGGCGCTCCATCACATTCTCGTTTGTAGTCATTGGTCCTGAATATGCCTTATATCTGAATGTACAGTTGTTTAGTTTAGCGGATAAGTTCTATTCCGAAGGTTCCTAAATGTCCTCCTCTTCTCCTCCTCTTCTTCCAGGGAACACATCGCCGCGGGCGATTTCTCGTGCCGAGCGGGAGAGGAAGGTGAGCATGCGGCTCCACCGAGGGGCTCCCGCCAATGTCTCCTCCTCTGACCTCACAGCCCGTCACGACCAATCCCGAATCTCCACATCACAGGTACATAAACGCCATCCCCTGTCCCCACACACGTCATCATCCAGTGTCTGAGTCTAACCCTAACTGCTGCCTCCAGCCCACTCTGGGGAATGCCAACCGTAAAAATGTCCAGTCATCCAGAATTTTCATGCCTCTTTATTTATTTATTTTCCTCTGAGGTCTTTTTCATGTATTGGCTTCGTAGCTACTAAATGACATGGCATGCTGTAATGTAGGTTGACTTATTTGAAAAACATCATGCATGTTGTGCCACTGCAGTTGCACCCACTCTATCGCCCCCTCTCACTTTTGCACTTGTCTTTTCTGACTCATTTTTTCTCTCACTCCCCTCTTTTTTTCCGGTGCTCCCTCTGCAGGTCAGCATGCCATTCGAGCACCTCGGAAAGTGAAGCCTTAAAGCTCCACATGCACATGATACCAACAGGTGAGGTTCCGTCTCTCCCCCACACACACACTTGGAGAGCACAATGTCAAAGAACCCATTTTTTAACATGCCTATTGTTGCCATTACAGGGCTTCAAGAGATATCCTTCGCTCCAGAGTTTTTTTTTTTTCTGTTGTTTTAAAAGAAATGTTGCCAATGGGACAAAGAAGTGGATCTTGGAGAAATGGACAGCGAATCATAAAACGGTGAAAGAAAGGATGACAAGTTGGTCATGGACTGCAGGAATTTACCCCAAGCCCCCTTCCACCCTAACTTTGATGGGCAAACCCTACCACAGTATAAGGAGAAGAGAATGAATGCCCAACCCCCCCCCCCTCCTCCACTACCATATTCTCTCCTATGGTAGCTTGGACCTTGCATCTCCCTCTCTTCTACAGTGTCCTGCGTGGCTGGCAAAGATAAGACTGATTTTGTGGTCTGAACAGCCAAGCAGGTGCTCCTGTGCTGAATGCAGCTGGGAGCACTAACAAAAACATGTTCTGAAGCAGGAAAAGGTCAACTCCAAATTTGGGCTTACAGGGATTTTAACCTTTTCTGTTTACGCCACACACCAATGTACCCATGTTTGTTTTAATCAGTGAAATGTACAGAATAACAGGGGGGGTGCGATCATATTCATTGGATGGGTCCTATTGAGGCTTGGTTTGTATTAGTTTATTATTTTATGTATTTTGATTTGGGCGAAGTAGGCTACAGCTCAATAACAAGGGATGGTGAGGTGTGGATGAGAGATGGGTGGATGAGGGGTACATGAAGCTGTGAGCAGAAAGGATGAGCAAGTGATTGTTAGCTGTTGTGCTGTAATGGTTTGTATACTTAGTGTTGGGATTGTTGCCCCTTACTCTACCGATGTCTTACTGACTAGCTAATCCCTCTATTGAAGCCCAGCATTCGCTCCCTGGAGCTGACGATGACCTCTGGCTAATATCAGTCAGAATCAGGACCCCATGCAGAGGGACAGAGATGAACATTCTTTCTCTTGCTCTTTCTCTCTCTCTCCCTCTTTTATTTTCTTCTCTCTCTCTCTCTCTCTCTCTCTCTCTCTCTCTCCCCCCCCACCTCTTGGTCTCATATTCTCAACCCTCAACCTGCCTCTGTTGTTCATCCTCTCCTTCTTCCCACTTTGGCTTCCTATGATTTCAGTATGCTGCGGTCATCATATTGAGTGTGTGGGCAAGTCATACAAAGTAACCATGGGTATTTTAAGAGACACTCCAAGGCTTGGGAGACATGGGAGAAACCCCAAGCGTTCTTAATGTATTTGACAAGAGACTGCGATAAACCATTTGACCATTGGTGGTGGCTATAATTCTTAAGGTTGTTCTTAACGTCAACTTTGTTTTTGTTTTCTTTTGTTATTTTATTTTAATGCTTTTGTTTAATGGAGGTCTGATGGATGTGCTGGCTCTGTAATGGTTGAACAGGAGGGTAGGGCATGAAGTGGAATGGAATTTTTTTACTTCACTGTAAATATTTTTTTTGATTTCTGTGTAAAGCCAAAATGTGGTTGGTTGTTTTAAGGTGTAATGTAGAAAAATACATACTAAATACGTAAATTGGGGCCGGGTTCAGAATTTTAGAAAATATTAAAAAGTACTAAATTGGTATGGGTTTTAGCAATTGTTACACTGCCAGCTGGGTCATAGAACTTGCCCATTGTCTTTTGTTTTTGTGTGTTTGTGTGTCTATGTTCACAGAAGTTTAGGGCTGAAGCAAGGACTTAGAAATGCACAGTCCCCCTGCTAAGAACGCAGGACTTTGCCTCAGTATGTGAGGTCAGCTGTTGTATCATTCTCATCCATGTATGTGTCTCTCACTGTTATTTATTTTCTTAAACTACATTTTCTTCCGAGCGTTGTTGCTCCTTGTTGCTTTTTTCCTCTTGTTTTGTTTTTGTCCAGTTTGTAACTTATTAGCTGCAGCTTGTTCACAGCCTGTTGAGTCCTCGGCACTATACTGTATCCCCATCATTCCACTGTTGTGCCCTGTTCAAATACTTGAAGTGCATCCTTCCTCCCTCCTGTCCTTGAAGTAATCACTGATCTAACATGAGTGGATTGGTCAAAGAAAGCTTTCCACTGCGTGGCTTTCACCAATCACATCCTGTCAAATCAGTGATTATGGGAGGTAGGATGGATGCATTTAAGGTTGTGGAGTATTTAGAACAGGGCCATAACCTTGCCTCCAAAGGCAGTCTGTATTCTCATCCTGGTAAAGGGCTGGCTGCTTTTCCTTTAAATCATTTAAAAGGGGAGTTGATGATAGCTTCTTGATGTCATCACTCACCACAGCTTCCTATTGAGAAATGGAAGGCTCTGGATGTCATTAACCAGCACCCATGATGTCATTGATAAGAAAACAAATATTCTGGGAATCCGGTCTCAGTGATGTCACAGATTCAGATGAGGCTGGAGGAGGTAGAAATTGGAGGACGGGCTCGTTGTAATGAATGGAATCAGGAATGGTGTCAAACATGCATTTGATGCCATTCCTCATTCCGTTCCATGCATTACAATGAGCCTGTCCACCAATTTCTACCCCCACCACCCTCCCCTGCACAGTTTCTGGTAATGACCTGTGTGTGTTCAATGTCCTCTTGACAGGCCAGTGAGACCCAGTGGCAATGTAACAGAGGGGAGGGGAGGGCTAGAGCTGGTCAGGGATGGGTTATGGGGAATTCACTTTATGTATTGTGTACTGATATCTTGTACAGTTCTTTAACACACTTTAACTTTATTTACAACAGTATTTGTGTATATTTTATGAAGTAATAAAAAATAAATAAAAAACCGTTCCTCACAATGTTTGGTTTTGAGCATTTTATTTATTTTTTGTTCCTTATATTATGTCTTAAATAGGAATATAGTTCAGAGAGAAACATTTAGGGATACTTTATTATGCACTAATGTTTTGTGTAAGACACTGAGTTTACATAGTAGAAGCTAGTATAATTGTCCTAACTTGAAACGACAAGTCAAACCATTTAGGTGTGAAAAGTCAAGGCCTGGACTTTGTTGTCTGGCTTTGTTGACCTTGCCTTTATGTAGAAGGGGTGGGGGTCTACAACAATGAGCACATGCAAGACCAGCTGGCACTCCAGTTACATCATTTTTCATGGGAAAACATCTCGATGCACTGCGCTTGCGTGGAAAAAGCACTGGAGGAGTTTCCCTTGCTAGCACAGCATACTGTACTGATCATTGAGAGGTAGGGAAAACAATAACGGTGCTGGAATCATTGGAGATAGAAAGAAGCCCCGTAGATGATTGCATTATTTTAGTCAGTGAATAAATTGAGTTTATCTGAATGAGATGGGCTATTAATATAGTCCAAACTTTAGTTTCGTTGCTTTTGAGGAGTTTGCCAGCGAACAGATAGCTAACGATGCTAGCGGCCAATGCTAGATAAAAGCCCATCTCTCTGTCTGGGTGTAAACATGGTGTAACATTATAGGTGCTTAGATAGTGCTGTTTGAGTGTTGTAAGATTACGTTGATTTTTTTTTATTTATGTGCATGGGTTTACGGCCATAATTAATCTATAGGAAAAATTAATGCTTGGACTCAGACAGCCGCAGCGCGTGCACATCAAACAACAACTGCAGCAGAGGAGGTAAGCCACGGCTCGCGCTCTGTTGTATGTTTTGAATGGGAATCCGAGAATGATGTCTCAAACAACAACCAAATGAAACGTAGATAAACTTTATATAATATTGCGATAAGCTTGGCAGATGTTTGTTATCACATCTTTCCATAATCAATCAATCGTTATACATCATGATTAGGCCATTGTTGTATTCATATGATACAAGACTGCTTAGCAGCCGCTTTTTGCTTCCACCATGTTTTCATCACTTACGCATAACATAGTATTTTTTACGCAAAGTAATTGCTTTAGCTATATTATAATTTACAGAGGATAGAGCTTTTTGGTGTTGGTGGTTCATGTTTCATCATTGTCTCCTAGCTAAAATACACTTAGTGTAATAATGCCTGCCTTGGATGACTGACGGGATTCAGGTCAAAGTACAATAGATATTTTGAAACGCACCCTCGGGTTTAGTCAGCAGGGTTGAACTCAACTGTCTTTGGATGCTATGAACACCAGCCGCAGACACCATATTTGATGCTTAGTTTGCTTGCAATGCTCAATCATTTTGACCATCTCGCCATGATCCACCTCTTCCAAGACTTATCCTTCATTTATCAATATCTCTGTCAATTAATCAATCTATTCTGTTTATTACACATTCCTCCTTATATTCACTTGTAATTTAGTCATATGCAATTTGGCATTCATTTCCCATAGTCCACACAGAATTCCACCTCAGTAGATTGGCTATCATCACCAGGCCTCTCTGGTGAAATAGATTTAATCTCAGTGAAATGAACCTGAATTAATAAAGGTTCAATAAAAAAAATCATCCTGTAGAGAGGCCTTTAAGAGAAAACAAGTGTGTCAACTGTTCCAGTGAGGTAGCTAACGCTCGCAGGCCAGGGATCATCAAGCAGAGTGTGAGTCACTGACAGTCAGGGCCTCTATATTTAGCTATTCATTTCATATGGGCTGTTATCTCTTTATCAAATCAATGTTATTCACAGTGATTAGATTATCGGTTTCTGGGAATCCGGACTGATGCATATTATAACCCATTGATCGTTAATAAACCCTGCAGGTTTGAGCACAGGGGTGTGTGGAGCATCAACCTTGCCTTTAATGTGGCTTGCTTTTGTATTGAAATGTGGGGTAGTGTGAATTCACATACATACACAAACAAACAGGAATACAGGATAAATGATAAAGGATGTTAGTTGTTGTCACCATTACATTACACGACCATGACAGCAACCTACACATCTGCTGCTGGTTAACTGGGTCAGTCAGGCCACATTTGGTTTTCTGTTAGAAATCAGTATGACCCTTATTGATGAAACTGACGTAACAACTTGCAAATGTGGTGATGTTAAAAGTCCAGTATGTAAATTCAAGCTTTCTAAAAGCTTTGTAATGGTTGTAATGACTATGCTTAATTGATAGTGATCAAGGAATGAGATCCCTTGAAAGAAATATTTAGTTTACGAACACTGTTTTAGTCCGGAAAAGCGCTTTCAAAAATGGAATGTCCTACCAGACACTCTGTTTGCACATAAACAAGTTGTTACTGCCGGGGGTGTTCTAGTGGAGTGGACTCACTGATTTTTGCCTTTCTGTCTCTGGTGGCTGCCTCTGTGAATCGTGTGCACATTGCAAGTCCATTTCTGGGGGATTACATTATTATTAGGGAGGTTGTTGTTGTTTGGAACTTCAAGCTGAATTTCTCTGCAGTGGCCAGAGTTAGCAGAATTCCAACAAACATACACCCTGCTCCTTTAAATCAAATCAAACTTTTTATTTGTCACATGTATCGCATACAGTTGTAATTGACGTAGTGAAATGCTTTGGAATCTTGCTCCACGCTCAACAACAGCAGTCAGCAACAATCAACAAATAATTAAGGGAGACCTCTTGATCAGTGTTATCGGGGCTAGACCAGAATTAACCAGAATTGATGATTTGCTGAAGGCTAAGGTCCGTCACATAGACATGTCTTTAAATGTAATTTCACCCTTTTCCTGTCACTCAACCATGGAAGCCTTCATATTGTAACTGCCAACCTAGAAGACTACATGTCTAGGTGTCTCATTTGGCTCTTCGTCAGCCTGATGTACCAAGTCTGTCCTTTAGTACCTAGTTTGTCTCTGTGCAGCCACATCTGGGTCTGGGTGACCCGGTCTGGGACTGGGACCATACACTCTTACCATGGGTGGCTGTGGCAAGCTGTCCGACCGGAGCTCTGTGGGCATTTGATTATGTACGTAGCCTATTTGTGTCTGTCCTCCACTAGCCCCTGCCCTCTGAGAACAAGGAGAAGAGGAGGAGAGGAGGAGGAGGAGGAGGAGTAGGAGGAGGAGGAGTAGAATTTGGGTCAGCGGCCCTCTCGGCCCACGTCACACCAGAATTCTCTATTTGACTGATTCATTCTGTTCCTGTGTTCTCTCAACCTCCATCACCCTCCTCCCTCCCACCTCCTTCTGGCTCCTCTTTTTTTTTTTCTCTCTCTCTCTCTCCTTCTTTATCTCTCTCTCTCCTTCTCCCTCTTTTTCTGCTTATTTTTGTCTCTCTTGACTGGCATGCGGTTCCACGCATCAGAGAATGCTCCCCTGGGATTCAGCCTCTGTGTAGATTGCTCAATTGAAGCAAGTAGTAGCTTGATTGGTATGCTCCAGATGAGTCTGTGCTTCATTTGTTTTTGATAACCTAGAAACCCAGGCTTAATCAAACGGACCTGCCACGAAACATTTCTTCCGATTGCGGAATAAGCCAACATTCAACATTGCATGTGTGCCCACACGCACGCATGTGTGTGTGTGTGTTTCTGTGTATTCATCATTATCCAGCAGACCCCTAAACCCTCCCTATCCCCCTGGTTTCTCCCTCTACCCCCAGATGGAAGAGCTGTGGAGGCGTGGCATGCCCCTGTCAGAGCAGCTGGGGAATGACTTCCCCGTGGGTCTGGCCCCAGGGCCCCCGGCCACGGCGTCCCCGTCAGGGTCCAACACATCCTGGGTACCAGAGGCCCCCGTGGTCACCCCAGAGCAACCCATCTTCCTCATGACTTCCACTGCCCAGACTGTGTCTGGCTTCTTCGTGTGGACCGCCCTGCTGCTCACTTGCCACCAGGTAAGGGGGTGGTAAAGAGAGACACACACACACACACACACACACACACACACACACACACACACACACACAAACACACAAGCAAACATAAATGTCACATACTCATACTCTCACACATGCACTCAGTGACACATTAACACACACACACATACACACACACACTGACATTATACTTTTATCTCAGTACATGTTTCATCTCTAGATACTAGTGAGGCATCAGGCCTCTCTGTTGCCTAAGATGGCTGCCTGCTGTACTGTGGGTATTCCAGCGTGGCATTTACACATCAAACTGCAGATAGGAGCTGCAGCAGCAGATCAACACTTCCTCTCTCAGATTCCTGATGTCTGCCAAGTCCAGGTTGATTATGCACCCTGAAAGACACCCAGCGTGGAACACCTCAGGCTACTGGGCCATGAACGAGGTGATCCTTCCCTCGTACTGTTCTAGTCCACCGCACTTGGTTTAGGTTTACGGTACAGGCCTGTTGGAGGTTGATGTATTGGGTTTCCCCCATTACTATGTAAAGCTCATTTAGTTTTACTGACCAGTGTTATGTAAAAGTGATCTATTATTGTGCTGAAAGGCCCAGGTTAATGATTACCTCCTGTGCGTTTGCTTTCTGCTCATACCTAAAGGGTCGAGGATGAGCCGTCGCTCTGACAACAGGTGCACCCAGCTCCGCTGTGACATCACAGAGTGGGGGCTGTTGCCTAGCAACAGTGCTGGCTGGGCGCAGGGCCCTCTCTCTCTTTCTCTCTGTATGCGATCGCCCGTTGTTTGCTATTTTACCAAAGGTGTATGTGCACAGGCCTGGAAAGGGGATAGGTGGAGTATTGTGTAAGTGGAAGGGAAACGGATGAAGCAGACAAAGGTTGCTGATGACAAAAGGCCTGCTCGTCCGAAATGGAAAAACTAAGTCCACCCATTGAGACGAATCGTCAACACCCACACTCAAACATAAACACACAGAGACCAACTCACTCACACAAACCCACATACTGTACACCTGCTTAGGCTCACATACACACACACACACACACACACACACACACACACAGCCAATGTTATGATAGCGCTCCCCAGGATGTGGGCAGGACCTCCAGTCTCTGTCACAGCCCCTGAGTGCTGGTGAAAACACACATATTGATTTCATGTGAAAGTGGTTTCGGCTAACCCATTTAGCTCACGTTGACTTAGCTGTGGACTCTCTGTCAGGGAGGAAGCTGTGAATATTCAAACACAATCACCCTCTTTGTCTATTAAACTGTCAAGTTTAAAGTTGTCAAGTTACAGTACTCACCTGCAACTTAAAATATTTTTTATAGAATGTACTGTAATCTCTATTTCTTATTATCTCTTATTGAAAGTTATATCTTTTCAAGTCCTTTTAGTGATAATGTTATAAATAAAGATTGTCTCTCTCCTCTCCTGTCTCACCTGTAGTAACCCTGTCCCTCTTTCTTTTTTCTCTCTCTCTCTCCCCCCCCCCCCCCCCCCCCTCTCCTCTTCCCTCTCTCCCCATATCAGATCTACATGCACCTTCGTTACTACAGCTCTCCCAACGAGCAGAGGCACATCGTGCGGATCCTCTTCATCGTTCCTATATACGCCTTCGACTCCTGGCTCAGCCTCCTCTTCTTCACCAACGAGGAGTACTACGTCTACTTTGACACGGTCCGCGACTGCTACGAGGGTGAGAACTAGTGCACCCCCCCCCAAAGATGCCCATATTTCCACAAGACATTTCCGGTCCACCTAGTGTTCCAGTGTATATGTCTGTGTGTTTATGTATATGTCTTTCCGTACACACTTGTTCTGTGTCCCAGTAGAAGAGTGTGTGGGAATCTGCTCTGACCCTAGTGACAGATGGCTTATGCGGTCTCTCTGCCTTTACGACGGCGGCCATCTTTGTTCTCTTGTTGTTTCCAAGGCCTGCTGGGATTGCTGGGGAGGGGAAGCCTGTTCCCTAGCAACAGTATGCAAACGACTGAAGCCTTAGGAAGAGTTTTAGAAACCACTTACTTATGAACAGATAAATCTTCTGGCTTTGTTCTCTAGCTACTAACTTGCTGTACGGGCATCACAGTTCCTTCTAACGTTATGTTTAGCGGTCACAAACACTCCTGCATTGACCACAACGTAGGTGGTGAACAGTGCTCTTATTCATGTTAATTGTCTTTTTGAGAGTCAATGACATTTTGTAAAGTCGTATCAAAATGATGTGCCTGTCGGACTTCAAGAAGTCCTTGTTGGCCTCCTTGTTCCTTGTGTGAAAGTATGCGAGTGTGTGAGAGATTCCTTTACAATCCACTGCATGTTTTGTCTGTGTCAAAGAATGCTGTGTTATAGTGTGTGTGTGTGTGTGTGTGTGTGTGTGTGTGTGTGTGTGTGTGTGTGTACGTCGGCAGGGGATCTGACAGCCTTGCCAGGCTGCCCACAGTGGGCTCCCCTGCCCGGCAGCACATGGCACACCCGGGACAGGACACGCAGCAGCTGTGGCCCCAGGGCTCCACACCACTAAATATAGAGAGGAGAGACCCAGTGCTGTAGTACAATCAGACACACATAAGCACAAACATACTGTGCGTTCATGCATGCTTGCACATACACATACACACACACACACACACACACACACACACACACACACACACACACACACTGTGTTTGTAGTATTTCTCATAAGGGTGCCACTAGGAACCCTCCATGCTGACTGCACATACTTCTATGAACAATGCATTGAAATTATGCAATTAAAGTAAATGGAGGGTAGATGTAATAGACAGATGTTATTTGTCTCCTATGTGTTAGAGAGGAGACAGAGAAGCAGAGAGAGCCGTAAGTAGCGTTGAGTCCTGTAGGCCTCAACGCTGCCCTCAAATTAGCTTCAACAGAACACCTGGAAGAGCAGCTGAAACTACGCTCCACTCAGTCAAGGACACCAATTACAGCGATCAGAGTCAAGGAGTGAGAAAGAGGGAGATGGCGAGAGGATAAGACAGAGAGAGAGAGAGATTGAGGTGGAGAGAGTGTGAGATGGAGAGAGATATGGAGAGAGAGAGACGGACCTGCACACTCCTGCTGCCCCGGCCAACTGGAAGTGATTGAGTCTGACTAGAGAGGCTTTTCTATGTCAACACAGTCAAGTCAACTCTCTCAGACTATCTCTGGGGAGTCACGACCTACTGTTGGCTTCGCCGTTCATTGGAACGTTCATTGGCGTTGATCTATAAAGCTCTGTGAATCTCTACGAACCATTAACATCTCCTAGAGAGCTCTATATAATCATTTGTGCCCATGAGAGGAGTGAAAGATAGTGTTTTATTAGGTTGTTACAGTCTATAAATAAAAAGTGTTGCCCTAGCATTGTACTAAATCAACTGGAGTGATTCTATCCAGCTTATTGGACTATAATGGTAATAGAGCTGTTACTAGGCTAGAGAGAGAGTTGGAGATAGGTTGTCCCAAACAGTGGGGGAGGGTGGCTTGCTATTGTGTGTGTGTGTGTGTGTGTGTGTGTGTGTGTGTGTGTGTGTGTGTGTGTGTGTGTGTGTGTGTGTGTGTGTGTGTGTGTGTACACAGTGGGACAGAGCAATGTTGATCCAAGCTAGAATAGAGGGCGGTGTAGCTGGAGGCCATTGGGGACAATGACCCAATCTCCCCTCTTGTCCTGCCCTCCTCTGCTCTGCTCTGCCCTCTGCATTGACACACAACACAGCAGCATTAATCTCCTGGGAAATATAGGAGTCTAACCAATACCAGTATTGTCTTTGGAACTCTCTTTCTGACAATCTAAAGGCTTTTCAGGCTGTTGGGGCTTTTAAAGCAGGCCTTTAGACACATCTTTATCAAAGATAAATACAGAAGCACTGTATTTGCTGTGTGTGAATTCTTTCCTTCTCATACATGTCTCTGGGAGGTTCTCATGGGGTGTTTATTTGATCCAGCTGGACCAACATAAACATACACAGATGGGGGATAGATGTTCTGTTTTGGAATCTGAGGATATCGAAAGAAATAAAGATAGGAAGCTTTGTTGGGCTAACTAGTGACAGACTGCAAATGTGATTTTTAGACCCCTTCATATCATATATATCTTCCTGAAGTTTCTTTTCTTCCTATCTGTCTTATAGCCATAGGCACAAACTGTTATTTCCCCATACTCCTCTCTGCTAACATGTGTCTGTATCACTGTGTGTTCCTCTGCAGCGTTTGTGATCTACAACTTCCTCAGCCTGTGTTATGAGTACCTCGGAGGGGAAAGCGCCATCATGGCTGAGATCAGAGGAAAACCTATTGAGTGAGTGTCTTTGTGTCTGTGTCCTCTCTCTCTCTCTCTCTCTCTCTCTCTCTCTCTCTCTCTCTCTCTCTCTCTCTCTCTCTCTCTGTCACTAACTAACTTAATGTATCTGGGTTTTTTATTAGAATTACTGATAAATAATAAATGTTCAAATAATTTCATTGAAGCATTACACAAATGCTGTACATAATGTGTTTCGATTTGAAGGCCTAAAACCATCTAATATACCCAAGAACAGATTGGATCGTGACGATAAAGACAGTTAAAACGTGTTTCTTCTCTCCTCCAGGTCCAGCTGTGTGTATGGGACCTGCTGCCTCTGGGGCAGAACCTACTCCATCGGCTTCCTCAGATTCTGCAAACAGGTACTGTATGGATCACACCTTCCTCAAACCAAGTATTTGTGAGCATATGTTGCATTTCTGCATTTATTTTTGAATGATGTCAGTTACTCTCTGCCTTTCATACTCTATGGATGCTTTGTGGTGACAACATTAAGAAACATATGGCTCTTCTCTTCATATGACTCCATCTCGCTGCATGGTGTGTTGTGATAATGGTTTGCATTCCCATCCCTCCCTCCCTCTCTCTCTCAGGCCACTCTACAGTTCTGTGTGGTGAAGCCTCTGATGGCCATGATCACTGTGCTCCTGCAGGCCTTTGGGAAGTACAGAGATGGAGACTTTAAGTACGTCACAGAGCGGCCATTCGCTGTCCTTCATTGGCACTCTTTTGTATATGCATCCCTGTCTTCAATACACATGTTCAATTATGTTTTCTCATAATAACTGTATGTCTTAAAAAAGACATACACACACACACACACCAAACATTTCTTTAACCATTCATATGAAGTGAAGGCTTAACCAATCATAAAGGGAGTCATGAGTCAACCAGTGCTTTTTCCTTATACCTGTCTGTCTCTCTTTCTCTCTCTCTCTCCCTCCCTCCCTCCCTCTCTCTCTCCAGCGTGGCCAGTGGGTACCTGTACGTGACCATCATCTACAACATCTCTGTCAGCCTTTCGCTGTACGCTCTCTTCCTGTTCTACTTCGCCACGCGAGAGCTGCTCGTCCCCTACAGCCCCATGCTCAAGTTCTTCATGGTCAAGTCCGTCATCTTCCTCTCCTTCTGGCAAGGTGAGGAAGGCTCTTTCCGTGCTCACGCACGCACACACACACGCACCACACACACACACACACACACACACACACACACAAGGTGATAATTCTGCATCCAAATGAGTTCATTATTGGATAATCCCATATACAGTGCCTTCAGAAACCAGAAAGTAATTGATTTCTATGCAAATCAGAGACCCTATAAAAACAAAGATATTAATTCCAAAATTACATGAACTATTATCCTTGCATTAAGATCAATTCATCTTATTGAGTGATTTGTTGATGACATTTTTGCATTTTAGCTAATTTTAAGAGTGTCAAAGCAAAGGGTCTGAATCTGTATTTCAGTTTTAGTAAATTTACTGAAATTTCAAAAAACGTTTTTTCGCTTTGTCATTCCGGGGTATTGTGTGTGGATTGATGGCATATTCTTTTAATTTAATCAATTTTAAATTGAGTCTATAACATAACAAAATGTGGAAAAAGTGAAGGGGTCTGAATACTTTCTGAAGGCACTGTACCATAGCAAATTGGGGAGCGTTCTTGCCTCTTTCGCAATTGCAGAGACATACAGTATAGCCTAATACTGTCGCCCTAAATCTTATCTATCATATTCAGCCTGTTGGTCCACAGGGTTGATCTGTTCTCTGACCTCCCTCCCTCTTCTCTCTCCCTGGTACCAGGCATGCTGCTGGCCATCCTGGAGAAGTGTGGTGCCATCCCTAAGATCAACTCCCCCGAGGTGTCTGTGGGAGAGGGCACGGTCGCCGCCGGCTACCAGAACTTCATCATCTGCATCGAGATGTTCTTCGCCTCCGTGGCCTTGCGGCATGCCTTCACCTACAGGGTCTACATGGACAAGAGGCTGGACTCTTACGGTAAGACGGGGAGAGAGAGGGAGGGTGCTTGATAGAGAGAGCAGAGAAAGGAAATGGCTGTGGAGGTCTAAAAGGTCTAGACTGAGGGATGGGAAGTGATTACTAGTATTACTAGAAATGTTGAGTCAAATAGTTCTCGCAGTCAAAACATGTGTCTTTATGGAGTATATTTGCTGATCTTTGCAACCAGTTGTTCATTTTTCCAGAACTATACTCAGTGTTTGTCCATGCCATGGCCTTTCAACTGCCTTATTATATTTCAGCGACTTTGTTCAACTGCCTTATTCTATTTCAGCGACTTTGTTCAACTGCCTTATTCTATTTCAGCGACTTTGTTCAACTGCCTTATTCTATTTCAGCGACTTTGTTCAACTGACCTATTCTATTCTCTTTCTTTTATTCTACTTTCTCTCCTGTGTCCACTCCCTCCCCATCCATGGTTTGGCCATTCTGGTCTTTTTCTTCCTGTTGAATCCCTCCATTTCTCATTTTACTCTACCCTCCCTTTTATATTGATTAAATATTCATCTTCCATATACTTTGATACACCATCCTCTTTTTCCATCCCCCCTTTTACTCTTTCCATCCCTCCCTCTCCTTCCCACTCTCTTTGTGCTGCACTATAAGGGTCGTTTCCTATCTATGGACAGTACGGTAGGTCTAATGCTAGCTGTGTTTGGTCTCCCCCTGCTTCACTACTTTCTGGTGACCTCCATGTCTGTGATGTTGCCTATATTATTATTAGTTATACTATGATTTTGTAACTATTTTCATAAAACCTTTTTTGTTCTGCTTGTAAATGCATTTTGATTTTCACCATCTTCAGTGTTGTTATGCACATATTTTGTACTGCCATCAATCCATGTGCTGCTTTTTTGTTGTGTTTTTACAGTTTATATTTGAAGTTCATGTTCTGTATGCAGTGTGTTTACACACTGTCTTCCCCTGCACTGCACTAGGCGTTCCATTGGCTCTGTTGTGTTCAGTGTTATTATGTGGTCTTCCATTTTGTTGAGTCATGACTCTCCAGACACCCACTTTACACAGTTCCACTCCTCCTCACATTATCCCTTCTTCTCTCCCTTTCCATGAGTCCACTAACACCCACCCCCCCACCCCTCCTTCTCCTCCCAGGTCGCTGTGCCCCCATGAAGAGCATCTCCAGCAGCCTAAAGGAGACCATGAACCCTGGGGACATGGTCCAGGACGCCATCCACAACTTCTCCCCTGCCTACCAGCAGTACACCCAGCAGTCCACCCTGGAGCAGCAGCGCGGGGGCCCCCCCGTCTCCCGCAGTCACAGCAACCTAAGTACCCGGGGGGACAACGAGAAGACCCTGCTACTCAGCTCCGATGACGAGTTCTGAGATACACCCCCCCGCCCCCCCCCCCCCCCCCCCCCTCTGCAGTGACACCGACGGGATGCCCTACCCAGGGAGAGAGGGAGAGTGAAAAGAAGAGGGAGCTTAGAGAGTGGGGTTTATGGACATTATAGTGCTGTACCAAATGGTCGAAGATCAGAGAACGCTTTGGCTGATCCACTTCATTGCATACAGTATACAGTATGAATACACTGTGCTAATATTCACAAACAAGCAACCCACTACATAGAGAGGTCATTTGCTCATGGAAAATACATACCACTGCCAAAATGGATCAATATAATCACATACACACATGCATACACCATTAACGGGACCCCTCAGGCTGTGCTTTAACGCTACAAAGGACTGTCACACATACACGCACCACGCCAACATGAGTGCCATCTTCATTTTAGATATTGTGAATCATAGAGCATCCTCCATTTTGTTTTCATTGGACTTGATGGTCCCTCATCCCCTCCCTCCTCACCCTCCGGCCAGCTCGGCCTCCCGCTGACATGTTGCCAAATAGAGGGAGATCCTGCCTGGTCAGCATGACTCTCTCTGACTAAAGATATTTAGATTTGAAAGTGACTTATTGGTCGCGTCTTTCTAAGGGACCCCAGAAACGCTGGACCTTATTTTATTTTTTACTATACTTTTTTTGTTTTGATGTTTACTGACCTTATGGGTACACTTTACATTTGTAAACTAGTCCTTTAGGAAATGAGATATAAGGGAGATTCTAATTATTATGTGTGTGTAAATGTTTTTGCGTGTGTGCATGTATGTGGGTGCGTTCGTATGAACAGTATGTACAGCAAGAGAGCGATCGTATAATTCCGTTTGTGAGGTCACAAGGGGAGTCTCCCGGTTTGGGAATGTCATTAGTGTTGTTGTTGTTGACGACGTATTGAGGGAACAGCTGTGGACTGAGGTTTGGTGTGGCCAACAGACAGCGCCCATGCAGATTACAGATTAAAGAGGGACAGGCTTCTCAGCAGAGCTGGACCAGTCTCGCAGCCGACGGGATTATATTCCTGTAATTGGGGCATTATGATCGGGCATGCTTTTACCGGCACACCGGCTGCCAGATTACAGTAGTGAGCAGGCTACGTAGAGAGGCTACGTAAAGATGTGCCCAACCAAGTAGCTTACCAGATAGGCATTATAATTGCACTCATGTTTTGAATTTTAAGCACTAGGTTTACATGCAGACGTTTTAAAAAGGCAAAACTCTTAAAATGTATGAGTCAGGAACGAGGGCATTATCATAGAGACGTTGGAAGTATACCAAGGGGATGGACTGAAGTCATATCAGCAGCAGCCACTGGTTTTAACTCGATTATCATATCCATTACAGATGTTAGAGGGAACACACAGAACACATCATCTACTGTTCTAATGCACAATATGTTGTATTTGCTGAGTATGCCATCAGTGGAATGACCAGCAGAGGGCGTCAGTGTACAATATCAGCTGTGCTGCTTGAAAAGCAATTTCAATGGAGAATCTCCATTGAACTTGGATCCTGTCCCGAAACAGCCCCCAACCCCAAACCCATACCCCTGGCCTAGACAGTTGTGTAGATCAGAAAGATCTGTAGATGAATACAGGTATAAGCAAGATGGCCAATAGTCCACCAATCCTATGAGAGGGCAAGGTGGATCTGCTAACTACTGACTTGGTTATTCTTTATCTTTTCAGATCTCCACAAGTGTCTAGGGGTTGTTTCAGGACAGGACCATGGTCTTGATTACAGTAGTTATGTTCTGCATCTAGGACACCAGCCCTAAGCAAAGTTAAATTACTTTTTCGTACTTTGTCCTCAAACGTAACAGGAGTAGGAGGAGAATCTTCATCAACAGACCTTCAACTGATTTTATTGCTGCAATGCTGTTGTATCTTATTAATAAAATGAATATATTGTTCCTGAAAAGATATGATATTGTATATAAAGTTGAAATGATGAATACTGCAAGAACATTAATGATGATGATTATAATGGTGTACAAGCTAAGAGAGCGTAGTTCTGTACTGTCTTGGCTCCATGTTGCTTTTATTGTTTTATAAGTTACTCTTCATTTGTATACTGGTATTATGCTTCATAGATTCTGATGCTATTTTTTGTCTTTGTGGTGTTCTACAACCAGAAAATAAAAGACGGAAGTATATTCAACAAAACTCTTGACCTTGCCATTTTCATAGTTGTGTGTTTGCTTGCGATTTTCTAACATATCTTAATGTGAGAAATGCACTGTATCTCTTCAGATGGTATTCAATTAATAGCAGATTAGTGGCTTTACACACTATGCTTTCAGAAGTGGGGTAAATCATGTGAAAATGATGACTGTACACTATGATAAGATTATTCTATGTACTTTATTTGTCCATCGGTTACAATCAATGTGCTCTGCACTCAAACACCCCAGACCCACATAACATAACATGAGAGGAGCGTAGGATCAGCCACAGTGCAGCGCCCCTGGATTGGAGCAGATCTGTAATGATTGCCATGACAACAACATTGAGTTGTTGGCTAAACGCACATACCGTAGATATAAAGCCCGAGATCTAGGCAAATTCAATCAAGCAACAAATACTATCAACAACATACTAACTTTTGTGTTTATTGAACATGGTTTGCCAGACCTGTTAAACCCTCACATCTCCATTCACAAACTCCAAGAGGAACTGCGACTGTGTGTAACTCTGTCTGCCCCTGGACCTCATCTGTTCCTGCTGGTGCTGCAGCCTGAAAAGTTAAAAGAAGAAGAGAGTAACAGAATAAAACAGATACTGGACTCTCTCAGTGACCAGTCCTTCAAATATTCAATGGTGCTAACTATTATTGGAGACCAGGAGAGAGGTGCCATGGAAACCAAGCATAGGTATGAGCAGAGCGTTCTGTATCGTATGATCACAGACTCTCAAGAGAGGTACTTTAAGCTCATGAACCATGATGACCGTCCTCAACTTGTTGCAAGTATTGAACAGGTTGTGAAGAAGAATGGAGGAGGGCATCTGACCTGTGAGCTAGTTGAACACACTACAGGTGGCATAACATCAGGGAAAGAGGAAATGCCTATTCAAGCTGAAAGAAGCCCCAGGATTGGGCTGCTCCCTCCAAGACTGAACTTGGTGCTGTGTGGGAGAAGAAGAGCTGGGAAGACCTCCTCCACAGCCAATGCAATACTGGGCACAACTGATCAAAAATATGACCAAACAAGAGCAAGAGTACAAAGAAGAGTGTAATGGATTACATTTCGAAACAAAAAGACATAAGAAGTAGAGAAATTCATGCAGAGTCATGCAGAAAAGATGGAGAAATGGAGTAGATAGTAGTTGGAGTAGATTTAAGTTTTTATTTTTTTATTTATATAAAAACAAGTGACAGTTGGGCCAGAGATTAGTGACGCTCCTTAGTTTAAATTATGGACATTGGTTTATCACTGTGAGACTGTCAGGATTTGACATGAATGGAATTCACCTATCAAGGTGACAGGGCTTAATTGTTTTGAGGCCTTGCCATACTGTTCTTGAATACCTGAGTGAAGTTCAAAAGGCTTTGATTCTATGTACATTATAAAGTCCAAGAATCTTGATCATACACTCCCTTAATGATATACTACTGATATATTATATTATATTATCTTCTGAAAAAACAGGATATTGTGTTCATCAAACCGGAAACTAAAAGACAAAAAAACCCTGGTTGAAAGGTTTTGTAATTATGTCATTTTGTGTGTGTCTGATCTATTTAGATTACGTCTTTGGAGCATTCTCAATAATAATCATTCCTAATAAAATCAACAGACACCCCAGCTGACCTAGCTCATCACATTTACTTGATGAATTCACCCACCTATACAAGACAAGAAGACATAAAGAGATAGTAACAATCACATAACAAGTTAGCTAGATAGCTGGTTTTCAGTTGTTGTATTTACATTAGACCTTATGTATGGACAAGCAATCAACACTTTAGCTTTGTTTACTTAGCCACTACCACTGACTGCTAACTTTAACATTTTTCAAGGGGAAAAATCTGGGACATCTACAGTACTATTCCTTTAAGACACATTAAATAAGGAAATAACATTGGAACTTTCACTTTCATTTACATGTGGCATTTCAGACAATCTCAGCGATGAAATGGCAGGCACTGCATCAATCCGTGAGTACAAATAAAACAACACGATCCAATAAATATCGGTTTGCCTTACATTTGTTATTGATCTTAATCAGTCATCATATTGTTGGCCTTGGCCAACTGCTCTTTTGATGTGGTATTCAAGTATCTCTATGCAATAGTGAACAATCATTCTAAATGGGTTATTAACAATAGAAGGCTACATCAACCACTGTAATTTAACAATCAAATTCAGTGTAAGTGGAAAAAGTGGAAAAGTGTATATAAAAACTGTGTATCCTATGTGACTAACCCTAAGCAGGAAGAGATCATTTCCTGTGTTTTTTTGAGAGGCTGATCACGTGCCATTTCATACAAATGCGTCTGAATAAATGTAGTTTATTGGCATATTCAATGTAAGCAATGAATAACAATCAATATCAACAATTTTACTTAATTATCTTAAGGAGCCTACTCATGTTTTTGTTTGTTTGATGTGTTCTTTATTCTTAGAACAAGATTTCAAGAAAGACAGCAGTTTAGAAATATGGCCACCCAACAGTAAGTCCAGTATTTAACCTGATATTTTGTGTGTCATATTCAATGTCCTGGTTAAGGTGTGAACTGAAATGTTGGGGTTATCAACTATACCGCTGTTGGAAGTAAGCATTAAAACCGGATGTAGTCAGATTCTCTTCCTCTTCCTGGAAATCAAGCTGTAGCAAACAATCTTATATTGGTGTATGAACTCTGCTGTGAATGAAATACTGTTGCAAGCCTTAAAATAAGTGTCTCATGGAAGGTGTTACTGTGAATTTTAATGTTGGTGGTGACATTCATGTTGCAGTGTCCGAATGTCCTCCAGAGTTGAGGATTGTTCTGTTGGGAGAGCATGGCACTACAAACAATGTTGTGGGGAACCTCATCCTCGGCAGAGAAGCATTTGAGCTCAGCTGTGTACACAATCATGGTGAGAGAGCCAGGGGACACGTCAAGGGAAGACACATTGTTGTGATTAACTCCCCAAACCTGTTAGACCCTTATATCTCTCATGAAAAGCTCTCAGAGGAACTGCGTTGGTGCGTTACTCTGTCTAATCCTGGACCTCATGTGATCCTGCTGGTGCTGGAGCCTGAATATTTCACAGAGGTAGAGAAAGAAAGAATAAGGAATATCCTTGACTCTCTCAGTGGCCAGTCCTATGACTACTCAATGGTGCTGATTACTCACAGAAACACAAGGGGGCATGACAGAGTAGAGTATAAGCATAAGGATCACCCAGTGCAACAGATGATTAAAGAATGTAGGGGGAGGCAGTACACACTTGGAGACAGAGGTGACAACACTCAGGTCACATACCTTCTAAGGAAGATAGACAAGATGATGGTGGAGAACAGAGCCTCAGAGTATCTGATCCCCGAACTGTTTGAAGATTCTACAAGTGGACTTTGGGAAGAGGAACTGCACATGATTCAGGCCCATCAAGTTCCTTCTGAGAAAGACCCTGACATGGCCGTTTTGGGAAAAAAGGCAAGAGCATTTGGCAGATTTGCAAGAGCACTAGGAACTGGTAAGTGCCAATAGCTGTTCAAATAAAAATAAAAAGCTCTTCACAATAGTATGAATAGGCCATAACTTATATCATTACGGGCACTCAACTTTCATGCCAATGTTTCATTGTCTCATACAGTGTCCTGCGTAATTAATGGGACAGTGAAGCATTTGTTCTTCTTTTGGCTCTACACTCCAAAAGTTTGGATTTAAAATCAAACAATTACTATGGGGTAAAAATAAAGATTCTCAGTTTGATGGTATTTGTGTACATATTGGTTTCACCATTCAGAAATTACAACACTTTTTATGCATAGTCCCCCTATTTCAGGGTACTCACAAGTGACAATTGGCTTGACAGGTGATTCTGGTTCATCAGGTGTGTTCTGTCACATCATTTGTGCAGTCATACGAAAATGTAACCCACAATGGTCCTTTGATTACATTGTGTTGCATGAGGAACACTGCTTGGTGTACTAGTACTGTGCAGTATGTTTCATATACAACACAATCCTGACAAGATTAGGCTAAAGCTAGTTTACATAACTTTTTCAGGATTGGAATACTTCACTGGACTACCAATTGCATCATCATTCGGTGAAAAAGAAACAGGTGGGTAAAAAATCGTACAGTATTTGCTACATTTACATACTTCATAATTTGCATAAAACTATTTTTCACGGAAATGGAAGAGCCGTGACTGAAATGGGATGTTTCCCAGGGCACATGCATAACTACACATACTCACATTAAATGTGCAATCTGTAACTTTCCTTTTTCCAGTGAGAACTTGAGGTATGGCCGAACAAACATTCTTCTTTGCCATGTCTACCCATGTATAGGTCTATTTTAGAGGGTTAAAGAAAAAAAGAAAATATAATATAAAAACATTCCTGAGAAACATTTGTTTTTGTGTTTACTTGATTATATTAGCTTAATTGGAGGTACACCTGTATGTGTCTATCAAACTCAAGATTAATTATTATGTTGGGAGGCCTTGAATGATAGACCAGCTCAATGATACATTTTTTTGTAAACAGTTTCAAGCATTGAGAGCGAGGGGGACAATTTAAGAAGCATGCGAGAACCAATAGGTGAGTTTGGTACACAATTCAAAATCTATTTTGTAAACATATCAGCATCTTAGTTGCCTGTTCTTCCATTAATGAATGTGGAAATGTGTTTTACAGATTTTAAGCTCAGGATTGTATTGCTGGGGAAGAGTGAGAAAAAAAAGGCAGCAGCATGTAACACTATCCTGGGAGAGGAGGATATCAGATCAGGTTTTGAAAGAGAAGAGAGATATGTGAAAGAGAGGCATGTAACAGTTATTAACTTTCCCAGCTCTTTGTTTGCTAAAAACCTGACTGTTGATGCTCTGGTGAAAGCGATCGAGAAATGTAAAGACCGGTCCGCACCTGGTCCTCATGCAATTCTGCTTTTAGCGAAGCCTCAGGAGTTCACAGAGGTGATTAGACACAGATCAATGGCAATCCTGAACCTGTTGGGTAAAGATGCATTGCGGCACTTGATGGTCCTCACAACACATGAAGAATTCCAACAGAATAACCCTTTCAGACAAATGATTCAAGAATGTGGAGGGCAGCATCTCACTCTGAACACACAATTGACAGAGAAGATAGAAGAAATAGTGAGGAAGAATGAATGGAAATACCTCACCTACAATGAGGAGTCTCGGAAGACCACAACACCAAAGGAGATGATAAGTCACCACCCGCCTACTAGACTGAACCTGGTGCTGTGTGGGAGGAGAGGAGCTGGGAAGACCTCCACAGCCGATGCCATACTGGGCCAGACCGAGTCCAGCCGAGAGACCAGCTCCTCCTCAGTGTGTGTGAAGAGAGAGGGTGAAGTGTGTGGACGCCTGGTCACCCTGGTGGAGATTCCTGCTCTGTATGGAAAACCTGAGGAGGAAGTGATGCGTGAGACTCTCCGCTGCGTCTCTCTCTGTGACCCTGGAGTCGATGCTTTCCTCCTGGTCGTACCTGTGGATCCACTCACTGATGAAGACAAAGGGGAGTTAGAGATCATCCGGAACATGTTCAGCACAAGAGTCAATGTCATGACTCTGTTTACAGTAGAATCTGATCCAACAGCCAAACCTGTGATTGATTTCCTGGAGAATAATAAAGACATCCAGCAGCTTCTCCACCACTGTGTTGGCGGATACCAGCTCTTAAACATGAAGAACATTGGGAACAATCCACTTGTCTCAAAAGTCCTGGAGAAGATAGAAACATTGATTGCTAATCGTGACTTCAGCTGCTTCACCATGGATAAATATGTGGAGGCACAAGTTGAGAGATTCACCAGGCTGCAGGCTGAGCTGAATAACAGAAACGCAGAGATACAGGAGATTAAAGAGAGGACCAAGCTGACATGTAAGTAGAATGTATTGCTATATTTCATAGCTCTCTCAACAGGATGTGATACATGTATATGATACATCTCAGGATAGTTATGCATGGCAGTGTATGACAAGATGATCCAAGGATCACAAAATCTAGATTTTTGATTGATGTTACCTAACAGCTCATTGTATTACAACTTTGATTAATAACAGTGATATAATTGTGTCTTAATTGTGCAGGTGATGGTGAAGACTTGAGTAACAAAGGTATGAGGATAGTACTGATTGGGAAGACTGGCAGTGGAAAAAGTGCCACAGGAAACACTATCCTTGGAAGAACAGAGTTTCGCTCTGAAGCCAGTATAGAATCTGTGACCAAATTCTGTCAGAAAGCAGTAGGAGAAGTAGATGGTAGGTCTGTTGCTGTGGTCGACACCCCAGGCCTGTTTGACACAACTCTCTCTGAAGACGAAATTCAGGAGGAGATTGTGAAATGTGTCAGTCTTTTAGCTCCAGGACCCCACGTGTTCCTGCTGGTGCTACAGATTGGCAGGTTCACACAGGAAGAGAAAGATACATTACAACTCATCAAGAAGACCTTTGGTAAAAATTGTGGAAGATTCATCATTGTCATGTTCACTAACGGAGACAGGTTGAAAAACCAGAAAATTGAGCACTACATCGCGAAGGAGAAAGGGGATCAAGTAAAAAGACTGCTCAAAGATTGTGGAGAGAGATTTCATGTTTTCAATAACATTGACCAGAGTAACCAGACTCAGGTCAGGGAACTGATGAAGAAGATAGATGACATGGTGACGAAGAGTGGTGGGGGCTGCTACACCAATGAAATGTTCCAGGAAGCAGAGGCAGCCATTAAACAGGAACTGGACAAGATACTGAAGGACAAGGAAGAGGAGATGCAGAAAGAGAAAGAGATGCTGAAAATTAAACATGAAGAAGAAATTAAAGAGATGAAGAAAAGGATGGATGAAGAGAGACGTGCTGTCCAGAGGGAGCAAGTACGTAAACAGGAAGAGCTGAATGAAAAGGAGAAGTACATCCAGAAGTTATGTAAGGAAAGAGATGAAAAAGAGCTGAGTGAGAAAAACAAAAGAGAAGCTGAGGATAGAGATAGAAGATACAGAGAAAAGATTGAGCGCTCACAATGGGAGA
The DNA here is from genome assembly GCF_951799395.1 of Argentina silus. Taxonomy (NCBI): domain Eukaryota; kingdom Metazoa; phylum Chordata; class Actinopteri; order Argentiniformes; family Argentinidae; genus Argentina; species Argentina silus. The sequence continues at coordinate 12,030,618 of NC_139663.1, forward strand.
GAACCATTAAAGATATGGAAGAGGATCAGAAAAGACAACAAGAGCACTGGGAAAAAGAACAAGACAGAAGAAAACAGGAGGAGATTGTTAGAGTAGAAAGAGAGCGGAAGGAGTGGCAGGAAAGGCAAATCAAAGAAAAGGAAGAATTTCAAAGGAAACAGAGGGAAGATCAAAGCAAGAAGGAAGAGGAAGAGAAGGAGAGGCGGGAACTTGATAAACGGAAGAAAGAAGAGTGGGTGATCAGAATTAAAGAGGCGGAGACAGGCAAAGAGGAAGTGAAAAAGGAATTGATGAAAAAGTCACAGGAGTGGGAGCAAGAACGCCAGGATGCAAAAAGGATGAAGGAGGTAGAGGACAAGAAAAGACAAGAACAGAAAATAGAGGAATGGGATCAAAATAAGAGGAGAATGAGGGAAGACTTTGACAGAGAGAAGCAACTACGAGAAAAGGAAGACGAGCAAAAAAGAATACAAGAACAGAAAAATAGAGAATTGATTGAGAGTGAGTTTGAGGAAAAGAAGAGAGATATGAAAAAACACCAAGAGGCGTGGGAGCTGGAAAAGAAAAGGGACCAAGTATGGAGAGATAAAGAGGATTCTGAAAGACGAGAGCAGGAGCAGAAGAAAATAAAGAATCTCCAAGAGGACTTTGAACGAGAGAGGGAAGAAGCAACTTGGAGGAGAAAGACACAGGATAAGGCCCGGAGAGAAAAAGAGGAGAGGGAGCGCAGGGAAATGGAGGAAGCACATGACAGAAACATCAGAGACATGAGAAAGTCATATGAGGATGAGGCCAGAAGACAAGCTGAAGAATTCAATGACTTCAAAACAAAATATTTGAAGGATTACAATGCCTTGATGATAAAACATGAAATGGAAACAAAGAACCTAAAGAAAAAACATGAAGAAGAATATCAGCTGTTAGAAAACCTCTCTAAACATAAAGAAAAGGAACTCAAAAGTGAAAAACAAAAGGCTATAAAAGATGAAAAGGAGAAAATGATAACAAAACATCAACATGAAATGGAGAAAATGATAACAGAACATCAATATGAAACGCAAGACCTGAAAAAGAATTCTTCATGTGTTTTACTTTAATTATCCTATATGCAAGGCTGATTTGGACACATGCACGTGTATTTCGGGGTGTTATATTTTTATTAGGGAAGTTGTTGTTGTTTGGAACTTCCAACTGAATTTTGCTGCGATGGCCAGAAGTGGCAGACAAACTTAAGCTCTGCTCCTCTAACAACATCATTACTGGAATTTCCCCCTTACTTTGGCATGTTACCCACTTCTGTTATTTCACTTTGGAAAAGTAGAGAGAGACCGATAGCATGGGCAAGGGGGAAGGCGGAAGGCCAAGGTATATTCCAAGCCAAGGTTTGAGAACTGAGCTGAATGGGCTCACTGTCCCCTTTTTCTGTCCTGGATTGTGCCTGATGGTAAATTGAATGATTTATTTAACTTTGTGATCAATTATTTGCAAATGTTTGAGATATATTCCGTATATACACTATGGCTCCATAGTCATTTCTCCTATCTTATTTTGATAATGATACAGTATTATTGTATTGCATTCATCGCAACATTTTACTATTCAATATTGTAAAATGGCGTTGTAGATTCAGAGAACCACGCAGATTAGGCCTGTGTATTGTATTCATTCAATCATATACAGGTATTGATACAATTTTATTTGACAGTGATTTAATCACCATTTACCATTTCATTAATACTGCATGTTGTATACTAATTCATGTCTATACTGCATACTGCATCTCTGACCCTCACTGGGAATTAGATTCTGAGTGTACTATTGTTATACTGAGAGTAACAAATTAACCCTAATAAAAAATATTATATGCAATTTCAATTAATTATTGTAATGTGGATACCTATGCTGTGTTTTATGATTTAAATATTGTTTCTGAAAGATATATATGATTATTTTTTTTAAAGTTTAAAGTTATAGTGTTATAGTGATATGATCATTTCTTTTACTGTTGTTGCTCAATGTTGTTATTCTTTTATCTTTTACTTGTATTTTTATATTGTTATATTATATGTTTTATATTATACTTAACCTAACTCTAACTCTTGTATTTTTATATTGTTATATTATATGTTTTATATTATACTTAACCTAACTCTAACTCTTGTATTTTTATATTGTTATATTATATGTTTTATATTATACTTAACCTAACTCTAACTCTTGTATTTTTATATTGTTATATTATATGTTTTATATTATACTTAACCTAACTCTAACTCTTGTATTTTGTTAAAAATAAACATTTGAAAAATAACCTTATTTAAAAGTATTTGCGTCATTTTGTGTGCGCTACAGTACATAACCTTTTTGAAATGTATTTTACATTTTCAATATTTAGTCCTATGAAATCAGCAGACACACGTTAAGTACAAAGACATACACAGACATTAAAAAAGACATACAGTGCTGCAAGAAGATAGTAGGGATAGTTCACATAAATAATTACGGCCTTAGTATATGAGGTATTATACAAAACAAAGGCCAAAACCTTGGATTTGGAGCAGGCTTATGAGCAAAAGATAGAGATTGAGAAATGTTTAGAATTTGCTGAATGGGTCAATGATACTGTGAGTTATTTTCAGACACACAGTCTTATTACTGTAAATAGGCCTACTGCTCACCCAAAAATTTGGAGGCCATCAACCATTGCCACAATTGTGGCGTTATCGCTGGAGCTACTGAAGACATGTTTCCACATTTGGCTTGAGGAAAATCGTAGAATACACAAGTAATTTCCATGGCGATACACTTTAATTTTGAATGGCGATATTTGGCCTTTCATTTTTGTGTTTGAATTTCCATTCGGCTGCTTCAAATACAACACTTCTGACAATGAGTAGCCTGTATAATGGAATGTTCATCAAATGAATGCACAGACACGTTTTGTGTGGTTTTGGATGCGGCCTGGGAATTCTATGATTGTGATTCAGGCTGAAGCCAGGAAGATACCAACATGCTGTGGGAGTCAGCTCCACGGCCCACCATGCAGAGGTGAGACACAGATACATACAAACGGTCCTCTGTGGCTCAGTTGGCAGAGCATGGCGCTAACAACGCTTAGGTTGTGGGTTTGATACACGCTGGGACCATATATACTGAAATGTATGCACTCACTGCAATGTAAGCTGCTTTGGATAAAAGCGTCAGCTAAATGGCATATATTATTATTATATATTAACACACACACACGCACACAAACCAGGGTGGGTTCCCACTCAAATCACACCTCAAACCCAACTCAAATTTTTGAAATGTATTTCCACTTCTATGCAAATAAAGGAAAGGAAACAATTGAGGTTTCAAGTCTTTATTTTCGTTGCAGGTCTAACAATTTCAGCTTACACAGACATTTAAATTTTCCTACAAACAACGACAAGCACCCCCCCCCCCCCCCATCTTTCTTTTGAAGACCAATGCCGTTTCTCAGATCAACAATAACATAAACATTTCAACATGTCATATAAAAAAACTTGCCTTTTCACAAAGATTGAGCCAAATCATCATAGCCATGGACAGCTGGTTGGTAAGGCGGATAACATTCTAGTCTGTAGAGCAGAAACGTAAAACCCCTTTTTTGGGGAAAAAAAGATATTTTTTGATTCTCTTCAAGCAGAATACTTCTGGGTGTCTGCTTGATGCTCGCATTCTGGGTGTGTTCCAGATACACATTTTCTGCACAGGTCTATATCATGATGTAATGTTGATGTGTTTCATGAGACACACACCACATCAAAACACTTCCCCAGACAATTTCTCCATGCAAAAGATTTGATAATCTGCCGAAATCTGCCCAGAAAATGTTCACCTGGAACCCCCCCCCTCTTTCTTCATCACCCCCCCAGTTCGTTCCTTCTCACCCCCCTCCCCTCTCCCACATCAGTCTCAGAGGAGCCCCTCCATCTCCCTCATGAAAGCCTCGTACATCTGGTCCTTAGTCTTCATGTTGGGTTGAGAAACAGCGCCCATCTGCCCCGGGTTGGCCGACCCCATAGGAGCAGCCATTGACTGCTGCTTCTGGCCCTGGCCCCCCACTCCGTCATCTCCCCTCCTCCCTCCTTTATCCATGGGCCCGGGCCCTGACCCCCCGCCACCCTTATCCCTGCGCACCCGCAGCGCCGTGGGCACGAAGCGGGTGACCTCTGTCTTGGGGTTGATGATCTGGGGTTTGGCAGAGATGATGGCTCCACCGCCCCCGGTGCCCGCCGCCAGGTTGCTGCCCCCAGCCGAGACAGAGGTGATGTTGGCCCTCTTCTCGATGGTGGGCTGGTGGTGGTGGCTGGGGGGATTGCTGGGGTTGGCGCCTGACGGAGGGGCACTTGTTCCGGGGGGAGGGGGCATCTGCATGACCCCTGGGCGCATGGACATGGACATTGAGGGAGGGGGCAGCATGGAGGGGGCGTTGGGGTTGCCCTGGGAGCCCTCGGGGTTGGAGGTGGGTTTCTGACGGTGGACGATACTGGGTGGGGCGCTGAGGACGTTGGAGTTAAGCGGCGGGGGGAAGAGGGAGAGGGGAGGGGCGAGGGGACGTGGGGGCCCAGACCGTGGGTGAGGAGGGGGCATGCCTACAGACAGGGAAGACAGAGGAGATACTGGTTAATGTGGAAAATATGCTGCTTTCTCTCTGTGTTGTGCTACCAAGAAGACATACATTTATTTCCAGATGAGTTCCACATGAGGTATGTATCATGACGAATGGATGTCTCAACTATCTTTATGGCTGTTTACTTTGGGTAGTGTTGAGCTACGGTTATGGTTAAAATAGTATGTATGTTTTGACAGTGGTCCATGTTTGAGAAGAAAGGATGGAAGCCATGTTGAATTCCATTAACCAACAGACACAAAAATACACCCAAACCTACCTGGTGGTGCTGGGGGAGGCAGTCTGGGTGGGGGTCCTCTGGGTGGGGGGCCGGGAGGGAGACCGGGAGGGGGGCCTGGGGGAGGGCCAGGGGGGCGACCTGGTGGGGGTCCAGGGGGAAGAAGTCGTGGCATCGGCCCCCTTAGACCAGGCATACCCGGGGGCCTCAGGAATGGGGGAGCACCTAAGAATGACAGACAAGACAATCATCTTAAAAACAGAATGTATTTTATCACAGTAAATTGTGTTCAATGGAGCGTCGTCAAAAAGATACTCTGCTCTTATGATAACTACACACACACACAACCAGTAACTAACCAGGTGGTGGACCAGGAGGCGGGCCAGAGGGTGGACCAGGAGGCCTCATTGGAGGAGCTGGAGGTGGCCCCAATGGAGGAGGCCCTGATATTGGTGGAGCCTGCATGTGTGGAGGCCCTTGCTGTGACCCCATTGGTCCAGTAGGTGGAGGCATGCGCTGACTGGGCATTAGATGAGATTGGTTGTCGCCAGGCGGCCCCCTATCCTCGATGTCGGAATTGTCCGATTCGTCAGTGTATTCCTCTTCTACTTCCTCTTCCTCCCCTTCTTCTTCAGGGATGGACTGCCCTAAAGACAAACAAAAAAGGAGGATGAGTTAAGAGTGGCGGGAGAGGACGTTATAGTCTTGTGCAAACATACACAGTCTTCCTCCATAGTCTTCCTCCAACGAATACCATCTGTAAATTACGTGGTTTCTCCCTAATAGTGTCAAGTAATCACGTATCTAATGGTGGCAGTATTATTCCGCTAATTGCTGCAGTATTGTCATCAAATCAAACTTTATTGAAAGTCAACACAGGGTTAGGAGAGTCAATGAGACAGGAAGAGATACAGTACCTGCCATCCTGAGCATCATAGCCTGCAGGGGAGTGATGGCCTTCGTCTTCTTCACCAGCCTCTTCTTCCTCCTCTCCTTCGGTGCCGATGGGGGCATGTCTGCAAACCGCACACTGCGTCCTGCAGCACAACCAATCAGACAAATTCATATGAAACTCTACTTCTGTGTGGCCCTTCTTAGGCTACTGTACCAAGAAGAGCCTAACTGAAGTCTATGGAGAAATGCAATAGATCAAACTAAATAACAAGTTGAGCACAGAAACACTGTTTGAGGACATAGCTCTTGCTCTCACCTGCTGCATGTCTGTCACCCCTGTCCTCCTCTCTGCTCCTCTCCATGTCATCCTGTCGGTCCACCGTCATCCTCCTGTCATCCTCTCCTCCTTCATCCCTCTCTCCATCACTGTCCTCCTCAGAGTCGCTGTCGTCCTCCTCTCCGTCATCCCCCTCTCCATCGCTGTCGCTTCCACTGTCCCTCTCTCCTCCCATCATGGCGTCCATAGCGGTCTCGCTGTCCAGGTTCGGGTTGGACGGATCTGTTTGTATGCACAGACAGAGATAGAAACACAGAGAGAGAGAGAACTGTGTCATAGAAAAGCATAGCCTTGATGTTGGTTTAGGAACACTTGTTTGGGATCAAGTCGTTTGTTGAGTTACTGTGCGTGTTTGTGTTGAGGTACAGTGTGAATGTGTGTGTGTTTGTGTTGAGGTACAGTGTGAATGTGTGTATGTTTGTGTGTGTGTGTGTGTTGAGTGGAGAGTGGAGAGTGTGCAGTACCTGCATCAGTGCCAAGGTGTTGTGGCCGACGGGAGGCGTACAGCGCCAGGACCTGTGGGGGCGGGGGGCCAGGTGGGGGACCAGGAGGTTTCCTGCCAGGGGGTAACCGAGGGACTCCTGCCACTGCCGCAGACATGAGGCCAGAGGATGACATGAACGGCCCCTTACTGAGAGAGAGAGAGAGAGAGAGAGAGAGAGAGAAAGAGAGAGAGTGAGAAAGAGAGGGGCAAGTATTAACACTGGGAGGGTGGTAAGATCTATAAGAATAATACTGGCAATGAGAACTTTAGGCCACCACCCACCCAAATGTGGACCCCTTCTTCAGTATGGAGGGAGGCTGGGCCCCAGGCAGAGGGATGTCCTGGATGAGGATGCTGGAGGGGGCATGGGGCATCTCTGGGAGTGGGATACTATCCACCTCCACCAGCTCTGCATTCTGAGAGACAGAGCATGGGAAAAAAGAGAGAGAGGAGGAGGAGGGGATGAACATTGGTCAAAGGCACACTATGAGGATCCCTTCAGAAGACAACTGACCAACATTAGCCAGCATCCTTCTTATTGAATTCTATAAGTTTATGCACAACAGTGCGTCAGCATTGATAAATAGATGATATTTACTATCCCTCGTGATAGCTTAAGCACTACAGGATACACACCTTAACAGAGTCGAAGTAGAGAGACAGCTTGCCGCGATTGCTCTCGTAATCCAGCTCTATTTTGCGGAGCTCCTTGTACGTTTCAGGGTTCTCTCTCTCGTACAGACGCACGATGCGCTCAAAAGTCTCCCGGAGCTTCTTCCTCTTGTCCCTCAGCACCTTCTCGTTCAGCAGGGGCTGCTGCTGCACCGGGTTGAACTCTGATAGAGTGGACAACAGAGAGAGGAGAGTGAATGGATGGATGGATGTGTGTGTGTGTGTGTGTGTGTGTGTGTGTGTGTGAGAGAGAGAGAGAGAGAGAGAGAGAAATAGTTATAAAAAGGGAGAAAATGACATCAAATTGTGTACTATACAACCCAGTTCTCAGACACAAACACTGATACAGCCCAGTTACACAACCGATCCCTCACCCATTTCATCCAGCTTCTCCATGTCTTTGATGATCTGTCTGGGGTCCTTCATCTTCAGTACAGCTGCCCTCACCATCATCCTCTGCTTCTTGTTCTGGGAGGCAGCAGATAAGCGCAGGATTAGAATAACAATCCCAAACTTCACACTTCATAGTGTACATCGAGTTAACCAGATGAAGGTAAAGAACTGACAAAGACGCCACAGTAATTCAGATTTGGGTTAGAGTCCCAAACACCCGGGGAACAGATATTCTAGGTAAAGAAAACTAAATTGCTGCTAATAATTGAACTTTTATGCTTTTTTTAAATTATTGTTATGCTTTTTTCTTTTCATCTATTTTATGTAAAGCACTTTGAATTGCCTCTGTGTATGAAATGTACTCTATAAATACACTTGCCTTGCATGTAGACATTCAATTTATAATCCAAAGTCTTACCTTTTTCAGCTCCCTTTTCCTGGCCTCCTTCCCTAAAGAGGAATGAGTAGTGATGAGTGTGGTTTAGGAAATCAAGGGACACGCGTCTTATGGTAGAACCTGCTGTCAACTCCAGGACAGGCATTGTTCTTAGTAGTGAGCTCAATGCTTTCGATTCCACACACATACAATACTCTGAATACAGATGAAGAAATAATAGTGGTTACTCTGACATGGTCATCTCTACGTCTGATCAACGTCAGATGTGAGCCTTCATGTCGAGAGAATAGAACATGGTAAAGTCACTTACTGGCCTGGTCGGTGGGGTTCATGAACTTCCCACTCTTGGTGGAGGAGGTCGAACGTCGCCCCATGTTTGCGGCGCGTCTCCTTCACCCTGTCATGGCAAAGATAACAGACAGTGGATTGAATGACAGCTGGGATTGAATATGACAGCTGGAAGCATCACGACAAACGACGCAATAGGATTTGCAAACCAAACAGCCACACATGCAGTTCCGAGTCCTCCAATAACATGACATACTGTTGACAAACTCAAGGCTACCTGCTGTGCTATAATAGTAGTAGACAAGGCGATCTTTACTTCAACAAGACCATTGACATTGCATTGAGTTACTAACTGAGCAAGACGCTGCAGTCTCAACAAAGGCTATGCTACCTTTGCTAAACGTTACAGTACGTTGCGTGATCGGATACGACCAACACTGCTTCAAATAACAAACTCAGCTTAAGAAAAGAAAAGAAAATCTATTTGCTAGATATCAATGGCTGCAAGGTTTCCACATAAGTGCTAAGGTTAGCTAGCTACAATTAGCCAGTTAGCTTGTTGAACAGATATCAAAAAGCTATCTTGACTTTACCTCTATCCACGTGAAATATGTGGGCACTGCGCCTTCACTTCACTTATGTCGGTAAAACGCAGCGAATTGATTAATATAAAAGGAGACAGTTATGTATCAAAATAGTAAAACGACTCCTTCGAGAAAATGAACACAACGCTAGTTGGTGCAGTTCGAATGGTCCGCCATGTTTACTGTGCCGCGAGCAAGGGCGGAAGTCCAACGTGAGGTCAAGGGAAACGCAAAAAAAAATGTTTTTCCAAAATATGCACATCCCCCAGTGGCTGACTCCAGTGGGCTACGATTTCTCTATTAATTTCTGTGGTTTGTTTATAAACTTACTGTACTGTCACTAGTAACACACCTCACATCGGTCAGTTTACTTTCGCAGTCAGCAGGTGAGTGTCTATTGCATCTAGTGTAGAAGTATTTTTGGGGAATAATGAGTGTCTGGTTTTCTCTCCCCTTTCAAAAGCCACAACCTATGCCGTTGCCACTAATGTTCTACGTTTTTTTTTTTTTGGCTCCCCATGAAGGCTGCCAGTCAGACATTCATTGCATTATTCATAGTAGTTCATTATTTATTTATTGCTTCAATATATTATATTGTTTTGTGCCACCTACTGTAGGCGTTTCAGTTTATGCAATTCATACACTTGATCATCAAGTATTTTCACAAAGACATGACAAAAGACACATTCAGTTTTGAAATCTTTACTTTTAATTTTAATCACACTATACTACATAATGACAGGAATTTAGGAAAAGAGGAAGGATGACCACTACTGAATTTGAAAAATACATCACAAACTTCACCTTGACCCCCCTCTCTGTCTCTCTCTCTCCCCCCACACACCCCCTCCTTCTCTCTCTATCTCTCTCCCTTCATCTCTTTCTCGTATCCTCTTTCTAAGACATCATACATTTGCCTCATTTATTTGAATTATTCAGATTTGTCATTTTCAAAAGATCTCTAAAGAAAAAGCTTCACGCTGATTGGTGGAGTTGGTTGAAATCTAGTACGGGATTGGTCCGTAGTAGGCGGAGTAGGCAGCGATGATTCCAGAGGTGTCCATCATGTTCTCACAATGATAGTTCAGCTCACACACCTCCCTCAGACTGTAGAGGACAGGGTTGGACAGTGCAAAGAGAGGGGGAAGAAACGATGGAGAGAGGAATGGGAAGGTCAATGAAGGTATCCTATTAGAATGTATGATAACAAAACATTGAAATATAGATATACGTAGTAGTGGGTCAAGGCTACATTTAAAATGCTTTTAATTTCCCAGCTGATGTTGAAGAAAACATGACATACTGTACACATATAGACATATACTGTACACTTATATGATCAATATAGTGGCAATATCTACACATCAACACATGATTTAAGTTTGAGCTAAATACTACACAACTCAAATACATTTTTATGAAATGCAAGTATCCATATAACTATGGATTTGCTATCATCTTTTGTACATAGAAATTAGAAAGGCGAATTTCAAAGGCATCTTGCCCTTAGTCTGGTGCCACAGTCAGTATAATGGTATAGTACCTCTCCAGCTGGGTCAGGGACAGGTCTGCAGGGGCAGTGCCAGCTCTCTTCTGCCTCACCACGGTGGAGGCCAGGTCCCTCTTAACAAACACACCTACACAAACACAAACACACACGCACACGTACACACACACACACACAAACACATGCACAAGCACACACACACACACACACACACACACACACACACAAGCACACGCATGCATAAAAATACATTTTCAATTTCAGTGGTTGAAGCATTGGCATTGCAATTCTTCCTAAAGACAAGAAAGGTACACAAATGTTTGGAAATGTTTGCATGGACACTGCATGTTCAGTCAAATGGTCAATCAGATACATGTACAAACTTCACTGCCTGTGTGGTGAAGGTAAGTCCAACAGAGGTATCTTACCAACTCTGGGGGAGTCGCTAGCAGACTTTGAGGCAGTGGAGGTAGAGGCATCAGAAGAGACTGTTCAGGGAGGGAGAGACAAGATTAGACGATGATCTCACAGTCATCTCAACCTGTGCATGAAAGACCATGTATTCCTGCATCTTCTAGAGCAACATTAGTGATACTCATACATACATGCACTTCATTTTTATGTCAGATTTCAGTTTGCACCTATTTTCCTGATGCAATTAACACATTGAAACCCAATCGAAAACATGAAAGAGTCTTTACCGTTTTCACTATGGTATTCTATCAAATTTGAATGAATATAATAAATTTTAAAAACAGGTGCAAATATTGACCCTGTGTAAAAAGCTGCATAAACCATCTCATTATATGTCTGTTCTTACCTGCTGTAGACAGACAGACAGATGCCAGAGCACAGAGGACAAGAATGGCCAAGGTCTTCATCTTTCTTCCTGCTTCTAGTTCACGATCTGGACGATCAACAAGTATGATCAGAGACTTCAAATTCACTCTCTTTCTCTTTCTCTTGCTCTGACATGTAGATAAACACACACACTCCGTTTATAGTTATGTCCCTCACTATGGCCTGAGTATTTGATTGGTTGAGGAATCATGTATCATACACCCACACACACACACGCACACGCGCGCACACACACACACACACACACATACATGCACGCACACACACGCACGCACACACACACACACACACACACACACATACATGCACGCACACACGCGCACGCACACACACACACACACACACACACACACACACACACATATACACACACACACACACAAGCACCGAATTCTCTCACATATGTAACAGTAATCACATATAGGTTATGAATTCATGCTCAACCTGAATGGAATGACATAAATGTTTACTAAACATTTTTTACTTCAAAAGTCACATAGAAAAATGCCCTGAAAGAAAATCCACTGTCACCTGCACTTGCAGTACTGTAAAAACATTCAAACTTGTCTCACATCATGCATTTCCCTCACATGATGGTAACTGTATTGGCAGTAATTATCTGATAAGCACTGTAGATTTAACACGTCACCTACAGTTTATATAAACAAACGATTAATTAGCCAACACCTGACTCCATACTGCCTTGTATGTGCAGTACCAGTAGACAACCTCAGGAGGGCAGCGTTTTACAGCCTGCCCACGCGACATCCGTTTCAAGCCACAAACTACAGGTTGAGAGAAAAACCATATGATACTAATTGAACAAGAGAAACCACCATGCCTCATTATGTGACAGACTTTTAATCAGAGGTTTTTCTCTGTTTTATAACAAACCACAGCGATTTCCTATATAAAGAAACAGAGCAGTATTTAGTAGCAAACTAAAGTAGGCCTTGACTTGTAGGCCTATTTGAACACAGATATATTTAGTTCATCATATAAGGCCCAGTTCTTAACCAGGGATACACATATATATATATATATATATATATATATATATATATATATATATATATATATATACACACATCAAGTGCCTATAGAGCATTGTTATGCTGGGTTTATGTTGAATTAAAAACAATTAAATCAAAAGCCACAGTTTTCACTCCAAACAACTCATTGCCTCTTTTCCACTCAATGTTCGATCTCTCAAGTAGCACATCGGTATAGACGTGGAGCTCTCTTAAAGCCTCTCCCTTTCCCTCTGGCCCTGTGTCTTTCTAAGCCTGGCCGGGATTTTCAGCCGTTGGATGGACCTTGATGGTCTGGGCTGTAATTTCACCGTCTGGGTCAGTGCTGGTGTCGTGTCTCTGCAGGGACACAGTTCAGGAATTCTTCCGTAGAGCCTTAATTATGAACATTTTGGTTTTTGCGGCATCTGAAATAAAACATCAGGAGGGTTGACCTTGGATTCTCCCTTGACTGTGCCATGTCAACATTATAGCAGTGTCCTGTCCTGCTTGTGTCTGTCTCTAGTTTCTGAGTTTGGAGATACAGAAGATTCACTTCCAATGAGTTACTCCTGTTTCTTAGATGGGTAACATGTTCCTTATCTTAATGGACATGGACATCACCTACCAGAGTAACTTCTGCAGACATTCATTTTCTGATAGGCCTATTCAAAGTTCTTCAAAACCCAACCTAAGTAATTTGCCAATTCCCTTGGTAACATGCTTATTAAACCTTAAAACACCATTTACACCTCTTCCAAGATTAAAAACAGGTGCAGTCATGCAAAACCTTGTATTCAGCAAATCAGCACGTTGGCTTTTACTTTTACTATTGCTGTTGCGTTTTTAACCATTTATTGTTACCTCACTGGTCCCAGTGCTCCCATCAGGACAGTCGTTAGTGGCTCCACATCTGTTCCACATTCAGAATTACCCACAGTTGGAATGTGGCTACATGTGTGACCAAATTAGTCAGAATGTTAGAGCCCCACAAACAGAAGATAACTAAGCTACCCTGAGACAAAGTGTGTCACAATAGGATTTAGACAATGAATTTAAGAAACACTTTTAATTGAATTAAAAACACTTTAATTCCTTTAAATACAAGGGATTAGACAGAGACTATTGTCTTACTGTGCATACAACAACTGATTACAAAAGAATTGTGTACTGTAAATGACTTGCATGCTGTATGTAAGTATCTTCAAATCACACCTTGATTACCACAGATTTCACAAAGCTTTTAAACGTTTTAAGGGTGTTAAGATGGTGAGTAAGGGATACAGTTACACAAGATTGAGATTGAGCTTGAACATTTTATGCTTGTGTATAATAGCAAGATTATTGGGAGATGGATACTTGGATTGGTTTGTCTGATGTCACTTGTGGATCATGGTATGTTTGTGGTGTTCAAAAATGTAATTTACTATATACAATAATGGTTTCCCTTTAAATGTTGTTTAACATTGTCATATTGCCTCTTATAATTCATCAAAACAATATATACATGTGTATTGTATACCTTATGTTATGTTAAGATATGTTATGTTAGGGTGTGTTGAATGAGCATACAGTCAAAAGCAGGAATAATCATAAAGGTAGATAAAAGGGGACTGGGGCTTTAGAATCTACGGGCAGGCGGACTCGGATTCCGGGCACCAAAGTATCTCTGATAGGCCAGCTGGTATCCATAGCGATGGGCATAGAATCGGCAGGGAGAGTAGTCCTCACAGGTCTCTGAGCGCCTCTCGGCTGGAGACTTCACCGTCCTGGAACAGAGAGAGAGACAGAGAGAGAGAGAGAGAGAGAGAAATAGAAATAGAAATAGAAATAGAAATAGAAATAGAGAGAGACAGGGGGAGGATAACTCAGAGACATTGCAGAGTCAACTGTAACGAAAGACAGACACACAAAGTGTATGTCTGTTTTGTTGCGTTGTGTGCTTAATTTATACTTCTTATCCACATAGAAAAAACATTAAGTATTTACATCATGCTGAAGGGCCTAAACCCATTGATGTTCTTACCAATACCATATGTAGCTCAGTGTTTAACAACCTATCCACTGCACTCTGTTAATGTTAATTATCAATCTGGTATGTGGTTACACATGTTTATGTTTGTGTGCATGCGTACATGCTTGCATGCTTGTCTGTGTGTGTGCGTGTGTGTGTGCCTGTGTGTGTATGTGTGTGTGGTGTGTGGTGTGTGTGTGCGTGCGTGCGTGTGCATGCATGCATGCGTACGTACCTGTGTGTGTGTGCATGTGTGTGTGTGTGTGTGTGTGTGTGTGTGTGTTACCTCAAGTAGTTGTAGTTGTTGTAGGTGCTGCCTCTAGGTGGGCTGTTATAGACGCTCCCTCTCTGAGGACTCTGTGGATTGATGAAGGAGTTGGCTCGGGAAGGACTGACAAACACATCTGGAATTTAATAGAATGAAATAAAACCCTTTTAGTATCAGATTAATATACCCCCATCTCAACAGGGCAGGCATACCAACATCTGTGAATGAATCCAATTACTGTAAGTGAAAAGACACGTTTATATGTCCACATGAACATCTAAGTACAGCGTTTGAATGCAAAATGGGGTAAAAGTGGGGGGTAGACTTTTTCCATGAATAGAGTATTCAATCACCTTCAAACGATTCAGTGCTTTCTTGTGAGTCTGTGGAGAGAAGGGGAGGGGATAGGATTAATCATATAAATGATAGATTATTGTACTGTACATCGTCAGATTATAAATGAAGTGTTGATTGGTGGATGTATACCGTAGCAGGCGCACAGTGAGATGACGACACAGAGTGACACACACTGTAGAAGGATCCTCATCCTGTCTGTCTGTCTGGCTGCCTGTCTGTCTGCTGGAGACAAAAACACAGGTGTTACAATGTGTCATATCAATGAGAGAGAGAGAGAGAGAGACAGACAGACAGACAGACAGACAGACAGACAGAGACAGAGAGAGAGAGAGACATGGGGTTATATCAGGGAGAGGGAGAAGTACGATGAGTGCAGTATAACAGAAGTGAGCTGGTGGTGAAGATGCTAAATCAGTCTGTCTGTGGGTGTGGGTTCTGGGTTCATGTTATATGTAAGACAGCCATAAATTGACTGAATACACACCATTTCACAAAGTCAACATAGAGATACATATCTACTCTATACATACAGCGCTACTAATATGTATTCATGGAGGAAGGACAAACAAACCATTTCACAAACCCAACGTTATTTCTGTACGACTGGACTGAAGGTCTCTCATGTGATGTACATGTCTGTACTCAAGACATTTATAGTGTGAGTGGTCATGAGGTTACTGGAGAAAGAAGTCAGCGAGTTCAAATGGACGTTGCTGAATAATGATGAACAAGTTGAAGTTGGAGAGATGGACAGAGAAACACAGATCGAGAGAGAAAACAGGGTAGGGTGAGCAACCAAGCAGCACAGAGAGAAAAAAAAGACAGACAGACAGACAGATAGACAGACAGACAGAGAGACAGTCACAGACACACACACACACACACACACACACACACACACACACACTGAGTGACCCTTCCAGGTGTTTGGCACCTGAACAAATAGCCCTCCCAGATGTCCAGACTACAGCCCTCAGCACACACACACACATCCCTCCAACACACACACAGACACACACACTCACACACACACACACATCCCTCCAACACACACACACACACACACACACACACACATCCATGTTCCTTATGACAGACCCTCCGGCTCCCATGGCCCCTCCTCTGTTTGTAGGGTTTGGATGCCATTATGGCACGACGCCCCTGCTTTACACAGTCAACAGCAGCACTCAACAGCACACGTCACCCCGTGGGCATGAAGCACGTTGGCACAGCAGGCCTGTAGAGCTCAGGGAGGGACCTCTAAACACTGTACAGACAGGGAGTAGCAAGGATAGCAAGGAGGGTGTGTGTGTGCGCCTCTGTGTATGTGTGTGTTTGTGTGTGTGTGTGTGTGTGAGTGTGTGTGTGTACGTGTGCACGTGTGTGTGTGTGTACATGTGCGTGTCCGTGTGTGTGTGTGTGTGTGTGTGTGTGTGTGTGTGTGTGTGTGTCGTGAGTGCCTGCCAGTGAGGTGATGACAGCAGCGTCTGCAGGTTTTACACGTCTGAAGCCTGGTGTGGGCCACAGCAGGCCCTGAGACCCCCTCCCTGCCCCAGAGACCCCCTCCCTGGCCAGAATGTGCTCACCACACTGGAAAAACCCTCCAGCAGGATGCTGCTAACTCACAGAACAAACCTGCACCCTCCTGGCAGCCTAATGACCCCTGCACACGCCAGCACATAGCAGCTGCTGAGCTGGGCTTGGCTACCCAGGCATGGTAGCGGCTCCTCACCATGTTGTGCTACCCATGCATGTTGTTGACCACTACTGACTAGTAACAGATCAAAGTACTAAGCTGTATGATGTTGTGTATAGTTTCATTTACACCCTGAAGAAGGTATCATGACCGAAACGTCAGTGATCGTTAAATCAGTGATCTTTGCAATAAGCAATAAGCAATCAGTGATCGTTGCAATAAGCAGTGTTGCATGGAGGTTTTCTTTATAGTTTCATATGTTTTCTCTACTCCGTTTGCACCTGCAGTGACAACATCAGGTGTGCAGGTATTATATCTTTATTCTTATGTTTATAGTTTAATTTAGTCCCATTTTTGTCACAAATATGGACAGCTATTTGATCCTACAACATTAGTCTCCTTGTCTGTATCACTGCTGTAAACTCAGTTACCAATAACAAAAGCAGTCTAGTATGTCTATAATCCTGTAGAACTAGGTTGTACTTACCGTAGGAAGATAGTTATGGTCTTAAGTCTCTTGGTAATGTCTCACAATCTCTGTCTCTCTCTCTTTCTGTCTCAGAGTATTTCTTAATTCTGTATAGCAAGGGTTTTATACTTACCTCTCCCCCCCACCCCACCCCACCCCCCGCCCCACCCATCCATTTCCCCCTACTCCCTCTCTCTGTCCCCCCCTCTCTCTCTCTCTTTCAGCCCTCTCCCTCTCTCCTCCCTTCTTCTACTATCAAACCCTTTCCTTCTCCTCAATCAGACCAGACTATTAGCTCACTCACTCCCTCTTTCCTACATAAACACACTCACGCACTTGCTGAAAAAAAACAGATGATGGAAAGGTGGAGTGGAATGAAGAAAAACAGACAGGCGGTAAACAAAGAAAGAAAGAGAGAGTGAGAGAAAGAGAGAGGGATGGATGGAGGGATGGACAGGAGTTATTATTTACTCTATAGACAGGAGTAATACCTGGTCCATCACAGGTACATGACAATATTCACTGCTGTTTGCCAACATGACAGCATGGTATGAAAAAGAACAAGTAACATATAAACTCCACACTGACTGACTGGACCATCTATCATCAACATATCTCAGAGGGTCCTAACTGTCTCCAACTCTTACTGTCCCGTCCCTGCCTGTCTTTTCTGTTTTCCACTACCTTAACTACAGTGTTTGATACCATTCCATGCATTACAATGAGCCAGTCCTCCGATTTCTAACTCCACCAGCTTCTCTGGCTTAACTGCCATTATGGATGTTACTGTAATCTCTTCTTGATCTTAAACTGGCCACATTTACAGTATACCCTACTCATTCATGTGCTATACTAACTCTGCAGTTCTACTAACTCTGTACTGTTATTCGTTGTTGTTTGTTTAAACCACTTTAGAATTCAGTTCAGGTATGAATCTCTTGGTTACGTAACCCGTAACATTAGATTTCTTAAATCTGGAATGTTCTGAGAATAATTTACTGAAACCAGACCTTCCCAAAAGTCAACAAACAGGAATAGGTACAGTAGATCAGCGGAGAGAAAACAGACAGACACAGACAGACAGACACAGGCGGTAAATAAACAATAAACATGAAGGTAGGCACGGAGATATCCCTGCAGCCAGATATAAAATAAAAGGGGGAATTCATGAGGGGAAAGAAAGCAACATGGTTGAAAGCAGAAAAAAAGTTTGCCAAAAGAATGTTGCCAAACACTCAGACGTTTGGCGCTGCGGAGTCAGTCGGGGTTCTGATGTGGTCGCATTATGATTCTAGCAATGCGGTACGATTCCTTCAACTGTGGTTCATTCTCTGAGGTATTAAATGTCCTATTTCCTAGTGCAAACATCAACAGGAAGGAGGGTAAAAGAAATGATACAGAATGATAGAGAGAGAGAGAGAGAGGGAAAAAGAAAGAAAGAACAGATGTATGTGTTTATGTTATTTTTGTCAAGCTTTTACTGTTGTTTATATTGACAAAAGAGCTTTGGGACACAGCCAGCTCACCACAATGCCAAGATAGTCGTGTTTGATTTAGATTTTCTTTTTCAGAAACTCAGGGATAGACAGAAAGAGACAGGCAGAGATGGGAGGAGGGAGAAGAACGCAGGATGCCGAGAGAAGAGGGAGAGAGTGAGAGCATGGAAATCTTGACAGTGGTGTCAATACTTTTTCACCATCTCTCTGTCTTTTTGTCCTCTTTGTCTTTCCCTCCTCCTCTGTTCATCCCAAACACCATATGTTTCTACGCCCGCTGCCTGCTTCCTCCTCTTTTTCTTTCCTATTTCACTTTTCTCCACTCTCCATCCCTTGCTCACTCTCTCTTGCGCAATTCACCTCTCTTGTGTTTACCTCTCACCCTCTATGTATTTCTATCTAAATATTTCGATCAAGAGAAATGTTCTGGATGTCATTCCTACAGCAAGAGTCATGTTTTGAAGAAACAAACGGTGTCAGACAGATATAAATGATCAAGTGAAAAACAGGATCAGGTGAAAACAGAATAAAGTACAGTATGAAACAGGATGAGAGCCAGCCACCCACCACAGCCCACTGGACCTGACCATGTTGTGACTAACACAGTACACCTGTGTGTCTGGATCTAAAGCCAAGGTCTGGACCAGGACCCAGAGAGACACATGATGCAGGGGGAGGGAGGGAGAGAGAGAGAGAGAGAGAGACGGAGGGGGAGAAACAGAGGGGGGGGAGAGAGAGAGAGAGGGAGAGGCGGATGCAGAGATGGAGGGGGAGAGAGAGAGACTAATGGAGAGCTAGAGTGTGAAAGAGAGAGGCTGAGAGAGAGAGAGAGAGATCTTTTTGAGATTTACACTATTTAAGTGTCAGGTTCACTTTGGGGCTGTATTATTGGGTCTGCTGGTTAGTAAGGACAGAACCCGCACAAATACCACAGTGGCTACCAAACCCATGACCCATTCTCCACAGCAAACTCTATCCTACGCTGGCTGGCACACACTTGTGTTTTTCCTGCTATTTTTACGACACATTTTTCATAATAGTATTTGCCATGATTCACTTTTTTAGGCCAATCGGAAATAGTGGCAAAGGACCTATTTTAGAAATGACTCAATAATGACTCAATAACAACAGAAGATGTTGTGAAGTAATGTCATAGCTCCTTCACTACCTCGGCCATTGGGTGATTTTACTAGACTGGACGTACGCAGACATTACTCAAGACGGCCTTCCTCCTCTGAGCCCACGTTGGCCCTGGCCCTGTCCCACCCTGTTCCTGTTAGATGGCCTGTGACAAGACTGGCCTTTCTGACATTGTACTTTAACAATATGGAGTACCAGGAGAGGCTGGTGGAGGTAAAAATCGGAGGACAGGCTCATTGTAATGCATGGAACGGAATGAGGAATGAGTGTGTTTGATCTTCCACCTGCCTCCACTGTTATGTACTGTTATGTACTGCTACAGTATGAAATGGATGAGGATCATTTCGGAGAGAGCATCAGCTTGGTTACACAGTGACAAGTATAATGATTTGTGCACTTATTATACTGATACTGTTCACCAACATTTGTACATGTTGAGCGATGTCTTTCAGGTTCATAATGTCAAATGACTCATGGACACTGGAATTCATGTCCAGAGTGAACATTTATCTTGCCACCACATCATCTTGCTCTCCAGAGTGTGTTCTTTTAAAGTATCCTTCTGCTCCTCTTGCTTGGCCAGTAATGGACTGTGTGTTTATTCAGACCCACATCTTAGCAACAAACACCTCTACCACAACTGTCAGTTTGATGGGTGAACAGGCAGCTAGAACAGGCAGCACTGCCAAATCCAAACAAATCCCTCTCTCTTTCTCTCTCTCTCACACAGCCTTTCTTTTTTTTACTGTAATCATGTGCTCCCCCTGTTTATGTTTCTGCAATCTAGGTTTTAAGTTGTTAAATGTTTTGTTTACTTTCTGGACAAAGTACACAAAGAGTAGGAGGGGATTGTGCATCCTGATCAAGTTGCTTTGTTGCTGGGCCTTGTTGCCATATACAAAACACACACAGCAAAGATGGAGGGCATGGACCTGGACACCGTGGCACTCAAGTATTCAAGGGTTTGTCTAGAATACTAATTCTATGGAGTCTCTCTCTCTCTCTCTCTCTAATATATGCCATTTAGCTGATGCTTTTATCCAAAGCAACTTACATTGCAGTGAGTGTGTACATTTTTCAGGATATATGGTCCCAGTGGGAATCAAACCCACAACCAAACGTTGTTAGCATCATGCTCTACCTACTGAGCCATAGAGGACCATCTCCCTCCCTCCCTCCCTCCCTCCCTCCCTCCCAACCCAGTTAATTCAGCAAAATCACATAAGTGCACCATGTCCAATTATGAATTCCAATGTTAAGTGAGAAGATTTAATCAAGTTGTGTCATGTTTGATAACTTGCATCCATTCTAAATACATGCCTCTATTATCCTGTGTGGCCAACATCCAGTGTGAATTATACCCAAATTGTGATTTGCTTCACTATAGTAACAATGTTTTTTTCACTAATCTTTGTCAACATTTACGGTACACAACAATTGACACAATTTTATTTAGACCTAATTTTGACCATATCTTGACTTCCTGGCAGGAGCAGTTTGGTGTTGACAATGTGCCTGTGTGAGTGTGAATATAGAGTACATGTGCAAGCTGTTCAGGTTTATTCAAGGATGGAGGTAAATGTTGAAATGTGTGTTAATTGTATTAATAAGCAAGGTCAATCAAGACAAAAGTACACTTTGTGTGTGTGTGCATATGTGTGTGTGTGTGTGTGTGTATATGATTACCATTCTGTCTGCATTCCACCAAATCATCTGTTTCTATTTCTCGTCTGAGAGCACTGTCCAACTTTTTAGTTTGAAGTAATCTCCGTCTCCTGCCTCGGTGCCCCTCCACCTCTTCAGTGCCAAGGCTAACAAACTGTCCTGCACACCGCCAACACTCATTCTATCCAGTCAGCAGTTAGATGTACACACACACACACACACACACACACACACACACACACACACACACACACACACACACACACTGATTCACACATATCACATTCACACATGCGGTATCAAATTCTTAAACACACAGCCACATGAATGTAACGCAAACACACACTCACAGTTAGACAGGTACACTGGCAGAAGACAGAATAAAGTAACATATGGTCACACACACTCTCTCACTCTCTCTCTCTCTCTCTCTCTCTCTCTCATACACACACACACACACACACACACACACACACACACACTCACTCACATTTCATAAAAGGGCGTTGTGTGCAATCATATGGATGCAGAGGACAGGCCACTTGCCATCTGTTGTCAAGGCATTTCCTAAAACGAAATACACAGTGACTGTTATACATACCCACAAACAAACACACTAACTGCAACAGTCTGCTCATCTATAAATAATTCTCTCTCTCTCTCTCCCTTCCTCCCCTCTCTCTCCCTCTCTCCCTCTCTCTATCTCTCCCTTTACCTGCCCCAGCAGTCCTTTTCACCTAGCCAGAGCTCCTTGGCTCATTGTCCAGAGACTCAAAGTGTCTAATCTTTTTAAGAATCTAAAATTCCACACAGTCTGTGTAGGGCAGAGCAAGTCCAACAACATGTTCACCACCTCTCTCAAACAGCCTCTCTCTCTCTCTCTCTCTCTCTCTCTCTCTCTCTCTCTAGTTGTGGTCTGTGTAATCACATGTGTTTTTAACCGCCGACACAACATGCCAACACAGTCAGGAACCAACAAGTGACACGCAGTCAGTCAGTCGGTCGACCACTGTCTGACAAAGATACCCACATGGCACAGTGAGGATGAACCCCATCAACTCTCCCCGCTGTCACCCTGTCTGTCATGCTGTCTCTGTGCTTTAGAAATGATGTGGACCAACCATGGAGATCATGTAGACTGACTGTGATGTCTACATCAGAGCACAGGCTCATTGTAATGCATGGAATGGAATCAGGAATGGTATCAAAAACATGTTTGTTTACCATTTCTCATCTACCATTCCTCATTCCATTCCATGCATTACAATAAGCCTGTCCTTCCATTTCTACCTCCACCAGCCTCCCCTGCTTCTGACTATCCCTGACAAACTATACAAATGTTGAGTGTGAGGATGAACAATGCAAAAAACTGAACATATTCATAAATGTGATTGAAATTAAGATTAAAACAATTAAAATAGTTTTCACCATTTCACAGCTACAGTACATGTATCCCTCAGAAGACAACTACAACCTTTTACCAAGTTGACCACAACCTCAGTCTGTTCGAGCCCTATTAAGGTGTGAATCAGACCACAGCAGGCCCGTAAAAAGCATATTAACCGGAGATTTAACACCACAAAGCCTTGATCATCTTGACCTGAACAGTGGATGCATGCAGTCATCTTCTCAACTCAGTAGAGTTAGTCTGCCCCCTGTAGGCGAGGTATAGGAGATGCATCTGTGTGGGGTCAATAGAACCTACAGTACCCCAGGCGTGTTGACTCTCTGTTGACATACAGGGCTTTACCTTGAAGACATGAAAAATACATTGTTGCTATGCTACAGACTGACAACTGCAGGGAAGGTTGATGCATGAGTAAGATAGAAAAAGACACAGATACAGTCTGACATTTTGTTTACATTTACATTTACATTTCAATCATTTAACAGACGATTTTATCCAAGCGACTTACAATAAGTACATTTGCCTAAATAAGTGAATCAACTGTACATCAGTCATCGTAAGTAAAACCTTTGATAAAAAGTGCCATCTGCAGTCACAGTGCTAGAGAAAGGTAGAAAACAAGTAAGGGTATTTTTTTCCAGGGAATGTACAATAGGTTAGGGGGGGAGAGGTTCTGACATGTTGAGGTGGACATTTTGTAGCAATGTTCACAAAGATCAAAAGGTATCCAAATCAGTTACACATTGTAAAATAAAATCCCTTGCTGTGTGTGATCACAGAAAACACATGTGGAAATGGGAACAAGACAGTGAGCAACAACAACAGCATGTTGAATACATATGAATAGATTAAACCTGCTGTACAATTGCAGTACATGATCTGATTGTAAACACAGAACACACAGCCTTATTCTTTCTATGAGTGCATACATATGCAGGGTTCTGCAGCTCCTTCTCTTCACTGTCTTCCTCTCTCTTTTACTGCGATTCGGGGGTGCTTGCCAATCCCATAATTCCTCGCTTGCGGACTCATTTCCTGTCCGCCTGCACCCTCCACCACCACCCCCTCGCTCCCGCTCCGCTGCAGCATCCCCAGCCAACCACACGCCTTGGCACTCCGCAGCACTTAGGCCCTCATTGCCACGGCGACAGAGAGGTCCTGTGCCAAACAAGTGGTTTGAGAGAAATAGAGAGATAGAGAGAGAGAGAGACAGAGAGAGAGAGAGAGAGAGAGAGAGAGAGAATGAAACAAAACTAAGATGAATGAAGAGGCATCACCAGAATGGCAGTAACTAGGAATAATGACCTCTCTCTCTCTCTCTCTCTCTCTCTCTCTCTCTCTCTCTCTATCTGTTTTACTCAATGGCTATTTTTCCTTATGAGTATCTATTAGGGCTGTAAAGATTAATAGATTAATCGAAACAGATTAATCTTTCGACAGATGAAAAATCTGATTTCGATTAATCAGACCTAGGAGGACAAGTGACTGGTAGCCAGAGTGAGTGACTGGTAGCCAGGTAAACAGTGTTGTACCAAGGATGCTTAGTTTAAGCAACTCTAATCGACTGACAGCCCTAGTTTCTATGAGTTAGGGTTAGGGTTAGGGTTGTGAGTTTCTTTCCTAATCAGGGGAGGCTGGTGGAGGCAGAAATCGGAGGACGGACTCATTGTAATAAATGGAATGGAATGAGGATTGGTATAAAAAACGGGTGATTTCTACCTCCACCAGCCTCTACTGTTCCTAATATACATCCCTGCCTGTGCACCCTCTCAGAAGCTATCAGTAGACATCTATCAGGGACAGTCTTAGAAGGTGTTATTCCTTCCTTTTTTATCTCTCTCTTCCATCCGCCATCTAAAGCTTAGCCTCCCACCACTCCTTCAGTGTGCTGCAATTTATAATTGCTCCACTCCCACTCTCTCTTCCATCTCTATCTTTCAGCAGTGTGGGTGAGAGGATAAGTGAAACCAACACCACTGAAGCCACACACATGATTGGACTGGAATAAGGAAGGAAGAGGAACTCTGGGGAATGTCAATAGAGAGTAAACTCCCCATCAGCAACGATTTCAATACCCACTTCACACACACACACACCCGGAGACACAGACGGAGAAATGACACCAACTGAAATCTGCCACCCCGATGGAGAGATTAAACTCTAACGGACAAATGCAGAAAATAAATGAAAATGCACAAATGCAGGAAATAATATAACAACTAACTGGTTAATATACCAACTAACTAAAATCAGTTGAGTGGTTGAAAGGATTTTGCTCAAAACAGGGTCAGTTGAGTCAGTTGAATTTCAATTCAGTCAATTCAGGAAGTAAATGGAAATTACAATTCAGTGATTGCAGATATATTGCAGATATAGTTTTCTCAATAAACAGAAAAGGAGAAGCTTTTTTCAACAAACCTTTTCAAGTCCCTTCCTGAAAGTTGAACTTACTCTAACCCTGGCTCCAAAAGTCACCTTAATAAGATGGATCTGCTACAGGTTTATTTTCCAGTGGTTTAAGAAAAAAAGTATTGGAGAGAAAAAAAGTGGAACAGGATTTGTTTTGCTTGTTTGCACTGCAGATCTCCACAGAAAGCAAAACCAGATGAAACAAGGTTTATTACAGTTTAAAAGTCAAGGTGTAGTCATTACAGCGTGTTTGTTTGGAGTCCAGGAGAACATTTACTGTGGGAAATACTGAGAACGTAAGAATGGCAAGTACATAGCATTTTCACAATGTATTCAGAAATGTTGAAGGTGTATTGTGTGTGTGTGTGTGTGTGAGAGAGAGAGAGAGAGAGAGAGAGAGAGAAAAGAAAGGGAGAGAAAGAGAGAGAATAGAGGACCATGTGTATTTTGTTCAATGTTCAAAAGATCTGAGCATGTACATTAGGGTAACTAAAATCTGTGATCAATTAAACATTAGAGATTTAATGGTAACATTCTACATATGGCCATTAAACATAGTTATTTAAACAATTAAAGAGTTATTTGCAGTAATTTTGACATCAGAAATAAGACCAAAGCAGAATATTAACCTTTAAATACCCTTGAGGTTTTTATTTATAAGGCCTTTGACTCGTTTTAACTTGATCTGACTCAAAAATAAACCCAGTCCCACTTTTATATTTTCCTCTCATTTCAATCCAAATTAATGCAATGTTTATTGTACAGAGGAAACTGAGTGATACCAGTCCTAATTAAATCGTGTACCTATACACGACAGTACATGGCATTAGAGAGATTTCTGGAAGATAGGTCAAAACCTGAAGATACGCTATGTGAGGGTAAGGTAAGTGATGTTCATCTTTATTAACTTTGAATTGCATGGTGGTTAGGCAGTATTAGGCATTTACTTGGAGTAGTTAAGGTAAGGGTAAGTTGTCAGGGGAAGGCATTAGCAAACAACAGCATTAGCAAATACAGTTGTCCACAGCACGGTTCGAACCCGCGACATGCGGGTTGCAAGGCGAGCAATTCTGCCTTCTGTATTCAGCTGGTAGTAAAGTTAAAAGCATCAACCAGGACAATCGATTGGAAACGCATATATTGTGTATACTGTAGGCACAAGATTTGAGTAGGAGAAAATAACACATCACAGCACAAAAAAATCCCAACGATTTAAAAAGTAGAGATCAAACAGGGAAACCCCAAGTGTGTGAAATGAAAAGAGACTGGCTGACATGGCAACATGAGAACTCACATCGGATCACATCAAAGGACTAATTTCCCCCTCAGCTCGTGCTGTTTCTTCATGTTAGGATATGTGAGTGTGAAAACCTCTCAGCGCTCCCTGTGAACATTTGGCATACTGAATAACCTCCTTCCTGTTTATCTCTCTGCTTCTCAACTGTTTCACACGATATCTTTCTCATACACACTCTCCTTCTTTCTTTCATTCTTTCATTCTTTCTTTCTTTCTTTCTCTCCATTCACCCTCTCTACTCATACTGCATACTATCTTTATACAGTCAATAAGGTAATTTGCAAGGCACTGGCAGTGTCTGCGTTTACCTTGAATGAATGTTCTTTGCTGCGTAGAGGGCAGTAAATTGGACTGGGCCACAGGCAGTCAACCATGCAACACTCACTTTATTTTTCTATTTCTTTCTCTCGCACACACAATTTATTTTTCTCGCTCTTTCTCTCGCTCTTTCTCTCACTTTCTTTCTTTCTCTCTCTTTCTCACACACACATACACACACACACTCACACACAAACATACACACACACTTATTCCTCTTTCAATTCCATATACAGTGCCAGTGTGTACTATATTGAGCGAACATTATCGTCATTAGCCCACTCCATTCCCTGTGTGTGTGTGTGTGTGTGTGTGTGTGCGTGTGTGTGCGTGTAAATCTCCTTGTATTGTTTCCAGGTTGTGTGTATGTCATCTCTCTGTCCCAGGCTTCACAGCGTCAGGGCCCTGATTTGGTCATATCCAATTAGTGTCTACATTGAGGGGGTGGGGGACACTCGATCCAATCTCATAAATGTCTTCCTTTAATACCCACGAAAAGCCTTAAAGCCCAAAACTTCTGCTCTTTATCACTCTCATCTCCTCATTCTCAACCTTTCCCACTTCAGCCCCCTCCCTCACTATTTTTGCCCTCTCTCTATCAGACCCTCCATCTTTCTAGACCTTTCCGTGCTGCCTTGAATCTCCTCACCAATGCTCTGTGAACCTTTCGTTGACATTTAGGTCTCAATCTATCTACTTAGAGGTCACACTTCTTGTATTGATTCTCAGCAGCGCTGCCAATTATTTATTTTATTTATAGATTATTATATTTATTAATTACATACTGCCTGTGCACACACATTTGTTATTCTGAACAAATTTAAACTGGACAAATTTACAGTACCTACTGTATAATAAGGGGAGTCCATCACGTAGTAGTTGAAGATCATTCCATGAGAGCAGCATCAATAAAATAAAACATGATTTGAAGCTACAGTATAAAAGAAGAGATTTGTTTACATAAGTTTCATAAGACAACAACTTAAACTGTGGATTAATAGGTCCTCATTGCTTTGGTTATGATGAGGAAGGACAGTTATTCTACTCTCATAAAGGTATTTACAAGTCATATTCATCATAATCACGGAGTATAAAGTATATAACACTGATGACAGACAGCGCCTTTGATGGTCAGCACACACACACACACACACACACACACATAGGCTAATGTATAACAATGAGCCAATCTCTTTGTGATGTGCCCTTTAAAACAAGTGTACGCTATCAGATCACATGCTCATTCAAACAGCATCCTGGGGTGACTGTCTCTCCGCATCTATGTTTCATCTTCCACCTCATCATTTTCAACCTTACCAAGTAAAGGACTCCAAGTAAGGTACTCTCTCTCTCCCTCTCCCCCTTCCCTCCATCATTTCTGGTTTAATTCGAACTTCAAAGCCAAGGTCAAGTTCAAGGAACCTCACATCACACAGGAGGATGTAAGACAGCCTGAATCTCAATGTAGATTTGTCTGTTTGAAATTCTAATTCTGTGTAGACAGCTCCATACTGCTCAGCAGGGTTTCTTCTGCAAGTATGGTCTGCACACTCAAATTCTCCAACACATACCTTTACCTTCACATGCTGCATACCTGGCAGGGGAGGCTGGTGGAGGTGTAAAAAAAATCAGAGGACAGGCTGATTGTATTACATGTGTGTTTGATACCATTCCTCATTCCATTCCATGCATTACAATGAGTCCGTCCTCCGATTTTGAGATCTCCCCTGGTACCTGACGAAGATCCTTTTAGGATTGAAACTTAGTCTACCTTCATCTGTTAATGACGGTATGTGTTGGAGCATTTGAGTGTACATGCCCTTTTTTGTTACATGTTTCAGCCCAGCACCCAAACCGCTTCGCCAAATCCTGTCATCTGTGGACGCAGATCAGAACAGCAGACATGTGTCCCTCTTTACTTTGTATCCTTGCTGTTGGCTCATTCCCGAGAGGACATGTCGCTTAGTCACGTCAACGTTCATGTGTTGCGTCAGGACTCAACAGGATTCTGTGAACCCTGAGACCTGAGGCTGGCCCGGGTTGTTTGGAGAGAGGTGGTTGCGTTATATATATAAAACGAGTTAATCTCCAGCGTCAGAGTTTCACCTGGCTGAGGCGGTCGATGGGTTCACACACAATGGGCCAGCAGGGACGCCGTTTCACGCTTTCTACCACGCCGCAGTGCGTAGAGAAAAACTAAATGAACCTTTTAAATAAATAGACATGACGCGGTACGTTACTGCAGTTCACTAATGCACCATGAGCAATGCATTTTTCACATCGGTGTAACATTGGTAGATTCATTAAGACATTGTGTCTTGTTAAGTGCTTTTTAATGACAGTGTCTTGTTCCAAAGCTGTGTGGTACTGCTGTGCTTGAAAAATGCTAATTTGAACAAATTATAAAACAGCAAATCCAGAGAAAACTATTTGGTTGTTGCCATGGTAGCAAGAGATTGTGTGCCTTACAGAGAGGTGTGAGGATGTTGCACTTCACAGCTAAAAAGGAGCTTAGCTGATTACAAAATGTAGTATATTTATAATACGTAGCCAAATCCATGTGCATACATAAAACTCTCTCTCTCTGTGTATCTCAGGGGATTTTGGTGATAAGAAGGACTGCAGTAAGAATCAGCCAAAAAAAGAAAAAAGAATGAGCCATATTTAAAGCGGGCCATTTACACAGTGTCACACTTCTCACTGTGGTCTAGACCTGTCCGGACACCTTCAGCATAATGTGGTCTGACAGGAAGTAACACCCATTACCAGATACCCTAGACTCTAGACCACAGGTGTCAAACTCATTCCATGGAGGGCCGAGTGTCTACAGGTTTTTGCTCTTCCCATCTACTTGATTGACGAATTAAGGTCACTAATTAGTATGGAACTCCCCTCACCTGGTTGACAAGGTCTTAATTGAAAGGAAAAACCAAAAGCTTGTTGACACTCGGCCCTCCATGGAATGAGTTTGACACCTGTGTCTAGACCATCGTATAGACCTGTGGCATGAAGCCTATTGAAATGTATAATATGAGGTCAAAGGTGAGCACATCTTAAGTGCCACTAATGATTGACTTCTCCATTAAAAAACAAGATGAATGGCACTCAGTTAATTGTGTCAAACACAGATTTTATTTGTAGATATTTATTTTATATTTTAATCAAAATGTATAAGATTAATGTTTTCACAGAAAAGTCACACTAATAAAAGCACACTAATCTTTCCATATTATATGTTTCCCAGATTCCAGGTTTGTTTGAAAGCACGGTATTGAAGGTGTGCAGAGGTTTGGGTGGATGAAGGCAACTAACTGGAGAAAAGTCCAGGTATCAAAAGTTTCATGTGATTCTAATATAAAAGCACACTGGGCAGACAGGACACGTGTGACCGCTGTCACATTCCGGCCATATTTGAGCCTGTGGTTCACGCAGTCTAGACCTTGTTGATAAAGTATATAAACTACCTTAGGCCTACTGTGTGTGTTCTCTGTGTCTGGGAGACTGCTCTCTCCAGAGGTCCTTCATCATCCCTTTGAACTATTTGAGGGGAGGGAAACATACCAATATGGGATGCCACAGCTCAAATGTATGCATGCCCTGTACTGTAACATAGAAGGCTTTAACATGAAAAGCTAACTGTGTTCCCTCAGTGAACACACTGTATCCACACAATAAATGTTAGCCAAACCCTGGAAGTTTTATATAGAGTTTCCCTGATGACATCACATTTGGCACATTCTACTGTAAGTAGCACACAGACACACAGACACACGCACGCACGCACACACGCACGCACGCACGCACACACACACACACACACACACACACACACACAAACACACACATACAGTACAGCATCTATGTGCTGCACTGTAGATAGACATATCCAAGTACACGACTTAGTGTTAATTCCCTAACCCCCTATGTAATCCAATTAGAAAGCTCTCAGAGCACCCAGAAAAGAACGGGGTAAGGATGACAGAAAAGGATGGGGCAATGGGATTCAGAAGACTGACATATTGACCTGCTATCTGAGAAAGGAAACATCATGCGTTTACATCATGTGTTCAGTCATAAGAAAAAGTAATCTATGCTAGGACCAAGGGCTATTGGCAGTCACAATGCTCGAAGAAAGGAAGGATTTTTATTTCTTTATTTCAGGAGAGAAAGTTGCACAGAGGGGGTAGTGGGGATGGAGAGGTCTTTAGGAGGGACGTTAAAGTGCTTTAGTTAAAGTGTCTAAAGTACAGCCTCTTCTCTCAGACCACTGCTCTTGTCTACTCAGGACAGATACAGCACGGAAGTCTTTAAAGAACCGTTTCATGTAGAACCATTTGAAGAGGATTCTACAATACATGAAACCAAAAAGGGTTCTTCAAACGCTTCTCCTACAGGGACAAGCAGAAGGACCCTTTCTTTTCTAAGAGTCGCTGCAGTTATTGGTATACGAGGGCCTAATGTGTTTATTCTGTCATCTGGTAGAAGGAAGGTCTGTATGTGTTCTTAAAGAAGTAAAGGAGCCAGTTTGTGCAGTGTCACACGTATGCACACTAGGCCTCATCAACCCAGATACAGAGAGACTTATCCATTATGATACTGCTGCTGGGCCCTCCTACATAACCAGTCTTCGAAAACAGACCTGCCCTCAAAACTCAGCCCTGGGGTCCTAGGCAACACAGCAACAACTCAACTTCACCATAACAACAACAACAACAACAAAACAATAACAATATTTCTTTTCATATAGAAAAGGCCATTATATTCTTCACAGAAATATCATTGTCTATGATATCACAGAAATATCATAGTTAAAATGCATTTAACAACACCATCTTTATCTATCTATCTATCTATCTATCTATCTATCTGTCTGTCTGTCTGTCTGTCTGTCTGTCTAATTATCTATCTATCTATCTGTCTATCTATCTATATTTTGTATACAAATCACCACACTTTCCTTCACGGTCCTTACTAAACCTGTCTTTGACCAACATTACCCAAACCTCCTCTAATCCTGGACGTCGGAAACCTATTAGCGGCATTACTTCTCTCTCTCCTTATTAAGGTTAAAGGTCACCTTGTTGTGCCAAACCTGAACGTCAGCCTCCTGGCACAGGTAAGTGGTTAGGGGCAGGGCATTACAGGTGAGAGGGGAAACAGTGTTACATGCACTTTGTAACAACCAATGATCTGTATACATATATAGATCAGTGGGAGCAGCCCACTGACCAGCCCACTGCCTGGTCAAACACAGGTGGTGAGTGATTCTGTAAGTGAAAGCAGATCAATAAGAATAGCCCTACTGCCAAACAGGTGACAGAGTTGGTGGGTGTCAAATGTAGGTCTTTGGATAAAAGCGTCTGCTAAATGACTAAAATGCCAATATAACTTCTACAGAAAATGTTGTGAGGTTGTAAGGTCATTATGGTAATGTTATTACAGTGTTAAACAGGTTTAGAGAAATGTACCAACTTACCAACCTGAAAAAGTATTGAGCTAAGGATGAGTACTACTGAGATTCAGACCTGTGGACACAATGTTTCTCCACTTCTATTTGGAACACTAAAGAAATCCACTCTGAATAGGACAATTTAATCATTGAATTTGTGTTTCGTAAACTAAATGAAACCACACTGAACTGCACTATCAAGAAAGCAGAGTACAGTTACTTGTCAGAAGCCTCTGCTCTACAGTAGGCGTACCACCTGCTTACAGCCCTGGGATGACAGGGTGCACCAGCAGTAGCAGGCTCTCTAACCACCCTCTCCTCTGGAGCAGGAGCAGGACAGCTGACATCAGCCAACATCTCCTTTCTCTCAGGTGTGCTGGGGCTTATTGGGATAGTACCATTAAAAACAGCCATACTGACCTGCCTCATGGCTAGACTGCTAATGTAGGAGCCCCACCCCCTCCCTCCCTCCCTCCCTGTCTCCCTCTCTTCCCCCCTCCCTCCTCCCACCCTCCTTCCCTCTCTCCCGCCCTCCTACTGTATGTCCAGGCATGGTGGAGAGAGAGGAGGGGTGGGTGAGGAGATGGAGAGAAAGAGATAGGTGGGGACAGTGGAGAGAGGGAGGTGGAGAGAACGGGGAAGGAAAGGGTGAGGAGATAAAGGGAGGGAGGGAGGGAGGGAGGGAGGGAGGGAGGGAGGGAGGGAGGGAGGAGGAGATGCTGGAGAAGTGAGAGAGTTGGCTGACCCTTTCAGAGACCATGTGACTGGAAAAGAAGAGAAAGAGGGATTAGGAGTAGAGGGTTATTTAAGCGGTGGTCAATCCCTCGTCCTCATTTCGTGCTTCGTCTCACGTGAAGAACTAGCTCTCAGGAGAGACAGAAGCTCCTCGGAACATCTGTGAAAACAGGTGAGAGAGAAATAACTTACTTCTACCTGTCCTCTAAGACTTAATGATCACACATTGCCACTAATGCACTAGCCCAATACCTGCTTATGGCTTACATTACTTTGCATTATTACTTTATATTACTACTGCTACTAGTATGCACTTGTACTACTGTACTCTACCTGTGCATACGTGTATAGGAAGTGTGGCGTTAGAGATGTAAAGAGATTCAGGATGGACATCTGAGATTGCAGTTGGTTGAGCCATGCAAATTCTCAGCTAGCGCTTTGGCTACTGCTGCCTGATACCTAATACCTCATGCGGCTGTGACCGTATGAAAGAGTGTTAAAGTCCAGACTGGAAGAGAAAATGGGTGATTCAATATGAAGAGGCTGCATGGAGAAATCATTTGTATGGTGATGGACACAGGCCTTTATAGGTGCACACAAAAGCCACATGGCAACAGTGTTAAGTGCACCATGAGGATGAGAATCATGGCCTTTATAGTGCTGACAGATCTTATAGGGCAGCAGTTTCTCCTGGTTCTAGTGTTTAAAATGTTCAACTGCTTTTGACATGGAAACCAGCTGGAGGAAAACTCCAGTGGATTTATTTCACAGTACTGATTCATTAATAATGTGAGGATAATTAGGGTTAACTTGCAGAAACTGTGGTTATTGAGGGCAAAATAGAAAAACCACAGTGCACAATAGTCTACAATAAATGTTTTGTATGAGGAGTCAAGTGTAAATTAAGTATTTGGTCAAACATTTGCAATGCTGCAAAGAAACTGAAGAGGTTCAGATATGCGTCAAAGACAACTAGTAAAGGACAAATGTTTAAGAGACAGCTGAGACTGAGATTGTATTGTAACGATCCTGTGTAAGGCCCGTTAGCAGCTCTGCCAAGGGAGTTAACTCTCTTGGTGTTGTAGCTAGCATGGCCGGTTTGTAAGCGAAAGATTGCGCGTTCGATACGTGCTTAGGGCGAGCTGCTCTACCCTGCCGTTTACTACAGTATATACTACAAGGCTATGGCATAGACCTACAGTACACCATCATCTGCTTGCGGTGAGAGAGGATTGACTCCCTTCTCAGAACCAGAGGCAACAATCAGAGCAACAGATGGTCCAGAACTTGCTGGGAGGCTCTCCACAGTACCACGCTAGCGCAGCTTCACTGATCTCCATACACTCTATTAGACACACACAAACTCTACCATAGGCAGCCATTTTGGAACCTATCCACATGAATCCCAGATATACGATTGCATGCAGTTGCAGCATATGTTCGAGTTATATGACGTGCTTCTTACACATTATATATAAATGTGGTCTATCCACTTACCGTAACAGGATTAGTAGTGTGGCCAGTTGCGGGGATGGGGGGTGGGGGGTGGGCGGGGGGGGGATTAGGAGGAGGATAGAAGGTATTAGGAGGATACTGCTTAGGATGGATGCATGGGAGGAAGTACAGGCTGTGACGTTAGCTGTTAAATAAGTGTCTGAGTCACTAAAGAGATTGGCGGCCTCTGCACTGCCTGTTCTCAATACCATAATTGACATCTGCTCTGACCACTTTACTGGGCAGCAGGGGATGACCTTTTAAAGCATGATGACATCAGAGGCCAATCGCCTCTGAAATAGCTTCTAAGTACAGTAATGCACAAACAAGCTTTTTAAACATTGAAATACTACAGGCATGTATAAGTACACTCATGTGTACTCAGTGGCTAGTTATTAAATACATATGTAATCAGGTAATAACATAATTAACAAACTGAAGTCATATTTATAAGAAATACAATATCTGATTATTCACAACCATGAAATCTATGTTGAGAATGGACACTGAATGGTTCTGGGAAAAGATTAAAGAAAATATCAAAACAGTTGAAGAAACTTCGAGGTGGGAACCAAAGTAAGGGTTAATTTTGTTTGACTGTTATACATTTGCCTTGTGACACTTAGGACATCCCTGGGTTTTAAGAAGGGCAATTAATCAGATTGGGATTAAAATGGAATCTGAGATAATCCGACTGTTGAGCCAAATCTTTCCTAATCTACACTGATTAACAGGTGGTTGGAGGGAGCCAGGGTGAGGGATTAATAGAGGGCAGTAGAGAGGGAGGAGAGGAGGAAAGAGGGAGAGAGAGAAGAATAGCATTAGAACTTTACTCTCCCTTCAAGACTTTCTGTTGGACTATCAGACAGACCTCCAATTGCCTACACAGCTCTAACAGTTCTTCTTCTCTCTCTCTGTGTCTCCCTATCGGACCTCAGCAGAAATGAACACAGCACCCCCTGCAGGAAGTGCCCTGGCTACTGGTGGTGGCAACAACGGGCCCACCACGCCCAAGAAGGGACCACCCAAGTTCAAGCAGAGGCAGACACGTACCTTCAAGAGCAAGGCCCCAAAGCCTGGCCAGAAAGGGTGAGTCTCTCTCTCTCTCTCTCTCTCTCTCTCTCTCTCTCTCTCTCTCTCTCTATTAGACACACACACATTAATTCTCTCTCTCGCACACACAAACACAAGTCCTCTCTCTCTCTCTCTCTCTCTCTCTCTCAGACACACACAAATTCACACTCTCACACACACAAACAAACAAACCCATAAATTATACAAAACAAGCATACGCTACTGTATTACACATGTATACCAGTGTACAGTACACCCACTCTTGGGCTTTGGGTTTGTGTAAACCTATTTGTGTAATCAGTGTAAACATATGATTGACTCCCTGAATGTCCTTCTTACCTCCAGATTTGGTGACGACATCCCTGGCATGGAGGGTCTTGGCACAGACATCACAGTGGTGTGCCCATGGGAGGCCTTCGGTGACATGGAGCTTAGCGACCTGGCCAAATACGGCATCA
>NC_139663.1:12071665-12087402 GCF_951799395.1 Argentina silus
GGGGCTGGGGCGAGCCCGCTGTGGCCCTGGCTCTCTTCATTGTCCAGGTGGTCATCGCCGTGGAGTGGCAGATCATTGTGCTGGTGCGGGATGGCAAGCCCTGCCAGTACACCCAGGGGGAGTTTGTCATGCTGCTGATCTATGTGCTGTGTCTCCTGGCCGGGGGTCTGGTCCTCTCCTTGCGCTCCCTCTGTCGCTCCTGCCTCACCTACAGCTACAATTACACAGGGGGCACCCACAGACAGAGCCAAGTCCAGGCCACGCTGCTCTGCCTCACCCTGCTACTCTCTGCCTGCATCTGGGTGGTGTGGATCGCCCTGCTCACCCGGGGCAACCCGGAGATGGGCCGCCGGCCGCTGTGGGACGACCCTGTGCTGAGTATCGCCCTGGTGGCCAACGGATGGGTCCTGCTGCTGGGTCACGGGCTGCCCCAAGTGGCCTATCTCTGTAAGGGGGCGTGCAGGGCCAAGGAGGGCCCCCTAAGCTTTGATGGGTGGACCAGTCCCAACGCCGAGGTGCCTGGGATGGCCAGCCTGAAGGAGGGGAGGGAGAACGGCAGCTTCGAGAACGACGGTGAGGACAAGAAAGGTGAGTAGTAACCCTAACCCTAAAAGATAGTACATATGTCCAGCACGGGGAGGCTGGTGGAGGTAGAAATCGGAGGACGGTCTCATTGTAATGCATGGAATGGAATGAGGACTGGTATCAAATACTCGATCTCTACCTCCACCAGCCTCCACTGATGTCGAGTTTGAGTTCAACAACAATATTACACCAGACTAACACTGTCAATTGACTTTGAGCATCATTCCTCTAGTGTTCTAACCTGAATGATAGAAGGGCCATCTAAAATGAATGAGATATGACGTAAAGAGCTTGACACATCAGTCACTTCAGTACTCCCTGTAATGTAAAGAGTATGATGAGCAGAGTGCACAGATACCTGACTGAGTGACTGAGTCATCTTCCCTCCTGCAGGCAGAAGGAAGGACCCAGCAGTCCGGTCACCATACGAGTCTGGGTTCTCCATGACCGTGAGTACTGACTCGACAGGATTCACCTCAGGATGAGCTGTAATACTGCATGATGCCCACCTTTACCACTACAGTCAATGTTCAACTAATGAAAACTACAGATATCACCATAATTAATCATTATTATTTCTAATAATAATAATCATAATAATGGATTTTATTTGTACAATATAGTGCTTCTATCACATACCCAGAGCACTTTACAGGTCAAGCAAACAGAAGTATTAATTAATTAACAGATACATCATTGCAGTAAGGTGATGAATGTCTAAATGTGTGTGTCCGTGTTTCAGGAAATAGACCCTGACAAAGACTACACCATCCCACGCCCTCAGACCACCAACATCAGCGAACCTTATGATGAATACTACGGACACAACCTATCTGAGTGATTAAGATCACACTGTCGTTCATACACACAATGGTGTGTGGACACATACACACACACACACGCACACACACACACGCACACGCACACGCACACACACACCTTCTAACCTCTGTGCCTGTACATCTACCCCTACTGTACACTTACTGATACTGACACACACACACACACACACACACACACACACACACACACACACACGCACACACACAAACCGCAATGTAAAAGCAAACAAATTCACGCTAGCAGCTGAACCAACACATCAACTCTCATGCCAACACAAATATTCTTGTATAGATGTAAATACTCCTGTTTAATACCTTACATTGTAACCCCAACCCATGATTTTAGGAATACATAAGTCTCACTGACCAGGCTGGATAGATTCTATGATTCACATTTACTCCACATGAGTTTACTGAATCTGAGCGAATATGACAGCCGCTTTTACCGCATGCTGCTTCGAAAACACCAGAGACAGTGTCTGATAACCCGGGGCGATGGGGGAGGCGAGGAGCTGTCTCCATCGAGGTGCCAAACGACAGGGATGGGCAGGGGTACATGTGAAGGGTGGAGGGAGAGGAGGAGAGAATCTGGCAATGCAAGAGCAGACTCACATCTTTATTACGTCTTCACGTATTCTATGTAAAGCTACTAAGGAATGGATTTGTTTTTACATCCAACTTTAGACATTTTTAAATGGATTTTATACTATGTGCAGTTTTGAAAATGCTTTAGATGAAGCTTACTGTATGTGACATGGAAAGTGTTAATAAAATGAAAATGGTTAAAAAGCATATTTATTTTGTTTGTGGTATTTACGCGGCTATCCCAGAGGCTGTTTCCACCTGGAACAGGGCTAGCAGACAGAGGCTGGCTCTGTATGTATGAGTGCAAGCTTCCTTCCTCCTTCCTTGAGGTAATCAATAATCTAACATGAATGGATCACTGGGGGGATTGGATAGGTGAAAGTGACAGATTACTCCAAGGAAGGGAAGTAGGAAGAGCTCATTTGTAAAATATTCAAACCAGTGAGAGGGCCAGTGAGAGGAGTGATTATGAATTGCAGTTGTAGTACTGTGCTTAAACCACCAGGTGACACTGTAGTACATGTCAAATCCAAAAGGGTGAATGAATGTTGGATGGATGTGATTTTCCTTAAATTTGTCATGTATTTGAATTGTCAAAGAGAGATACAATAACCTATGTTGGATTCAAAGTAAGAAACTAGGAGTTGGTGCTATCATGTAGTTCCATACATCAAAGCTAGTGTATGGACACACACACACACACACACACACACACACACACACACACACACACACACACACACACATACATACACACTCCTGAAGGCTCCTGAACCAGATTGAACAGGATGTGCGCATAAGAGTTTTTATAGTCCCTGTATAACGCTCCTGGTAATTTTCCTCCAATAGTAAGCCAGTTAGGTCAGCACCTCAATTCAGCGGATGCAGTCGTCACTGTTTTCAGCAGTTAAATGGTCCCCAATCTATTATTTCAATTAGTCCTACTTCAAGTGCTCAGTAAGTGCATGCTATCAAATTGCCAATTGGCCTCCTGTGCATCAGAGCAATTAACAGGGATATGAGGTTTCCACCAAATGCAACCCTTTTAGGGCCATTAACTCTAAAAGCAATTAAAGATTGTTCTATTTTCCCCCTTCTGGTGGTGGTAGAAATCAGAGGACGGGCTCATTGTAATCCATGGAATATCATTCCTCATTCCATTCCATGTCTTACAATGAGCCTGTCCTCTGATTTCTACCTCCATTCGCCTCCCCTGTGTGACAATGTAGGCTACAAGCTGGGTTAGGCTAAACAGGATATCGAACTCCTAAGAGTTCATTTTGGCATAGTTGCCAACAATTCTAACAGGCTTTCTTTGAATGTGTGTGGTTAATATATTAGAACTACAATGATAACTTCACTGCAGGAAAATAAGTTATCATTGTAGACAGTGAAGCATTTTTTCTTCTTTTGGCTTTATATTCAGAGAGGTTTATGAACAATGACTAAAGTAGAGATTCTCAGCTTTTATGGGTTGCACCATTTAAAAATGACAACACTTTCATACATAGTTCCACCAAAGTAACTAGGGAGTTTTTCAAGACCAAAAAGTGGAAAGTTCTTGACTGGCCAAGTCAGTCTTCAGATTTAAATCCAATTCAACATGCATTTAATTTCCAGATGATACCTATTTAGGCAAAAAGATCTCAAAATAAACAAATGAAGATGGCTGCAGTACAGGCCTGGCAGAGCATCACCAGAGAAAATACTCAAATGTCTGGTGGGGTCAATGGGTTGCAGATTTCAGGCAGTTATAGCATGCAAAGGTTTGTTGACCCAATACTAAACATGAGTGCTTCATTTGGACATTACATCAACATGTCCCATTACATCAACATGTCCCATTACTTGTGCCCAGAAATAGGGGGGATTATGTATAAAAAGTTATCATTTCTAAATGGTGAAACCCATATGTACACATCAA
The DNA here is from genome assembly GCF_951799395.1 of Argentina silus. Taxonomy (NCBI): domain Eukaryota; kingdom Metazoa; phylum Chordata; class Actinopteri; order Argentiniformes; family Argentinidae; genus Argentina; species Argentina silus. Next base: position 12,075,602 of record NC_139663.1, read on the forward strand.
ATAAAAGCAGAGAATATAATAATCTTTACTTTAACCTCATAGTAATTGTTTGATTTCAAATCCAAACTGTTTGGAGTATAGAGCCAAAAGAACAAAAAATGCTTCAGTCCATTACTTATGCAGGGCGCTGTAGATATATATCTAACTTAACATATTTTACACAAATAGTATGTTAAGAAAAGAAGAGTCAATAAAGACAAAAGTATAAAAACCAAACAGTTTATTATGTACATTCAATAATAACAATGACAGGAAACAGAAGGCAGACATGAGGATGGCAAAAATATGATGAGAAATACACAGTAAGTCACTTATCGGAAAGAAAACAAAAATGAAAACAATAATAAATCACTTGGATACATGAGCTTTGCAACGAGCATGTGAAAACAAAAACATCCACATGCAATTGGAACCCATATATATAATAAGATCCCTGTACAAACCCTCCCACTGGGTTGACTTGAGCACAGTGCAGGGGGGCAGGGGCAGGACGAGGGGCTGGGGGCCGGGGGTAGGGCCTGAGGCCGGGTCTGGACAGCCGTGACAGGGGCCTGTTGGGGTGGGGGTCTCCACTGGTGGGTAGAGGTGGAGGGTTATGACAGGACCACAGATCAACAGCATTGTACAGAACATTCTCAGAAAAAGGTTCTCCCTACAACCAAAAGGGTTCTCCTATACCTACAAGGACAGAAGAAGAACCCTGGTTTTTTTTTTAGTGTTTTTTTTTTTAATAAGAGTGCCCATGTCTATCTGTGGGCTCTGGGTTATATGGGGGCTCAGGGCTGGTCAGTTGCTGTGCCATAGAGCAGTCTTGTGCTACAGAGCAGCGCCTGGGAACCCAAACCCTACCCCTAAGTTAATTGAACTGCCCAATGGAGGGCCAGTGCCACCGCCATTCGCTGGTTACACACTAGACGGGTCACCAATCACTGGTTACAACAGGAACTGGAGGAGGGTTCAACATTCCAAATTAAAATATAACGGAAGAGATATGACAACTGGCAATTCAGATGATAGGAAGACCACAGAGGAACACAGAAAAGATAACAAGGCGAGGCAATCATGTTAACTAAATAAGCTGTCATTTACATATCAAATCATGAGCGTCCTTTTAACCAGCGACAGACTGAAAGTGGGCCATGTTGAGTTCCTGTCCTGCCAAACCCTGCCATCTCATCACCCCCACACCCACTCCCATTCCCCCCTCCGCCAGCAAAAATGATTTGGATTCATGCACAAAGGAAATATATCTTGTTGACCCTGTCCTTCTCACAAACATGCATACTGATACTCTTGTAATACTTGTAAGAAAAAAAAAAAGAAAAAAAAGAAGGTTCAGAATTGTTTTTCTCAATGATATCGTCATAAATACTCAACAGAAAACACTACTGCAGCTGTACCCGCCTCCTCCTCCTCCTCCTCCTCCTCCTCCTCTACTACTACCATGGGCTGTAACCCTCATCTCATCTCTTACTGGGTGGGTTTACCCCCCTGATAACAACAGCATGTAACATTGTAATCATGTTCACAGGTGATTTATGGCTCTGCTCTCTACCTGAGGCCTCTGCCTCCACATCCCTGAACAAAACACTCACTTCTTATTGTACACAGGTGGGTTAGGGAGGTCAGGAACGGGGGCTGTTTGAAAATGTGTGAAATGACTCGACTCGGAACCACCTTGTTTTTACCTCCCTTTCATTCTCTTATTCACTCACTTTTATTTGACATTTGATATTTTACGTCAAATGTCACATCAGCCTTTAGTCTAAGGAAGCCTTTTGTCTACTTCTGTGCCGTAGAACCTAACTCTTTTGCTCTGCCCTGAACCACTTTATCAAAACATCCCTAGCATACATGGTGCATGGGTGTGCTCATTTTAAAATGCCAGGGTGTCAATTTACCAAATCAATCAAAATGTGCATTGTTTTCTGTTTACGTTTTTTTTAATCCAATTTGTTTCTGCAAACATATAAAATTATCTGAATAAATTAATGTTTGCTCCTCCTTATCCTTCTCTCTCTTGTACTGTTCATCAGATGGCATCTCCCAAGGCAGGGTGCTTTAAAAAACACCCCTGAGCAAACTGAAATGGTACAGTCTTAACCCACCATAAAACAGAGTTTTAAGAGCTAAAATAACAGTAATAACAACAATCGTGAAAAGTATAATAAAAGTGTAATAAAAGTGTAATAAAAGTGTAATACACTTGACCAAAAATGTGCTTTCAGAGAATCTTTGGAACCAAAAATACAAACAATAGCAATAATAACATATTCAGAGTATATGAAGATATACATAGTAGGACAAAAGACTTTTATACATTTTTTTTTGTTGACCACTTCATGTCCCATAAAAGGCATTGAGGAAGTGACTTCCATACGTCCTGGACTACAACGTTCCCATAGAGATCACTAGGAGGGAGTTAGATTGCATTGTAATGTGATGACAACAGTAGACTGTCCCACCTGCGTTTGTCTGTATTTAGTGCCAATTTGACAAAAAATAATAAAATAATAACCGTGAAACCAAAAATAACATTGATTTGTAGTGTTTGTAGGTGTCATAATGTAGCCTAACATCCGGTTTGTTCCTTCAAACCCTGAGATTTCAGTTCTTACATGTAAAATAGCTGGGTCCTACTTGCCTTAGTGGCTTCTAAGTTAGCTACGTCCGGACATCTTCCCATGCCTACCTACCCCGTTTCAGTCACAATGTTGTTGCTACACCTGGAATGTCATGTAGTCAATGTAGTATAGAGAAATCTATTCTAGGTCTTGTTGAGCAGGCATTGCAAGCACATGAGGAGCATTGGCTGTCCTCAGGGATCTGCCCATGGGTTGCACAATATCTTCAAAAGGAAAAAAATGACAGACAATTCAGGCATATACTAGTAAAGATGCATGGTACAGATTGAAACACTTGTGTCATTATAGTTGCAACAACAGTAATAGTCATAATTGTAATACTTATAGACCAGCAATAAGAGTAATAATTAACTGGAAAAAATCTGAAAATTATAATAATATCAATAATAGTAGACGTAATTTCATTGCATCCACATTATATTATAATAACGATTCTAAGCAACATTTTCAATGACAGTAAAATTAAAGAAAAACTGAGGTAACGCAGAAAAACAAGTAATTTGTTTCTTTTTCCTTGTCATTTTCACACCGTTTTCATCTCTTTTTTTGGGTTGGGTTGTGAAATGTTAAGACAATCAAGACCCCCCTCTTGTCGTTTCTATGGTCGGTCTCAGGGCAACAGCTGATCCTTCTTGTGTTTTGAAAAGTGCAAGAAGAAATCTCATGTAGCTTCAACTGTGTCCTCTCTCAGCTTCCGTAGTTCAGATGATGTCATCCTCCTAGTTGAGCAGTCACTTTTCATTCTAAACTCTGCTCTGGTTCTCACCATGACTATGACCAGGTGTTCTAAACTGATAGGATTCCTCCTCTGGGCAGCTTCTCATCAATGTAGTGTGTCAAATAAAAGTACCTAAGATTTCAGGCTATCAATAGCCTAACTTTGTGGCTGTCCTAACAATCTGTGCAAGTTAACACTAACAGCAAATAGAGAGAGCAAACTGGAGATAGTGTGTGTGTGTGTGTGTGTGTGTGTGTGTGAGCATGTTGAATTTGGTAACAGGCTATTGGACACAATCGCACAGACTATTAGGAGGGGAAGGTTGCAGTGCTGTCGTGTGAAACATTACCAGAGAGCAGCAGGTTGTTTCTCTATGACACGTCCAATAGTGTTTCTTTATGTAACCATCATTAATATGTCCCACAGTTTGTCTTCAAATATAGTTGCCATAGTCTTGAAAGGGACCGGCAGTTTCAGTTCTCGTTGTGTCCATGACTACGATGCTGTGGGAGTAGATATAAGCTGAGTGACAGTTGATTTGATCGTGATTTGATGACCTTTTTCCAAAAAACACATGGGTTCTCTTCTCTTCTCTCTACCGCCTGCAGAAAATGGAGGGGAGCTCTTTCCAAATGAAGAGCTTGGAAAAGGGTTCGGAGAATCGAGGAATTCCGTGGGGAGCGAGAGTCGTTTAATAAGGAGCAAACCTACTGTATCCAGCCCGGTATAAACTAGCCTGGAAGAGGGGGAGAGAGGGAGGAAGAGAAATAGAGGGATGAGAAATAAAGAACAAGGACTCTTCTTTTTCAACAACAGAAAGCAATGAGGAGGACTAGTGTACTTGGATATGACAAAAGTGTTTCTACTCTTGGAGGACAAAATGGTGGACAAACTACTGAAAATAGCATTTTTACCAAAGCGTACAGCTACATACTGTAATAATACTTAAATAATTGTGTAGTATTGATGTAAATCATGTGTGTCTGTTTTCAGCAGGTTGTGGTGTATTGGGTGTGTAGCAGGGGAGGCTGGTGGAGGTAGAAATCGGAGGATGGGCTCATTACAATGCATGGAATGGAATGAGGAATGGTATCAAACACATACCATTCCCCATTCCATTCCATGCATTACAATGAGCCCGTCCTCCGATTTCTACCTCCACCAGCCTCCCCTGGTGTGCTCAGTAGGAAGGCTTACCATGGCTCCAACTCCATAGGCAGCAGCAGCAGGACTGAGAGCGTGGTAGGGATCTGTAGTGTACACCCGGCCATAACTGACACACGAGGATTACAGAGAAGAAGGCCTTTTAGTTCAACATTTTAACACAGAAAATAAGCTAACACCTTTATATACGTGAGTGTATATAAATAATCTATGTAAATATAAAGAAGTAAAACATGCTATACTGTGAGTGTGGAGAGCCTTGGCGTGCTATTCTAATGTTGTCACTGTCACTGTGATGCTGGTGTAGGACAGGACGGCTGACCTAAGATAACTTCCTCCCTTACCTGTCACTGTACGCAGCGGCAGCCGCGGCAGCAGTTGCCCCGGTTACGGCGGCGGGCTGGGCATAGCGATAGGCAGCAGCAGGGTAGCCTCCCTGGAGACAGAGACAAATGGAGGTGATTTACTATGGAGGGAGCTAGGGTTATTACTACTGCTGATTGAGAGAAGAAGGGGGGGGGGGGGGCTGAGCTAGGGTTATTACTACTGCTGATTGAGAGAAGAAGGGGGGGGGGGGAGGAACGGCTGAGCTAGGGTTATTACTACTGCTGATTGAGAGAAGAAGGAGGGGGAGAGAGAGAGAGAGAGAGAGAGAGAGAGAAGGAACAGCCTGAGCTAGGGTTATTACTACTGCTGACAGACAGAGGAGGAGGAGGGAGGGAGGGAGAGAGAGAGATAGAGAGGGAGAGAAAAGGAGAAACAACTAAGTTTATTACTAAGGCTGATGGAGAGCGAGACGGAGAGAGAGAGAGAGAGAGAGAGAGAGAGAGAGAGCGAGCGCGAGGATTATTATTATCTGGGAAAGAGAGCGAGAGGTGCAACTATGGGAGTGAAGTGAACGGGAGAGACACGGCAGAAATCTACTGCTTTGAAGAAATAGGAGTGAAAGATAAAAAAGTGAAGAGATGGAAAATTCAACTGATAGTTGTTGAATTCTCCCCTGTAATGTTTTCATTAGTCAAAAGTAGACACATTCACCAAAAGTGTTTTAAAGAGTCAAAATATGTTGCTTTGAATGCCCTCATCAGCCCTGACGTTCCAAATTGCCCATTTGAGTAAATTCCTACAAATCCCAAGATCCCCCTCTCCCTCCCACGCAAAGCCCTTCTGTTGAACAGCGCAAGAGCTGGCGCCTGCTGCTCTCTGTTTCACAACATTATAGAAGAAGAAGAAAGAGGGACAGAAGTAACATTTACATTTCATCATCAAACATTATTATTGTGCTCTCTCATCTGCATGTAAGAGACAAAGAAAGAGGGGGAAATAGAAACACACACACACACACACACACACACCTCCTGGCAATGAGACTGCATGCATGCTCCAATTGAAATGCAATCCTATTATAACACACACCACTGCATTATAGAACCTGATCATAACAGAACAACACAAACCCCAGCATTGTCCTTCACACCTGCCTGGGAGGGAGGGAGGGGGGGAGGGAGGGAGGGAGGGAGGGAGGGAGAGAATGGGATTGTGAGTGAGAAGAGGTCATGGGAGAAGGAGGGAAGGATGGAAGGAGCCAGTGAAAGGAAAGAGAGCAGGTATGCCTCCATGCATGTTGATGGTCATGCTTCAGTAGATCAGGGGAGGCTGGTGGAGGTAGAAATCGGGAGGACGGGCTGAGGAATGAAAACACAATGTGTCACAATGAGCCCGTCCTCCGATCTCTACCTCCACCAGCCTCCGCTGCAGTAGATGAATGTCTAGTGGCTTCAGACAGGAGAGTGAGACTGGGAGGGGGGTTGGGGACAGGAGAGTGAGACTGGGAGGGGGGTTGGGGACAGGAGAGTGAGGCTGGGAGGGGGGTTGGGGACAGGAGAGTGAGGCTGGGAGGGGGGTTGGGGACAGGAGAGTGAGGCTGGGAGGGGGGTTGGGGACAGGAGAGTGAGGCTGGGAGGGGGGTTGGGGACAGGAGAGTGAGGCTGGGAGGGGGGTTGGGGACAGGAGAGTGAGGCTGGGAGGGGGGTTGGGGACAGGAGAGTGAGGCTGGGAGGGGGGTTGGGGACAGGCTTTAGTAAGACACCATGCTCTCTCTCCACTACTTTACCATCAGAGTCTAAGGCCAAGTTGACTTAACCAATTTAACCATTAACTAAACCAGTTTAACCAATTAAACCACACACACAATTTAGTAGCTTAGTAACAAACCCATTCCCACAATGCGAGGGTGCAGATTTCAGTGAGTTAGAAAGACAATGAAAAAGCAGTTACCATTTTAAAAATATATATATAATGAAGATCAACACAGTAGTCAGAGAGGTAGGAATGCACGCTGTGTCTGGTATTGACCCTACCTGTGGCATTCTTGGACTAATGACAGAGTCCTGAAACACTATTCTATAGAGAGAACAGAAACAGCCATTGTCAACCTGGACACACACACACACGCACGCGCACACACACACACAGAACCAGCGCCCTGACATGCGCACACAGAGCCGCCCTCCTACACACTTTTGACACCCCCGTCACCAAGACTACAGCACCCTGTAACACAGTCCGTCCTCCACAGACACTCACACCGGCTATTGTGATCCCAGCAGTGGTGACATAGCAACATCGCTAATTTTAAACTCTCATTCGTCAATACAGGGGTGGCCGTGGTGCATGTTTATGTGGCTCGGTCGCATTTGGGCAGCTCTGTGCAGTGCATTGACATACACACATGCAGAATCGCACCAGAGAGGGGAAAAGAGAGGGAGCAGTGAGTAAGAGAGAGAGAGAGAGAGAGAGAGAGAGAGAGAGGGAGGAGTGGGAATGTACTTACGTATAAGTCTGCAGCTCCATAAAACCCACCATCCTGATACACCACACTAAGAGAGGAAGTCACAAAGGAGATAAGATGGGTGGAGGGAGAAAGATGAAGGGAGAGGGAGGGAGGGAGGGAGGGAGAGAGATGAAGGGAGAGGGAGGGAGAGAGAAAGAGAGAGAGGGGGAGGGAGGGATGGACAGGGATGGAGAGCGAGAGTGAGAAAGAGAGAGACAGAAAGAGAGAGACAGAGAGACAGAGAGAGAGAGAGAGAGAGAGAAGGCAGTACAGAGTGAGGGGTGTACAGAGGGGGGTGTAGAGTGGGGGGTGTAGAGGAAAGCCCAGTGTGGAGGGAGGGGAAACAGTGAGATGATGGAGGGAGAGGTGGAAGCACAGGTGAAGCGCCAGAGAGAGAGAGAGAGAGAGAGAGAATAGTTATTTCACACGCATGCAGCATGCATTGGGAACACATCTTCCATCTAATTCTTCCTCTATGACTGCACCCTGCGGTAATAAACAGCACTGTACTGGACCAGAACTGGGGCCCTGGGGTTGAATACAGCTGATTGAATAGAGCAGCGCTGAGTTGCCATGGTTGGCATACAGGGAAATCAAGGCAGTCTAGGCCCTGTCATTAACATTGATGAGGACTAGGTCCTTGTCAGACACAGAGGAAGTTAAAGTAATGCTGTCGTTTAACGGTGGTGGAGGCAGAAATCAGAGGACCGGCTCATTGTAACCCCCCCCCTTGGTGACCCCGTCCTCTGGTTTCTCCCTCCACCAGCCTCTCCTGTGTCTCTGATGACTAGCTGCTGCAGCAGTGGAGGTGGGTGAGGTATTAAATATGGAAGAGGTGTTCCCTGCAGTACTGGTATCTATCCCGTCCTGTCTCTATCAACATCACAGCAGGATCAACACCATCAACACCATCAGCACGGCCCAGCGGCATCAACACAGCCCAGCAAACACCACATGCACACACTACTGACTCTCCGGGAGGGATTCTACAGGAATTACTGGATCATAACAAATGTGTGTGAAATTGTGAATATCTTTACATTATAATATATATTGTCTTTGATAATGATATAATAATGTGTGGCCCCTCTGTGGTGCGAGCAGTGAGACTATATTTAAATGGTCTTATGTTCGGCACAGGAGAGAATATTTAATTGTATGAAATATGATTATACACTCACTGAACACTTTATTATGAACACTGAACACTACTCAATGTACACCTTCTCATGGTGGAGGTGGTGTAATGGTGTGGGGAATGTTTTCTTGGCACACTTTGGGCCTGTTAATGCCAATCAATCATCGCTTGAATGCCACAGCCTATTTGAGTATTGTTGCTGACTATGTGCATCCCTTCATGGCCACAATTTACCCATCTTCTAATGGCTACTTCCAGCATGATAATGCACCATGTCACAAAGCAAAAGTCGTCTCAAACTGGTTTCATGAACATGACAATGAGTTCAGTGTTCTTCAGTGGCCTTCCCAGTTACCAGATCTGAATCCGATAGAACACCTTTGGGATGTGGTAGAACGGGAGATTCATAGTTTGAAAGTGCACCTGAAAAATCTGCAGAACTTGCGTGATGCAATCTTGTCATCATGGACCAGAATCTCAAAGGAATGTTTCCAAAATCTTGTGGAATCAATGCCATGAAGAATTGAGGCTGTTTTGAGAGCAAAGGGAGGCCCTACCCAGTATTAGTATAGTGTTCCCAATAAAGTCCTCCGTGAGTGTATATTCATCAGTGTGTATGCTATACTATAGAACTAATTTCTAGATGTTTCTAGATGGTTCTCTTACCCAGGGTAGGTGGGGATGGCGGGCTGGGGCACAGCTGCACGCACAGCGCTGTAGACGGGCCGCCCCCGGCCCCGGAGGTGAGCCCCGCGGAACGCTGCTGCTGTGGAGGCTGCCGCAGCTGCCGAGGGGTAGGGGAACCCTGGGACTGGTGGGGGAGGGAGGGGGGGAGACATAGATAGAGGGGGGGTGGGGGAGGGGGGAGAGAGAGAGAGAGACATAGATAGGGGGGGGGGAAACATAGATAGAGGGGGGGAGGGACAGAGGACACATAGATAGTGGGGGGAGGGGGAGGAAGAGACAGATGTGTGTGTAGGAGAGACAGATGGGGGAGGAGACACAGATAGGGGGAGGGAGAGGGAGATAATTTGTATAAATATCAAGTGTGTGTAAATATCAAGTATGTATGAATATTAAGTATGTTCAAATATCAAGTATGTATGCATGTATGTCAAGTATGTATGAATATAAAGTATGTATGAATGTCAAGTATGGATAAATATCAAGGATATATGTATGTCAAGTTTGCATGAATAAGTATGAGCATCCTGCATGTATTCAGCAGGGGGGGTTCTAGGTACTGTTCTTACCCAGGAACTGGCTGGTGCTACCAGCGTAGAGCTCCTGTCCATACATGGCCCCCATCATGGGACTCAACTTCCACCCAGCTGAGTGGAACATAGGAGAGGCAGACATTAGCTCGGGATTGAGGGCTAGGGATAGGGTTGCGAGAGGGAGGGGGGGGGAGATTACCGATAAATTTCCAGAACAATAAAAAGCATAAACAGTCATAAATAATAAACAAACATGCCCTGAACCACTGGTTGGCTGAGTGCGCTGAGGTTAGCCCGCTGAGCTAAAGCTCAGGCAACAGCAGAATGTGCAATAGATGTGTCGTATAGTTAATGGATATCATCATGTGTGTTTTGCAGGGGGTGTGTGTGTGTGTGTGTGTGTGTGTTTTACCGTATGGCAGGGTGCTAAGGGCCTCTCCGTTGGGGTAGGGGCTGACCATCTTCTTATTGGTCATCACCCTGGCAGTGGCATTGTTCACCTGCGGAGGGGGGAGAGGAGAGGCAATGAATATAACGTTTGGACTTTTCTCTTATTGTATGGTGGAAAAACACACACACACACACACACACACACACTTTACCATTGATACAATAACAAAAAATATACCTAGGAATAAATGGTACTATGCGTCATCATGTGGCAATTATGTGTGTGTGTGTGTGCGCATTAAGACAGAGGGAGGCAGTGTTTACTGTCTGCTCCCATTCACCATCAGTGAGTGTATTGTTCAGTGATCCATCAATATGGCGGTGTGTTTGTGTTTGACGCTTCAGATGGTTTCTACGTGCTCTACCCTCGCCTCGCTAATGGTCCAATGATGCGGGGTGTGTGTGTGTGTGTGTGTGTGTGTGTGTGTGTGCGTGAGTGGGTGGAGGGTTGTTAGGGGGGAATCTTAGTCATGCAAATAAAAAAAGTGTGCTGCCCAACAGGAGTGAAATCGATGATTCATTCTTGTGAGATGGCTGAAGTGTCAGTGTTTGTAGCCAGATGAGATAGAAGGAGAGGATAAGAGAGAGAGAGAGAGAAAGAGAGAGAGAGAGAGAGAGAGAAAGAGAGAGAGAGAGAGAGAAAGAGAGAGAGAGAGAGAGAGAGATGAGAGAAAGAGAGATGAGAGAAAGAACAAGAGCGAGACAGTGAGAAGAGAGAGCGAGGGAGAGACAGACAGACAGCGAGAGAGAGAGACAGACAGACAGCGAGAGAGAGAGACAGACAGACAGCGAGAGAGAGAGCGAGCAAAAGAGAGCGAGAGATGATAGAGATAGAGAGAGATGATGGAGAGAGAGAGAGATGATGGAGACAGAGAGAGAGAGAGAGAAAGAGAGCAGAGAAAGAAGGAGAGCGGGAGATAAGGTCACAGAAGAAAGGCAGAGAGATAAGGCTGAAGCAGAGGAGCTGGGGTTTGTGAATCACGGCACAGCGGGCGAATCGGAAACACTACGCTACATATGTGAAGGATGCAGGTGTGTGTACTGTGTAACATAGGGTGGCGTTTCTGTCTTCTTCTGGGGGTTTTCAAATCAAGATGGCTTCTAATCTGCTCTGAGCTTCAAAGGCCCTACTCAGATTCTTTAATCTGTCTCCCTCTCCTCTGAGGGGCTTTAAGAGCATGGCTGCGTAGCACGGTGTAATTGCACCGTCTGTCTGAATGTGCTCTAACACCGTATCAAACCTGGTGTTGTGAGCTGGTAATGACCTCTCTACATGCCAATTCCAGAGCTGATGAGCTTGGTGTGGTGAGGTTCCATCTAGAAGGCCGGTATGGATTTAACCAGGCTTTACACTACATCGAGCCTGTGACTCATGGCCCTAATGTGTGCCGTTATGGATTTAACCAGGCTTTACACCGACCCTGTGACTCATGGCCCTAATGCGTGTAGTCTTCACTCAAACAGAGAAGAGAAAGACTCTCGTTCTTTTTCCATTGCAAATGCGAGGGTCAGCGGTGAGTGATTCAATTTGCTGATGTAATTGTCTGTGTGAGTGAAGACATTTTAAAATAAAAGCTAATAAATCAGGCCAGTGAATCAGATTAATGCTGATAATCTTTTTATATCACACTGTTCA
>NC_139663.1:12087602-12145102 GCF_951799395.1 Argentina silus
AAAATCAAAATACAGAACAGAAGTCAATAAGCCGAACATTCCAAACATATCCTCGACCACTCATACATGCACAAGAAAATGGCAGTTCTCGAACTCTAGAACTGATCAGAAACAGGAAATCTTACGGAATGCACAGATTAAGAATTCCAAGACCATTCATTAGAGTGAAGCTTGGCTCCTCTGCTGAATAAAGAATTAATAAACTCTCCTTTGCACCAATGGGAGCCTGGATACAGGCGAGCCACATTGGTGGGTTTTGTTTGAAACTTTTACACTTGATACAGGCCAGCTCATGAAGTTGACACCCAACACTGGCCAAATGTAAGAAATATTCTTCATAAAATCATTATGACCGAAGATTAATCGAGTTGACCCTTAGCTGTGGCATTCACTGAAGCAATTAGACATCCTAACACAATTCAATAGCAGCCTCCCAGAGCCATGGGTTATTGTCATCATTACTGACGGTGATTGCAATTAATCAGAAAATAATACATATACAGTTGAATGGAGAATTAATCAAATGGATTTTGGTCAGCCATGACATTGCAGAGAGGAGGAGGGGGGATGGGGGACGGGGACGGGGTGTGTGATTAAATCTGGTCATTCTCAGGGAGGTGTTAATGAGGGCAGGGGAGGGGGGGGGGGTAGAGGGCGTGGGGGGAGCAGACATTATTATTATTATTATTATTATTATTACTAATGGTAACAGGCTGTCAGTGGACTGTGTCTGTGTACTCTGTGTGTCCCTGCTTCATCAGCTCTCCTTTCCAACCCTCACAGCTGCCCTCTCTATCATGACACAAGCCTTTGTGACAGGGCTTTATACTGTGGCTAGCTGGCTAGCTGGCTAGCTGGGAGAGGGGAGTGGGACAGATGAGAAATGCTATGTTGTGGGCTAGCTATACATCTGATCAATTGGTTATACAATACACAGATTCTGTGGAGACCATTAATTCATACAATTCAATCAATTATATCCCTAGGCTAATTGACTTATTAAAACTGTTTCTTTTTAAGTACTGGTCTACAGTCTTGTTCTAGTGGGGTGGGGTGGGGGGGTCAAATCAGCGATGATGTCATTTGTACACAACTTACCGTTGCCGAAGAAACAGCGTGAGGACACGCGAGTGGTTACCGTGGAGACTGACAACAACACACATAGAAGTCATCAGGGAAACAGAAAATATAATAACAAATAAATAAACCAACAAACAACCCAATAAACAAAAATAAAAAATCCCCCCCAACCCCAATGTGAAATGAAGATGAGGATAATAGTTGAAAGCAGTGTAACAGTTTCTGAATAGAGAGAGCGAGGAGATAGAGGGGAGAGAGAGAGGGAAAAAGAAGAGAGAAGAGCACAAAAGAGAGAGAGAGAGAAAGTAAGAAATGCTGAAACCTGTCAGAGTTCCTGCCCCTAGGTGAGCATCATTGCCTGTACTAATAAAGAGGAACACTGACTGACAGACAGACAGACAGACAGACAGGGAGACTGGGAATGGGGTGCCCTTTTCACTTTGTATTAACCACAAGGGCGGAGGGAGAGGGAGGGAGAGGGAGGGGGAGTCTATAACAGTAGGCTTGTTTAGGTCTGAAAATAGGTCTCCCACAATTAAGAGTGGAAGGTACTTCTGGAAGTACTTCCTGTTAAATGTAGCATAGACTAATCCCTCCCAAGACTACAAATGGAGAGGATTCCTATTGTGATCTGAAGAGAGGGGGTGGTGTGTGTGTGTGTGTGTGTGTGGTGGGGGGGGGGGGGGGGGGGGTAATTGTATACAAATACTAAAATGTCCATTAATTCCATTATGAATCACCACAAAATAACCTCTTATGCTAACAGAGCAGAATGAAATTAAAACAAAACCAAAAGATTATCAAAAGATAAAAAGATAAAAATTGATGAGCAGGAGACTAAAGACAAGATAACATGACAAAGGAAACACAATGAGAGGCATATCTCTCTCTCTCACACACACACACACACACACACACACACACACACACACACACAGGTGCACATAGAGAGACGAGTCAGGAGGGTGAGGTGTTCATCCACAGGGAGCAGGGAGGGAGTGTCATGAAAGGGCCGACAAACAGACAGACAGTGATGGAACAAAGGAAGACAAACTCGACTGGCATGAAGAGACCGGGAGGATGAAGAAGAGAGAGAGAGATGGGGTTGTCAGGGAGACAAGAGTGTGAGGAGCAGAAAGGGGACAGTTCCATACTGCCTGTCACCTTTTCTTTTGCCCTCTCACATAGATACACACACATACGCACACACACACACACACGCACACCAATCCATTCAAGGATTTAACCCTTTCTCTGTCCATCATGCAAAGAGGTTTGAAACAAAACAACAACCATGACCACAGCCAACTCCGAAAGCTAAGGCCAGTTCATTACAATCAGCCCATTCTGAGCAGTGATGCCCTCCTGGGGACGGCAGAGCGCTCACAACCTGCTTTTCACACGAATCGCATCTCGTCCAATTTAAATTGGGGAAAAAAAAGAAATAAAGGATTATGAAGGCCAAACTCGATACAATCAAATGAATCAAATCAAAGCTATTTAAATTTGGTTGGCACAGAGAAAATGTGTCCAAATCAAACTGCACAACTGATACGATTTTTCTTGAATACGAAGTAAACGAAGCCTTGATGGAAAAAGACGCGATTATTGTTATTATTCCGGCTGTGACAGCTCTGCCACCCTCAGTGGCGTGGTACTCCTATGACTGGAGCGAGAACAATAACTAGCCTACTGATCAGCCATGCATGACCAGACGGACAGATACCAGTCAATCAGTCAGTCAGTGAGTCAGTCAGCGAGTCAGCCAGCCAGCCAGCCAGTCAGTCAGCCAGTCAGTCGCCTCCCAAGCTCATATCACTCTACTGCAGCGTCCCAATTCTCCATCTTGTCCCTGTAGTGTGAACTTGTGCACTCTCTCCACATGGATTCAAAAGCAAAGGATTGGAATTATTCCACCTACTGTTTTTGCATCATTTGTGTCTATCCCTTGTACAGTACAGTGTGTGGGAGAGGAGTACGCAAGTCCACACACAGGAAAAAAGATGGAGAAATGGGACGCAGAGTACGTGAGACTCACACTCATGCAGTGATGTGGGTTACTACGGAGATAGCCTCCGCTAGGGCTGGTGAGAAGCATGCACGGCACAGCACCCCCCATCGCTCCCGATCAGTAGCACTGTTGGGTGATCCATTACTCAGGCCTAGACCCTCCCTATTCTACTCCATCTAATGTCTGGCTAAAACTCTGCGCCGTGGAGCAATCACTTCGATCGAGAGAGAGAGAGAGAGAGAGAGAAAGAGCGAGAGAGATAGATAGAGAGATAGAGAGAGAGAGAGAGAGAGAGAGAGAGAGAGAGAGCAGAATGCGTCAGGGCCAGACCCCTAGACTAACATGTGTTAATACACTTTACTATAGTACTACAACACGGGACATTTGATTTGACAAGACAAAGTGCAGTGGTGAGGTTTATCCATCCATGTTATTGACTGGCAGTCATGTCACGCAACATCAGTGTGATATTGCTGTTCATAGCAAACACAATATTATTATTGATCACATGACAAGGGAGAGGGATGGTGATGTCATGGTGATGTAAGTTCCTGTTGTTAGAGAGTGTGGGTTTTTTAATGTGGAATAGCCGAAGACATGAGGATAGCACACACACACATACACACACACACACACATACACACACAAACACAGAGACAGATGAAGGAGATGCAGAGTGTGTGTTTGCAGACTCAGATTGTGGGGGTGGAAACCAGAAATGTCATAATGTACATGTTATGACATCATTGGCGGAATCACAAACAGTAGGAAGGACAAGTGACACAAGCAAATTGGACCACTTACATGGGTACATTTGAAGCGCGCGGGAAACAGACTCCTTCAAAGCGCAGAGTTTTATCCCAGACAAAAAGAAGTACACTTAGATATAATAGAATAGGTCAAACACCGATACACTGCATGGGTAAATAACACTATGCTCTACGTTATATAGGCTAACCATGCACACTTACGATCTCATTACTGACTAACTAAGACAACATCAACCACTACACATCCCCATGCACTGACCGACTTCAGTCAACAACCTCAATGACATGAAAGAAATCCTTGAATCCATATCAACAATTGTCCTCCAGAGGATTTCATAAAAGAAGTTAGGCTTCTTATGATTAAGCTATATTCACTCAACTGTTGTGGTGTTATACTCCGTAAGGGACAAACTCATTGGTTCAAATGTAAGAATTAAGCCCAAGTTATGGCAGGTAGGGACAATGAATGAAATACGTTGAATACGTGTCTGAAAGTCAGTTGAACCAACGTTTGTCAAATACATCACATTTGTGCCATAGGGGTCAAGCCCTACTTTCAGAAGATGTCATGCCAACTAAACAACCAAAACTCAACATCACCAAAAACTCTCTTAAAATCTAAACAAAAAGCTGAGGTAAAAAAGACATGCAAGAAAACGAAAACAAACAACTGTCAGCTATACTAGTGCTACAGTGAGAACCTCGTTAAAACACCATCATCATCATCATGTGCACATACTTCCACTAAAATCCATGCAAAAGAATAGCACAACTGAACTGGCTTGTAGTCTGTAGAGAGACTTGTAGCCACAAGTTCAAAGAGGCCTGTTTAAATATTACCCATGGCATATCTTTCAAGAGTTTCTGAACCATAACCCATATCTATTTCAAACTTGCCTCACCAGTTCAAAATAAGCCTTTATCTTAATATCTCTTGTTGGAACTGCCATAGTTCAACAAACTCTGAAATGATATGACCAATGACGAAGAACAGGATGGCCTACGACAACATCAACAAGAACAAACAGAATTCCCAGAAGACGTTGCCCTTCAAAAGAATGGTCGCCTTGCTGTTGAATGAATGTATAAAATACAGAACAACCTTTATGTGCCCTTTTATTTCAGTTTTTTTATAAATTAAACCGTTCTAATACATGCACTACTTATACAGACCAACCTGACAGGCACTACCACTCCTACAGACCCATGCAGTTAAACGACACGGTTTAAAATCGATTGGCCACACCAGGGAGTGTTAGAGGAGACCTGCTATGACTGATAACACATGCAGCAGTGACAAACACGTGAAGATGAGAAGCATCCCTAGTCCTCGAGGCTGAGATCCTAACTTTGAGATCTGCACGCACAACTGGAATCTCTGTGTAAATCTCCCACTGACATTGAAGCATGGTTTGTACACACAGAAGTCCCGGTTGTGCACACAGATGTCTGGTTAGGACTGGACCCCGGGTGATGAAGACCATGCAGAAAACAAGAAACCAGAGACAGAGGTTACACAGCAACACCAGATCAGGGACAATATAGGTTGTTGATTTATAGAAGTATAACTGATGTAGGTTTCATTAGGTCTCCATCAGTATCCATTCAACTTGCTGATTGACTGAAGGTGAGGTTGGAGGGGGAGGGGCTTATAAACCGTTGGATGCAGGACAGGTGTCAATCAAAACCAGAACATCAGAGAGTTGAGAGCTGAGAACCAATCAAGTCCGGCGAAGCTACGCCGACCATCATGCAGGACTGAGTCACATGACTGAACCACCGGAGTCGACGACAACAACAGGAAGCCCATGCAGAATCGATCAACGTGATTGGCTAAGCATCGTGATTAGAACAGCGCCACTCCAGAGAAAAGGAGAACCTCTGGCGAGGGTAGAGTAGAACACTGGTGTGCAAACAGACAACGTTTCAAATTAAATCAAATAACCATGCATCTTCCCAACGTCTTTACAACCTGAGAACAACTTAACACGTGCTACAGTTTCATAGACAACAAATAATCGTGAAAACAAGAGGGCTTTGATATCAAATACAAGAATGCAGTATATTGTACAAGTGGAGAGTAAGAGAATACACATGCATGAGGCGAGGACTTTTTGCATGCTGCGCCAGGAGCCAGAAGCTTGTCACAACAACTTAAAGCAGCGCTCGCGGTCGGGTTTGGAAGAAAAGGAAAATTCTAGGCTACGAACTTAAATCGAGAGCGTCTGACAGCAATCTGCCATGCATCATTGTTTCCTCCTCGTGTTCCTCATGCCCGGCAGAACCCACGACAACGGAGGAAGATGACAGAAAAGACTAAAAACAGGAAACATGGACCTAAAGAGATGCAGAGGACAGGACCCTTCGATCCCAGCATGCCTTGTGTTGCGTTCTCCTCCCCGCACCCCGACCTCTCCCGCCCCGAAATCAAGAACGAGACAAACTAAAACGACAACAAAAAAACTGCGACAAACAGACCGATCGGGAGTACCAGCAGAGAGGGATATCAAGAGCATGTCAGTGTAGGAGATGGTAGCTAGCAGAATCAGTGGACAGGCAGAGGATCAATGGAAGTAATAGTGAGGAGGAGGAGCTGGTTAGTTACCTCTATCTTACGACCTTCCACTAGCGTGCCGTGAAGCCTTTCCCTGGCTTTCTCAGCGTCCGGGCCGGTCTCGAACGTCACAAAGCCGAAGCCCTGGGGTACACAAGACACGAGAGGGAAGGGGAGGGGGGGCGGGGGGGGGGGACAGAGGGTGGTGGGGAGAATGGGGGAGGAAGGGATGGGGGGGATAGAGGTCATTTCACAGAAAACAACAGAAGTGATTTTTGAAACTAGTTCGCTCAAACATTCGCCGAACAGATAGACTTGTTGCAATCTCACTTTTCTACTGTTGTTTGTTCTTGAAGTGATAAGGTGCTAGGCTTGGTGTCATAAATAACTTCCCACTACAACACGTGTTGATAGTAGCAATCCGAGAGAGCACAGGGAAGTGTGGGGAACCATTCTCCTATTAGAGGGCCTCCTGTGAGACTCAATTTCAGAGGAGTCCCCTTGTTGTTGTTTTTTTAGGATGTAGCCCATGTTTAGTCGTAGGACTGGGAATGTGAAAACCTTCCACTCACTCACCTTTGAGCCCCTCTCATTGAAAATGATCTCAACATCAAGAATCTTCCCGAATTGCTGAAATGAAATAAACAGAGCATAAAGATGAGGATACTGACAATTAATACTATCTCCTGCAGTATTATCTCCAACACCAATCATTCAAATCTGATTATGAGCATAAGAAATCTCATTGTGCACTCATGTGTAAGACATAGTTTATGGAGGTGCCATAAGTTCCTGCTACGTCACACTAGGGGGCAGTACTGTCCTTAAATAAACATTCCGCCTACATTCATCCTCCCTATTTCCTCTCTTTTTCTGACCCTTACAGACCTACGCCTTCCCTCCCTCCCTCCTTCCTTCCCACTTACTACTGACTGTTCCTCTGTTTCTGACCTGACCCACTGCCGAGGAGTTAATGAAAGGACATGAGTGTCATTCCCTTTGTGACTGTCTGCTCCTTTGTTCCCCTCGACACCCCCGCTGGCACAGATCATCAATTAGAGCAGGAGTGTGTGTGACTGTGTGTGTGTGTGTGTGTGTGTGTGTGTGTGTCACTGTGTGTAGACTGATTTATTGATTATCTTCTAATTGCCCCACTAGGAAGTTCCTAGATTCTTACCCCAAACATCTGCCTGAGGTCAGGGTCCCGGAAGCGGAAGGGGATGTTGGAGACATGGAGCCGTTTGGGGGTCCCTTTCTCATCTGGGGAATCACCGCCAGACACTCCCCCTGTCCCTCCTGAGCCACACTGGCCCACTCCCTCACCCTGGGGGGAGCCCTCTGTCTGCTGGGGAGAGGAAAGAGAGAAAGAAAGAAAGAAAGAAAGAAAGGAGTCAATGATTAATGCTAAGAACATAAACTGCGTAGCCTGAAGTGTTGAAGGGACAATAACAACAAGTTTATGTATTTACAATGTGTTGTTTATTTACAATGTGTTGTATATTTAATATGTTTTGTGTACATTTACCAGTCAAATGTTTGGACACACCTTCTCATTCAATGGTTTTTCTTTATTTTTTATTATTTTCTACATTGTGGATTAATATTGAAGACATCAAAACTATGAAGGAACACATATGGAATTCTGTAGTAAACAAAAAAGTGTTAAACAAACCAGAATATGTTTTATATTTTAGATTCTTCAAAGTAGCCACCTTTTGCTTTGATGACAGCTTTGCATACTCTTGGCAAGGTGTGTCCAAACCTTTGGCTGGTACTGTACATTTACAATGTGTTATGTACATTTACAATGTGTTGTGTACATTTACAATGTGTTGTGTGTATTTTCAACAGCAAAAAAACCAACAACAACAACATAACACTCACTGGGGTGCTTACTTTGTTGGCTGTAGTGGGGGTGCCATTTGTCCCTGTGCTTGCCTCCGCTGGCCCCTGGCCCCCTGCTCCGTACAGGGCCCCGGCAAACTCTGTCACCAGCCCGTTCTGGGGAGGGGGGGGTGGAGGGAACGCTGTGAACGGTGGAGGCACCAACCCCTCCTGGCCCCCCGTTGACTCTTGAGAACCCTGGAGGAGAGAAGGAGAGAAGGAAAGGAGAGAAGGAAAGAAGAGAAGGAAAGGAGAGAAGGAGAGAAGAGTTAATACTGGTGCGTGTTACTAGTACTGTATCATGCAGACATGGGGGGCCAGGGAGAGCGAGGGGGGTTAAAAACATAGCTATCAAATTTCACTCTCTCTCCTAACTCCCCCTCCCCCTCCCCCCCTCTTTCTCTTTCTCTCTCTCTAACCTCTCCCTCTCCCTCTCTCCATATCTCTTGGCAGCAGTGTGTTTCAGTCAGCCTACCATGAAATATTCACAGCTAACACATCTATTATTGAAAGTCAGAAAATTTGATACACAGTTTGGGACACAAAGATGCTCACTATCCACAGATATATACCAGACCACCAGACACGTTTACAACCTTCTAAAGAATGTAGGCCACCCAGTAACAGATATCACCATTTTACTATTCAGCACCTTCGGAAATGTCACTTCTCAACGACCATAATGTATTACCCATTAGGCCTCGAGTACAGCTGGACGCTTGCCCCAGGGCATTTAGACAGTACTGTTACTATGAGTAGGGTAGGAGGGGAGGGGAGGGGAGGGTAGGGGAGGGGAGGGTAGAGTAGAGTAGAGTAGGGTAGGGTAGGGTAGAGTAGGGTAGGGTAGGAGACTAGGGTAGGGTAGGAGACTAGGGTAGGGTAGGGTAGGAGACTAGGGTAGGGTAGGAGACTAGGGTAGGGTAGGAGACTAGGGTAGGGTAGGGTAGGAGACTAGGGTAGGGTAGGAGACTAGGGTAGGGTAGGGTAGGAGACTAGGGTAGGGTAGGAGACTAGGGTAGGGTAGGGTAGGAGACTAGGGTAGGGTAGGAGACTAGGGTAGGGTAGGGTAGGAGACTAGGGTAGGGTAGGGTAGGAGACTAGGGTAGGGTAGGAGACTAGGGTAGGGTAGGAGACTAGGGTAGGGTAGGAGACTAGGGTAGGGTAGAGTAGGGTAGGAGAGGAGAGGAGAGAACAGAACAGTAGAGAACAGCAGAGCAGAAGTATGCCCCTCCTGATTAATGCTAGGCAGGGTAATGGATTGCACCACTAGCCAGGCCATAGTGATTTAAAAAGGTGTCACAGCCGCCGCGCGTATACCTTAGTCATGCTGTGGGGTGGAGGTGTGGTGACACAGAGATATCATATCACACTTCATCCTCACCCTCAAGGACATCCTGTAATCACTTCTAAAACACCACAAACGCTCTGAGAGTCAGAGTTAAGGGAGGGAGGGAGAGGAGGAGGAGGAGGAGGAGGAGAGAGGAAAGCGCCATTTTGTTTTCCGGGACATGAAACTGTTTCGTGGCTTTCCACTCCAGGGCGTGATGACAGCCTCCAATACCATTAAAACGGGCCGGGGCCGAGGCCAGGCCGGGCTGGGTGAGGCTAAGCCCGGCCTGGCGACACTCAGGCTCCAGACAGCTTTTTAATTAGCGGGGGAAACAAAGTTGCGGTGCAGTAAAGCAAGAGTATTCTCTCTCTCTCTCTAATCCCAGAGACTTGACTGCAAGGTTCTCATCTTGAAACGACACTGCAAACACATCCCCTTCCACCGCTAGCTGCTGGCTGGGGCCTAAATCCTGCCAGCTAGATAAGGGCTGCGAGCTCAGCTCTCGCTCTGCGCCGAGCAGATAAAGAGAGCAACAAAAAGAAGTCTGCTTAATCCAAAACAGGACAGAGAAACCATGAAAACCCACTCTGAAACCGCTGCTCCTGAAACGCAATCTGCTCCATAGAAATCTGTGGAAGTTGAGTGCGCATTGCTTCCACTCGCAATGTGTCTAGCTTAGTAGCAATAATGCAAACATCACATACCTGCATGAAAGACGGAAGAGGACTAGCCTAAATCAAAGAATGGAGAACAGATTTAAAAATAGCGTACCGGAAATCAAACAAACAGTCTCGATTCTCCTAGTTGTAACATGTTATCCATAAACATGCACTAGCCTGTACAGTAAATAGACAGTAAAGGGTGTAGGCCTGTCCTATCCCACCCTACATGTGAGTCACTGTGTCGGAGGCACGGAGAGACAGTGGGAGTGGGGAGGGCTAGTGGGTGTTTATGGCAGTATAGCATCTCTGCCATGCCAGGCCTGGAAGGTTATTTACGAGTGGAAGAAGTAAACACTGAGGTATAGGTAGAGGATGGATGGGTGGGAGGGTGGTGGTGAGGTGGGGGGGTAATGGGGCTGGTAGCAATGAACTCCATTAGTCAACTGGACATTCCTGACACACTGAGTGAGGGGAAGCACAGCACTGCCCTAAATGGTAGTATCTGACAGACAGAGAGGGGGAATGAGAGAGAGCAAGAGAGAGGAGAGAGAGAGTATAGTAATGCTGTGTTATAAACTGGCCAGGATGGCAAGTTCATATGTAAGAAATAATTCCATTCACAAATTGAGTTAAATGTATGGTCTATTATTGACAGCAACTGTACATCTAAATTACTGGTAAATGACACCCAAAATAATAATGTAATAATTTGACATATGTCTTCTGCAAAAATACAAAAACACAACGTGACACTTATCAAATCAGAGAGAGAGATGGATCAGAAGGAATACAAGAGCCGCTGTTGTTACTAAGACAACGAATCTTATGGTACACTTTAAAAATAACTGTATAACTAGGTTACCTTTCATCGTCGCATTTGTATCCTAAACCAAAACGATCGAAACGAAAAGCAGGCAAAACGCACCATCTGGTCCAATATCAATCACCCCCCACCCCCTCCCATCTCTCCACACACGGCGGTAGTATAGTACTGTTACCTGAGACACCATATGTTTTTCCATACACCAAGAGGACAGGGGGAGAGGAAAACCTTTCTATGCGGGTCAAAATGTTGAGCGAACCTTTCGTGCGTGCAGTGTGCAGTGACTGCGTAATTAACAATGCACTGTAGATACAGTATTGATGAGTGAAGTTGGACCGGTTGTATCGATAGTTATTCTAATCGCACACGGTTTATCGCCTTGGCAAAATAACTGATTACATGACAAAGTATGAGTCTATACTAGCTGTTCAAATTTTTTTTTAGATCAAATCCCGCATATTTTCCCTGTTCCCTCCTCTATGCAGTCCGTTCCTCTTCTGCAGCTCAAGAAGTAATCCCTTCTCTACTCTATTTTTCCCCCCGCTCTTCGCTCTCCCCTTCTTTCTTGCCTCTCGCTTGATAAAATCCAGACGGTGATTCTACCTCAGCCCCGCCCCTCAAGTCACTCAAAGCCACCGCGGCTTGGAAACATGACCCATGAACGCCAGTCAAGCGCACAGTTGATGCCGCCTCCTATCTCCATATATGGTTGCATGAGCACTGAAACCCCGCCACTCCTGCACGGTTATCAGCCAATGAAATCCACAACACATTTCTACAGCTCGCCCCTCCGAGGTACATTAAGTCCTAATTGGCTTAGACTCTGCAGGCACCACTAAGCAACATAACACATGGCATCTTTAGACCTCAAAACAAAACAGTTTGACAGTTTCTGAAGCTCCAGTAGCCAATGACATACAGCCTAAAACTAGACTCCCTGTGTTCACTGAACTGTGTTATATTACGACACGAAAATGACGGTTGAGCAGACAATCAAGCGTGAGGTGATGCAAGGCTTGAATAAGGCACCATCACAGCACACTCTGTAGGCTAGAGCTGATGGGACCTGTCGGGCACACTGGACATGCCAGCTACCAGCCACCTGCTCCTCCTCCATCCATCCATCATTTAACTGCAGAGCACATCTCCTCCAGTATAGCCTGGACAAAGGAAGAGCCCCACCTGTCTTGGGGTAATGCACCAGCAGCCAATACCCAGGGGTGGCCATGGACCGGCCAGCACCGTGCCAGAGCACTGAGCACTGATGCCTGCAGCACAGGGGAGGCTGGTGGAGGTAGAAATCAGAGGACGGGCTCATTGTAATGCATGGAACAGAAAGAGGAATGGTAACAGTTTGATACCGTTCCTCATTCCATTCCATGCATTGCAATGAGCCTGTCCTCCGATTTCTACCTCCACCAGCCTCCCATGTGCTGCAGCATGGACTGGTTCGCTGTACAAGTGTTGTTAACGTAAAGACACTTAACCTCCGCCTATCTCACTGCTTGACACGGCCCTGGGGCATGATGCTCTGGGGGGGCATGGTCCTCTGTGGCTCAGTTGGCAGAGCATGGCGCTAACAACGCTTAGGTTGTGGGTTTGATTCCCGCCGGGACCATATATCCTGAAATGTATGCACTCACTGCAATGTAAGTCGCTTTGGATAAAAGCGTCAGCTAAATGGCATATGTATGCTCCCAACTGTTAGCCTATTACTGCATGTCTCCCTTTGAGGTGTGCTGCTTTGCATCGACATCATAAACCATCCCTGAGCTAAGTACAGGGTTTATGAACATACCGGAGGTTGCAGGCAGGTTCTTACCCAGATAGAATCCAGTTGTATACAACACTTTTAAACACTAAACACACATAACACTACAATATTACACTTCCCTACCAGCAATTGAGTGACATCAATTGTCAGCCGTATAATATAACATCGCTAGTGCAGATTGCAATTTACTCTCCGTCCAAAACCAAAACCACAGTGTATCGCCGCTGCAGTGTGTAATGCGCGCAGTGCTGTAGTGTGTACTCATCTGAACCAACCAGCACTGTCATCCTATTGTGGGGGAGGGTCTTAGGAGGAAACACCACAGAGTGGGAAGCCTGCACTGCACTGCACTGCAGTAGAGCTGTGGTGAGAACCAAGGCAGGGGGAATCTGCATGTGTACAAATTAACTTGCTTGCCGTGTGTTCAGACTTCAATACTGCGCATGTGTGTGTGTGTGTGTGTGTGTGCGCGCGCGTGTGTGTGTGTGTGTGTGTGTTTCTGTGTGTATGCACACGTCCCTTAAGTGAGCTGGATTGTCAATACTGCAGATTTAAATGGGCAGAGTGGGAACAGCTAATCCTGTGGACTGATGTCTGGGTGAGTGCATTAGTGCAGTAGTCTAATACTGCAAGGGCTGCAGTATTGGCTGGTGTGTGTGAACGTACAGCAGCAGATGAGTCTCTCTCTCTCTCTCTCTCGCCTGTTGGGGTATGTTCACACTTGGGTGGGGCTCTGCACATTCCTTCAGTCCCTGCCCTCCTCCACTAACTCTTCCCTCCATCACTAACCAAGCAGGTTAGAGGTGAAGAGAAAAACAGGAGGGTGAACCAGCTACACAGTGTGCAGTTGCCTTTGTACCTGTCACTCATACACTTGGTTGCTGTGTTTGCACTTACCACAATTGCTTATTAGAAGGGCTGTATGTTAAATTGATGGTTTAGCACACTGCAATCCTCAGAGGGAGGGGGAGAGAGAGCGCGCGCGCGCACACACACACACACACACACACACACACACACTTCTGGGTTCTAAATACTGAAGTGTCAACTAAAAGGGGGCAATAACATTGTCTTAACCTCTTCCACCCGCCTCTCTCATTCCTGTGGGACAGTGGCTGGGTTAGTGGTGACGGTGTCACCTTTGAAATCCCTTCACACTTGAAAATGCCCCTTTTACCCCCATCCCCCATGTGCTAGTGCCCTTTGAGGAGGAAAACATGTTTAGGTAACAGCTGCCATGGCCTGAGGGAAGAGAAAAAAGAGGAGAAGTAAGAGAGAGAGAGGGGGAGAGAGAGAGGGGGGGGGAGAGAGCTTAACAGCATGAAAGTGCTGGTGGAGATTCTGTCAGCTAACTGACCAATCAGCAACCAAGTTGCAAACCTCATAGCGCATCATCCAGAGACCATACAGTAACAGGGGGCGGGGGCGGGGGAGCTGTTGTACCATGAGAGAGCGACTGAGGGGAGAGAGTGACAACTGTTTCTTGGCACCTGTCTCTTTCACTGAAAAGACGGGGGTTGGGGGGGAAGGGGGGTTAAACTGCAAAGACAGCTGGGATGACAACAAAGAATCACTTCACCTCGTTAGTTCTCCCCCTCCCCATTCCAAAATCCCCACCCCCACCCCAACAACCCTCCCATCCCATCCCACTCCAACAACCCACACCCCACCCCCCCTCCCCCTAGCTAGCACCCCATAGAGCATACATAGCTACGTAGCTAGCACCCCATACAGCATACATAGCTAGGTAGCCAACTCTCCATACAGCATACATAGCCTAGCTACGTAGGCGTAGCTATCTCTCCTGTCCTGGACCTCCTGCAGGGCCCTGGAGCAGAGGACCACAGAGAACATGTTGGAACAGAGCAGACCACTGCTATCCACAGGCAGCCAGGCAGGCTTACTGCAAGTACACTGAGTTAACCCCCCCCCCCGGTACGCTACACAGAGTAATACTAACCTACATCTACTGCACATAGCCTATAGAACTGACTAAACCAAACATTTGCACATGTATGTTACATAACTCATTACACAACAGACACAAAAACACTGAACGTTCTTCGGTGTGCAATGCGTGGTACGAGAGCACAACAGTGCGCCTTGGCCAGCTCATCCCTCCCCGGCCGTCAGGCCGAGGCTGTGCCAGTGTATGTACTGTACACCCCACTGTAGCAAGCTGCGTAGTAAACAAAGAGCTGGTGAAAAGCGTTTTTCCACAGCCAGTATTAGGCCTACTCAGCAGAATGACGGGGGTCCATACCTGCACTTAAACTAGATGTGTGCAGAGATATGATATAGAAGAGCTAGTTGAGACGTGCACTCACCGGCAACACCGCAGGATAGTACAGTCCCATCATCGTCTACCCTGGAAGGAGAAGTGCTGACAATCTATTTTTCCTCTCTGCCTCTTCTCTCTCTCTCTCTCTCTCTCTCTTTCTTTTTCCTTCCTTTCTGACTGTAGTCTGTTGCTGTACCATCCAATGTGAAGTGCCTTCTGTCCACGTCTTTCACAGATTCAAATTCTCCCTCCCTCCCTCGCTCGCTCGCTCGTCCCAGCCACCGGCCCTCCTTCCTCACCACGCAACGCAAGCCTTGTGTCCCTGTCACTCTCCGCTTTCTCTCTCCCTCTCCTCCGATACTCGTCCCTCTGCTTTCTCTTTCTCTCTATCCCTCTCTCTCTCCCACTCTCTCTCTCTCTATCCCTCTCTCTCTCTCTTTCTCTCCCTCTCCCTCCCTCCCTCTCCTCCACGTCCCCCCCCCGCTTTGTCTCTCCTTCTGACAGCTCACGTCTCTTCTCTCTCTCTCCCCCTCTCTCTCTCCCCCTCTCTCTCACATAACCAGTTCTGCTGCTGCTGCTACTCTGTCTCTCTACCTCTTCATGCTCCGTCCCTTCAAACTTTCCCTCCTTCTGAGCCTCGGTCCCTCCTATCTATCTATCTATCTATCTATCTATCTATCTATCCCTCCATTATCTCCTCTCCTCTCTCCTCTCCTCCTCTTCTCTCCGCCTCCAGGTCCTGTACTGTAGGAAGCTGCTGCTGTTCCTCAGCCCTGAGGAGCGAAGGGGAAGATGCTCTCTGGGCTTCACCACGGTAACACTACCCACTGCATTGCAGGGTTTTTTGATCATTTATTTATTGGATGGCAGCTTGTCAACCTCTACGTTGGGCTCCCAGCATCCCCCTCACCTCCCCGTCTCCCGGCATCCCCCTCACCTCCCCGTCTCCCAGAATCCTCCTCAACTCCCCGTATCCCAGCATCCCCCTCACCTCCCCGTCTTCATTACTGAGACGGAGAGAGGCTTCAGATTGCCCCAAGACCCCATCCCTCTCTCCTCTCCTCTCCCTCACACCTCCACACATGTATATGCATTACTCTGCATCTTTCTCTCTCTCTGCATCTCTCTCTCTCTCTCTGCATCTCTCTCTCTCTCTGCATCTCTCTCTCTCTCTCTCTCTCTCTGCATCTCTCTCTCTCTCTCTCTCTCTCTCTCTGGGGGTTGAATGGGGGGAGAGGAGAACGCATTTTCCTTAAGAGACTGTGTGTGTGTGTTTTTTTTTTTTCTCCTTCTTTCTGCTCTGCCTGCAGAACATCAATGGCAGCAAGCAGACATCTGCTGAGGTTGGCTTCTACAGGGACCAGGGGAGGAGGGAGGGAGGGAACGGGGGAGAGAGAGAGCAAGAGAGGTGATGGGAGGTGTTGGGAAAGGGGTAAAAGGGAGAGGGGGAGGGGAGGGGAGGGGTGGGGCGGGGGGGGGCAGTGGATGCGAGCAAGAGATAACGGGATAGAGATAAAAGGATAAAGGGAGGGGGGAAATGAGCGAGGGATGACGGGATTAGGGTGTAAGTGAGGAGGATGAGAGGATGAATAGGGGATGATCTGAGGATTAAGCACACAGACTGAACACACTGATAAACATACAGATGCACAGCCATATTTATGGTTCACCCTGGTGCAAGCACGCACACACGCACACCCAAAACAAAGGGCTACTTTCCATCACACACTCACACATTTATTCAAACAAAGCCCCACTCCACCATAAACATAGCCCAGCAGCCTACAAGCCCAGACGCACGCGCGCCTATACACGCGCGCGCACACACACACACACACACACACACACACACACACACACACACACACACACACACACACACACACACACACACACACACACACTGTGTTCTCTGAATACCTTTAGTGAACACATATACACGAGTGTGTGATCACTGTATGCACACTAGGTTTGGCCTAACCCTTTTGCTTGCACACGCGCACACACACACACACACACACCTGGGAGCACCATACTGTACATAAACATGGTCTATTGACACAGCCAACCCTACAGGCAGTTCAAACATGCATCCATAACAGCACACAGGACATCACCCTGACACATGTACTGCTAGGCTACCTACAGCAACCATTAGCTTGACAACCACCACAACTCCTGTCTGTGCGTGTGTGTGTGTGTGTGTGTTCAAAGGCAGAGTACATTACCATGTATGGACAAGCCTCAAATAATTTCCCAATTTTTTTTTCCCCACATGCATTTGATTTCATCGTACTTGTCCGTCGGGGACCAACCACTTTTAGAAGGTATGAGAAATATGGATGTTAGTATTTTCCAGGCTAGTAGACCTACTGCACCATAAGAAGAACGCTTGATGTCAGTAGGATCAGCTATGGTGGCTTGCGCCAGTTTCTACAGTACTCTACCCTCCTCTCCCCTTCCCTCTCTCCTCTTACTTCTCCTTCCCTCCCCATCCATCCATCTCCCCCTCTCCTCCTTCCATCCATCTCCCCCTCTCCCCTTACCTCTCCTCCCCTCCATCCATCTCCCCCTCTCCCCTTACCTCTCCTCCCCTCCATCCATCTCCCCCTCTCCTCCTTCCATCCATCTCCCCCTCTCCCCTTACCTCTCCTCCCCTCCATCCATCTCCCCCTCTCCCCTTACCTCTCCTCCCCTCCATCCATCTCCCCCTCTCCTCCTTCCATCCATCTCCCCCTCTCCCCTTACCTCTCCTCCCCTCCATCCATCTCCCCCTCTCCTCCTACCTCTCCTCCCCTCCATCCATCCATCCATCTCCCCCTCTCCTCCTACCTCTCCTACCCTCCATCCATCCATCTCCCCCTCTCCTCCTACCTCTCCTACCCTCCATCCATCCATCCATCTCCCCCTGTCCTCCTACCTCTCCTACCCTCCATCCATCCATCTCCTCCTACCTCTCCTACCCTGCATCCATCCATCTCCCCCTGTCCTCCTACCTCTCCTACCCTCCATCCATCCATCTCCTCCTACCTCTCCTACCCTGCATCCATCCATCTCCCCCTGTCCTCCTACCTCTCCTACCCTGCATCCATCCATCTCCCCCTGTCCTCCTACCTCTCCTACCCTGCATCCATCCATCTCCCCCTCTCAGAAAGGAGAGAGGGAGACAGTAGGGAGCAGACAGACCAACACCCCCCTCCTGTGGTTCGGCCAGAGACCTGCACATCACAGGCCGCCTCTGTAGTCTCTGTACTGAGGCTGCGGGAGAGGAGACACTGACTGTACTGTGCTGCTCTGCTAGGCTCTCAATACTCTCAATACTCTCTGTGCTCTCTGTACTCTCTGCTAGGCTCTCAGTGCTCTGCTAGGCTCTCTGTACTCTCTGTGCTGCTCTGCTAGGCTCTCTGTACTCTCTGCTAGGCTCTCTGCTAGGCTCTCTGTACTCTCTGCTAGGCTCTCTGTACTCTCTGCTAGGCTCTCTGCTAGGCTCTCTGTACTCTCTGCTAGGCTCTCTGTGCTGCTCTGCTAGGCTCTCTGTACTCTCTGCTAGGCTCTCTGTGCTGCTCTGCTAGGCTCTCTGTGCTGCTCTGCTAGGCTCTCTGTACTCTCTGCTAGGCTCTCTGTACTCTCTGCTAGGCTCTCTGTACTCTCTGCTAGGCTCTCTGTACTCTCTGCTAGGCTCTCTGTGCTGCTCTGCTAGGCTCTCTGTGCTGCTCTGCTAGGCTCTCTGTGCTGCTCTGCTAGGCTCTCTGTGCTGCTCTGCTCCAAGGCAGATAAGAGAACATCAGATACAGCACTGGAGAGCACATACGCTACTCATTACTGAGACCGATATAGAGAGGAGGAGAGCACTAGAAATTAGAGAGTGGAGAGAGAGAGAGAGAGAGAGAAAAAAAATATGGGGGGGTGTACATTATGGAGAAGAGAATGGGAAGGGAAGGCAGAGGGATGTGGTTTCTGACTGAGCAGGAAATCTCCTTAAATCTCAGACTGTAAATTGTGAGGGGCTTTAGCCTCTGACGGAGAGGATCAACAGAGCTTTGATCTGTGGCGTCAACCCTTGTGACGGCTCCTCTATCCAACAGCTGCCGGAAATGAGACTTCAGTGAGATGGTATTCTCCCAAGAGTCAAACTGCCTGAGGAAACCTGAATGAGAGTTGTATATTCTAGGAGTAGCCTTCTGACGACGACAATAACAACAACAACATACCACCAATACACCAGTGGTCTTACCTGGCTGAGAGGTGCGTATCCATGGTAACCGGGGGTTAAAGGCTCGTTGTTCTAAAAAATAAAAATAAAAAGGCAGAAAGAGAAAGAAGGAGAGGGAGAAAGAGAGATAAGGGTTTGAAGAGTGATGTGATCTAACATGACAGTCTAAAATTTGACAGTTCAGTTGAACTCTGCTTTCAGCGTCCGCTACACCAACCTTTGCCCCAAACAATCAACAACAAACAAGTCCTAGGAACGTCACTGGAGACACCCAAACAAACGTTCAGCGCTGCAAACTGACATGAAAATTGTCATATTTGGCTGTCAAACTTGATCCCACCGTAATAAAATTGACTAGCGTTCCTTATTTCACTTTCCCCATCATCCCAGAAATGGAGACAGTGTGAAAAACTGCACAGGTTAAAATATTGATTTTTAAAAATGTATATGATTATATTTCAGCTATATTAGCGATAGTGGTCAAGTTAGCCATGTTACTTGTAAATATGTTATCACACTCAAAGTCTCCTATGGAGCTTCCAACACAAAACTGCTATTGTCCCCAGACAGCTTAATTGTCATGGTATTCTTTGATTATGATGCAATCACTTTACCAGCGTATTGCCTTTTTTTTTTTAAGGAAACAAAATGGGGGAGGGAGACACATCAGACAGAAATGCAGCCCCACCTGAATTAAAATTGTATGAAGCTGTAGAGATAAGAAACTTAACATCGAGGGAGACGAGTAATGCAAGTTAACAGTTAGCTAACGTGACCTGTTCTCTTTCTGAACCGTGAGAGTTACCCCGACCGTGCAGCCCTGCTGGTGAATCATTCTGCAGCTAGCTAACGACCCCCCTTCCCCTTTCAGCAGACAAAACCAATCGCACTCTGCAAAGAAGAAGAGAAGCGCGCCACCCTTCCCCAGAATGCCCCAGGATCCACTGTTGTGGTTAATTGCTCAGTAATTATTTTTAATTAGATTATTTCTGTCGTTTTTTCCCTCTTTTCTTTTTCTCTCCTCTCCCTATCATTTCCCCCCCGGCAGAAGAGCCATTGTTCATGGTGCGAGAGGAGGAGAAAGAAGAGAAGAAGAGGAGAGGAGGAGGGAGGAATAGGAACAATAGGAAAGTTAACTAAATGATGATATTTTGACAGCGGTGAGGAAGATGACACTAGCGATCCTGTCTGAGCCTGCTGGCATGCTGTGAAGAGAAAACATGACCGCTTGACGAGGCTCCGGCCTTCTCAATCACACAGGAGACAGAGGGGGGGTGGGGGGGGAGGAGGGACAGGAGGCGGGAGGGAGGGAGGAGGGAAAGGAGGAGGGGGGATGGAGGAACAGTAGGCAGGAGGGAGGGGGGGAGGGAGGGAAGGAGGGAGGAGTGTGGAGTCTGTCTGTGCACACTGCACATGTGTTAAAAGGATTAGCCTAGTCCAGCCTACATGTTTCCATTGCACTCATGGTAAAAGACTGAGGAGTCAGAAACTCATCTAAAATTCATACCCAACCACAGTGTCCATTATCTCCCATTCAGTGGGCAGTCAGACTAACTGTGTCTACAGCTAAGGGGTTCTTGGCTCCTCCACAGAGTTTAATTGACCTCCTGACCCCAACCCACGACCTGTGGCTGGGGGGGATTACTTCCTGCTATCATTCACTCAACCAATCATAGGACAAAGAACCGACCCAGGGTGCCATGGCGACAGCAAAGGAGAGATGCACTGCACTCATACTCACTTGTGCGCTGGCTTGTGTTAGCCTAGCTTAACTAGCATAAAGGCTAGAGTTCAGCTGCACTTAACAGCACAAACCCTGGACAGGACTCTGACTCACCAAACAGGGACATGTTGGGTGATGGAAGGAGGGAAAGAGGGAGGAGAGAGAGGGAGTGGCAGAGAGAGATGAGGGAGGGGAAAAAGAGAGGGAGGGAGGGAGGGAGGAAGGAAGGGGGAATGAGGTCACTCAAAAGAGTAGAAAGAGAGGGACAATACTGGAAGAGGCACTATGGAGAGAGTGGTGAATGCCAGAATGGAGAGACACTGTCTGATGCTGTCTGGACTGCCCAAGCTAGCATACATGACCCCCACAGGAGAAGTGAGGCGTGTGTGTGTGTGTGTGTGTGTGTTATTCTCCCCAGCAGTGTCCGCCGGACTCCCTCTCCCGCTCTCTCCCGTATAAAACAGCCCTCTCTTTGTCTCCCCCCTCTCCACTTCCTGTTTCATCTGGAACCAATTTCCCCCTCATGCCTCGTCCCCTGGGGTGAACACTCTCCTCAGCGCGCTGCATTAAAGCACGAGGGCCGCAGGAATGGACAGGGCTGCGTTCAGCAACACAAGGTTTAAAAACACTGATACTCATCATAGACAGGATAGTGTGTGTGTGTGTGTGTGGGGGGGGGGGGGGGGGGGGCTGATGGAGATGTTGATATACTGAGCATTAGAGAAGTCGATGGCAGTGGCCATACAACACAGCATGAGAGGAACACTAACAAGGTAACCTTACTGAGAGACATGTATTTCTCCTTCAGCGATAGAAACTGTAGTGTGGCACATCAGACAGAATACAAAAAGGGCCCCCCCACACATTTCCACAGAGTGTATTTGAAGTAAAAAAAAAAAAATTAAAAAAAAATAAACGTATTTGTTCTACAGTCGAGTCAGGATGAAGAGGGAGGAGTTTGGGACTTAACAGAGAGAGGGAGGGAGGGAGGGAGGGAGAGGGGAAGAATTTGGTAACATCTGGAATCAATCTGTCTGGAGGAAAAGGGGGAGGGAGACGAGTTGGAGGATGGAGAGAAGAGAAGGAAAGAACAACAGAGTGAGATGAAAATAAGGAGAGAAAGACAGGAGTGGAAGAATGTGGGGATTAAGAGAGACAAAGCCAAGAAGACGCGAAAAAATACAGCAAAAACAGAGACTGACCAAGAAATGGAGCCAATGACTCATAACCAAAGAATGTCATGTGACTTATATTTCCTTAAGGGGTGGGGGATGGGGGTCTGAACCCAGTTGTAAAGCACACTCTCTCACACAGACACACACGTCTCCCTGCCATATGTCACTTTGGCCAACGTATACATTACAATATGGTCTGGTTTTGCCACGTCTGGTCTGAAATATCTTTTTCAAACGCTCAGTATAAGACCTGCCATAAGGAGTTATTGTACCATTCATAAAGACTGTTATTTAAACAGGGTTCAATCCATAAACTTCATCTTAATTCCACACAGCCACAGTTGAAGGGGTAGTTATGAGGTGTGGCGAGCTGCTTTAGAGGGCCCTGGGCCGAACGAATCAAAAATGTACAGACAGACATCTCTCTCTCCTCTCTCTCTCTCTCTCCCTCTCTATTTTAGGAAAAGTAAAGTAGTTTGGAGTTGGTGGAGAAAACGGGAAGAAAAAAAAAAAAGAGCAGTAGAGGGAAGGCAAAATGACATGAGGTCAACAGATGGTGAGGGAGGAGGGGGAGGGGGCTGGACAGAGGGGGGGGTGGACGGAGGGAGGGAGGGGCAGAATGTACCAAAAGGAGGAGATGGAAGACAGGATGAATCAACGTAACAGATAAGAGAGACACATTCGGGGGCGGAGATGGGAGTACATATGACAGTTTGGGGGCAGCCGGGGGTGGAGCTGGGTTGGGGGTGGGTCTGGTGGTGGGGGGTGGGGGAGGTGGGGGTGGGGGGTGGCACGGTGACAACAACATCTACTCGCCAGAGTTAACGTGTGAGTGCGAGTGTCACAACCTGCATCTGATTAAATGGAAAATGAATAAGTTACGGTGTTGAGCAACATCTTGAAGAGAACTTTGAGCTTATCGCTGCGGGTCAAAGGTCAAGGGTGACACCCGCTGCGTTCCGCTCAAAGTTCAACAGCAATCATTAAACAGCAGGAGAGAGAAGGGCAAGGGGAGTGGGTGACCGACTGCTCTTGCTCACATTACAATTTGTACCTTTTACTACCCATTACACATAAACATAATTTGTTTGTAGCCTATCACTTCACAGAAGAAGTTCCCTCACAGGAAAAACAAAGTTCTGATGTTGTATTACAGCCCAATACTTTTCTTGTCTGTGTCAATATTTCCTTTACCGGCCATAATTCTGGCCTGATATTGGTGAGCTTAGCTGTGCTTAACTGTAATATCTTCACCAATCTGTGTGTTCATATCATAGCCCCCCCCCCCCCTCACTCTCCTCCCTTAAAGCGATCAGTCTGGTTAATGCCCTCTCCTAAATGAGCTTTGATCTTGTTAGCGCGACACAAAGCCTCTTTACTGCCAACGATAGGACAAATCGGCTCTCTGAGAGCGAAAGGTCGTGCAGGCGTGCAGGCAGGCAAGCAGGCGGATACAGCAGCAGACTGTAGTGTGTTCTCACTCTATCTGACTGGACTGGAGTGGGGGGGGGGGGGGGGGGGGCATCAATACCGCACACACTGAGAGGGAAACAGAGAGAGATGGGGAGAGAGAGAGAGATAGAGAAGGGGTGGAGAGTAGAGTGAGAGAGAGAGAGGCTAGAGGGGGGATAGAGAGAGAGATAGTGTCAGAGAGAAATAGGTTAGAGAGGGGACAGAGAAAAAGATAGGAAAAGAAAGAGAGATGGCGAGTAGAGTGAGAAAGGAAGAGAGAGAGAGAGAGAGAGAGACAGAGAGACAGAGAGAGAGATGGGACAGCTGAAACAGTGCACGGGGGGAGGGGAGATTTGTCTCACTGGAACGCTCAAATCCTGTGAACCAGGAGTCAATTAGCAATCTGGAAATATGCCTTAGGGGGGAGAGGGAGGGGCGGGGGAGATCTAGAGGGGGTAGCTGGGGGGAAGGGGGAGTGGGGGAGGATGTCAGGAACAAAAGGGAGGATGGATGGAGATGAGAGGACAGTCCTCCATCTATCCTTTAATATTTCTGTTGTCATGATACATAGTATTCAGGAAAGACCATGTTACATATCTTGTCCTTAGGATGACAATGGAGATCGATGGTAATCGCCAGGCCAGGAATGGGCCTATCGCTTTAGTTCAAAATCCTGGCCTGATCATGGCGGTGTCACAAAGGACAGGATGATTACAGTCGTGTCGAGGGACTGAAGGTGTCACCAATGTCATTCCCTTTGGTTTACCGTGTGCATCAACCTAAGCAACACAGACAGGATCCCTCACTAAAATTGTCTGTTGCCGGCTTTCTTTCTTTCCCAATCCCTTCTTTTCTCCTCTAACTCTGTTGACAGAGAAAACCTTCCTGCTGTCCTCAGTTTCCCTGCCTCTCTTGTGCTCCCTCTCTCCCGTGGGCGTATTTCCAGCCTGACCTACAGTGGTGGGAAAGCAATCAATACAACTGATCAGAAGCCAGAGATCCTAATGTTGCCCCTCTCACTGTCACATCAACTGTACGTAACCTTTCTCCATTACCAACATCCTTTATATAGTGTGACGCACAAAAGCCTGCCCGTTTGTCATTGCCATAGGTCAGCAGCACTCCCAATTGAAAGTATTTACCCAATCCCCAAATTCAATTATCCACCGCTGACCCGGAACCATGTCTGCCTCAAACAAAAAGACTGTATGTCAGCGAAATTCTAGGGTGCCCTGTAGGATAATGTCTATATTACTGTACTGTTCTGTGTGTGTGTGTGTGTGTGTGTGTGTATGTATGTGTTAGTTACACTGTTAGCCGGAGATCAGAGTGCTGTTGCTATGCTGTATAAGTAGTCAAGTCATGAAAGAAGAGAAGAGGCCCATATCTAGACTAGAAGCACACACACAAGGTTTATCCTAAATCCCCTTCCTCCTCCCATCACGAAAGGGGTCTGCTCTTTGTCTCCCACGTAATGACCCCTCCCCCATCGTCTCTCTCCTCCTTTAACACCTAGCTACAATCAAGGGCCAGGGGGGATTGGTACGACTGAGCGTTAGCATGCGGGTGTACTGTATGTATGCCTCATGGCAAGTCTGACTCGTTTCATTCTCGTTGCATGTGTCTACAGCCGAATGCACGTTAGCGCATGAAGTGCATTCAATGAGGGGGGCCTTGCATGTAGCCTATTCGTCTAATCTTTGCTGGGCTGTCATTGCATGGGTGCTGCTGTATCATATTACCTTTGTCTCGCCCAGAATGGTCATGGACCCCCACCACGTAGCGCCACGAGCACAGCAAGGGCAATTTGCACATTTAGGATCTGATAGATTCTAAATTCTAATTGTACCGCACGTTTCTGCATGTACTGCAGGAAATAGGCATGTTATTGATGCGAGGGCCTGTGTCTGTCAGCATCATGACCCACTGGTGTTATGAAACAATAGCCTTAGCGCGCTACTGAGAAGAAATGTAGGTGTTACAATGTAGCAAAACATACAAGGGGAAACAAAACATTATCCCAGCCACTACGACGATGCTGGCTACATTTGTTTACGTTATGCTCCTTACCTGTCCAATGTCACCAACAACCCCAGACCCGTCTATCCTTGGCCGTTTGCACTCCGCCCCGACTAATTCGGTCAAAGCTGCAGCTGTTTGTGCGTCAGGCTCTGGATCTCCTCTTTTCATTGCTCGGACTGCTGCTGGACCCTCGGTCGTGTTTGCCAGGGGTCCGGTTGCTGTATCAATGGCCCTTTCCCTGTCCATCATTCCCCGTGTAACGGGTAGCATTATGGATGCGACGTCGGTCGACATTAACATTGGACGGCAGACAGTCTCCACTTGAAAATAGAGCTATTTTCACCTTCGCCTTCTCTCCGTGCTTTGTCCTCTGTTCGCTTAGGACTTGCTATTCCTTGAATGCGCAAATAGCTGATGATTATGTTGAAGGAGGTCTTGATCAAAAGTCCCAACGTTAGCTATCAAGATTATGTTATTGTCTAGCTAATCAAGAAAGAACATCATGGCCATGCGTGGCTCCCGCACACACCACAAGATCACAAGCTGGCTTTAGATAAATACTTTTACAAAATATAGTGTGTGGTTAAACCAAGTAAGGACAAAAATCCCAATTCAGATATTCCTGGCTAATTAGCTAGCTAGCTACACATTCCGCTACCTCGTAGCTGTAGCCTGGGCGCACGATACCACCACTTTCTCCGCCGAAAATAGAAAATTTTGGAAAATGACTAAAATATAGTCTCCTTGCGATTGCAAGCCAATTTCTTCTCCACTCGCAATCAAAGATTTTCTTAAATATAACCCCTTCGTGTGCCCCCTTTTTCTCTTCCCGTCTTCACCCTTCTTATCACCGTTCTTTTCCTCGCAGTATGTTCTGTGGCTTGGTAGTGTGGCGTGTGTACAGAGTAGCAAGGAACACGATTTCCTCTACGTCCCGATTGGTGTAGTGTGGAGCGGGCCCCAGTGCACTGATCTGCGGTCAGATTCCCGCCCCCTGTTCGTTCATTCGCAAGCCTGGGATCCCGGACTAGTATAAAATAGACTGGCCCTAGAACTGCGCTCTTTTGATTTAGGCTACACTCCTTTTCCTCTCTGCAATCCCCCTCTTTTTTTACCTAGGCTACACACACATCCCGCTATTTTGGGTACATTCATTTTTAACACAAACATGATAGTTTAATTGTGTGTGTGTGTGTGTGTGTGTGTGTGTGTGTGTGTGTGTGTGTGTGTGTGTGTGTAATTCTATACTACTTTAATATTTGATTTTTCTCTTGCATGCGAGATGAATTGCCATGAGCGAATCTAGTCTTTCAAAGACTGCAAAATGGTTTGCGAGTGAGTGCCCAGCTCTAAAGAAATTCCTACATTCTTATCTGTAGCCTAGAAGAGGTCTTCGGCATGGATTGACTCACTAAAGTCGGACAGTGGAGTATAATGATATGACTAATAATGTAGCCGGGGGGAGGGGTTCTATGTCAAAGAATGGAAAGGCTATGATTTTACAGGGCTGTGCATGTTTTTGATGATATTGCGACGCCTGGTGGATATCAAAGTATAGAGTTTAAATCAACTGTATTCTTTCTCAATACTCAGATGGTTGTCTGTCTGTCTGACTGTCTATCTGTCTATATCAGAATATCCAACATAACATTTTTTAAGAAAGGCAGGTTAAAGGACAGTCTGACTTTGTTACTGAAAAAACATATTTTGACAGGCCTATTTTGAATTTGAATGATATATAATCACAATTGGTGTTCTCTCCCCCTCATCCTTCTCAACTGATGAGTTAGGAACCTTGATGATATAATTTGAACATTTACCTCAGTTTATGTGTCAAGCCCAGAGCAAGACAAGACAACATTTTCAGGAGAAATCAACAACGTGCATTGTGTTCAAATCACAACGCATTGAAAATGATACAAAAGTTTAACAATTCCAGTGATTCAAGCACAATAATGCCATCAATTACTGTGTCAGTGATAACACATTTAAATAACATTTAACATTTGTATTGAAAAATAAACACACTTGCCACAAAAAGCGTCAAATATCAACTTAAACTGTCCATGGTTCGAGGTGAACAAGAAACCAATTCAACCCCCATGTCACCTTTATGATTGCTCAGCCCTCTTCAGTAACACAGCAGCAGATTATTACAGAACTAACCGTTTTGGGGTTGCTGACCATCCAACATCCTCACTATGAATCAATGCTATCAAAGCCTTGTCTTGTATTACTCCTCTTTACCACCCACTGAACCAACAATGAGCTGCCAGGAGGTCATCCCATTGTCCTGACTGTAACCATTTGGGCCCAGGGAGGGCAGTTAGGAGAGTTATCATTATACAATCACTGTTGTATAGCAGCTGTTGGAGGCCATGAACTGTATCGATCATGAAACACAGCCAAGCCAGTTAGATCTGGTTCCTCTGGAAAAGATGGTTCTGATGTCATCATAATGTGTGGTGTGTGTGTGTGTGTGTGTGTGTGTGTGTGTGTGTGTGTGTGTGTGTGTGTGTGTGTGTCTGTGTGTGTGTGTGTGTGTGTGTGTGTGTGTGTGTGTGTGTGTACCCGTGTGTACCCTATGATGGCGCTGTGAAGCATCGATAGGCATTTCTTCCCTGGTGCAGTGGTGCTCCTTTTAAGTTTCAGAATGACTTTGCGTAGAACATTCAAGTACTTACCTCAATTCATTCAGCACAGTTGTATGGTAACTACCTGGCACTAACTGGCACATAGAGGTGCTTGAGTCAGTGACTCTAAAAGAAACAGTGAATGTATCGATATGCAGTTATCAGGTAATAACCGTTTTGCCCAGTACTTGCTAAATACCAGTCTGTAAAACAAAACAAAAGTATTGTTGTTCTAACAATCCTTATCACCACAAAATGCATAAAAAAGCACGATTGTAAATAAGCTATGCCAAATTGTAAAGCAATGGGACAAAATATGTCTCTACATTTGCACTTTGGCGTGTGAATAGGTGTGGCACCCATAAAGGTAGTATTTTGAGATTAATTAAGTTCCCCAATAAATAAACAGTTTAATCAAAATTGAACAGTGTTATATTGTTGAATTCTGTATATCTTTCTTTGTATGTTTCTTTGCAAAATGACATGGACATGGCATGAACTGGCACAGAGCCACCAAACAGGAAGGTTTCATTTCTCCATCATGATCAACATCCCCACCCCCAACATCCTCTCTCTTCAGAGTTGTTTTTTGCCCTATCATTCAACACCTTCAACCAATCAGATTGTTTGATGCGACATAGAGCCAGGAGGTCATCCCATTGTCCTGACTGTAACCATTTGGGCCCAGGGAGGGCAGCTAGGAGAGTTATCATTATACAATCACTGTTGTATAGCAGCTGTTGGAGGCCATGAACTGTATCGATCATGAAAC
Organism: Argentina silus; assembly: GCF_951799395.1. Taxonomy (NCBI): domain Eukaryota; kingdom Metazoa; phylum Chordata; class Actinopteri; order Argentiniformes; family Argentinidae; genus Argentina; species Argentina silus. Next base: position 12,116,762 of record NC_139663.1, read on the forward strand.
ACAGCCAAGCCAGTTCGATCTGGTATCTCTGGAAAAGATGGTTCTGATGTCATCATAATGTGTGGTGTGTGTGTGTGTGTGTGTGTGTGTGTGTGTGTGTGTGTGTGTGTGTGTGTGTGTGTGTGTGTACCCGTGTGTACCCTATGATGGCGCTGTGAAGCATCGATAGGCATTTCTTCCCTGGTGCAGTGGTGCTCCTTTTAAGTTTCAGAATGACTTTGCGTAGAACATTCAAGTACTTACCTCAATTCATTCAGCACAGTTGTATGGTAACTACCTGGCACTAACTGGCACATAGAGGTGCTTGAGTCAGTGACTCTAAAAGAAACAGTGAATGTATCGATATGCAGTTATCAGGTAATAACCGTTTTGCCCAGTACTTGCTTAATACCAGTCTGTAAAACAAAACAAAAATATTGTTGTTCTAACAATCCTTATCACCACAAAATGCATAAAAAAGCACGATTGTAAATAAGCTATGCCAAATTGTAAAGCAATGGGACAAAATATGTCTCTACATTTGCACTTTGGCGTGTGAATAGGTGTGGCACCCATAAAGGTAGCATTTTGAGATTAATTAAGTTCCCCAATAAATAAACAGTTTAATCAAAATTGTACAAAGTGTTATATTGTTGAATTCTGTATATCTTTCTTTGTATGTTTCTTTGCAAAACGACATGGACATGGCATGAACTGGCACAAAGCCACCAAACAGGTAAGTTTCATTTCTCCATCATGATCAACATCCCCACCCCCAACATCCTCTCTCTTCAGAGTTGTTTTTTGCCCTATCATTCAATACCTTCAACCAATCAGATTGTTTGATGCGACATAGAGGTTGGACCACGCTCGACGCCACACAGGATATTTACAATTTCTTTACAACAAGCCGCTGTCTTCTCATCGCCTGAAATTTGGAGTCTTCTTTGGTGTCGTAGCGCTTAACAGTGTGAAGAGACGGATTCGACCTAAACTTAACATATCCAGGTATTGTAGGCTTACATTGTTACCTATTCGCATTTATCAGGTTTATTCAAACGGTTGCAACCTGTCCCATTCATGTCAACCTACTTAATGAATGTTTGACCGACTTTTGTTGATGCATTTGGTGTGAAATATTTTAACTGGTCTTGATTTCACCAGCCAGAACACATTCTTTGATCATGGGTTTGGACGGATGTGGCCAGCTGTGCAAGGTTTTGCTCATCATTTTCAACATCTTGTTTGCCGTAAGTAAAATATTTACGTTTTCAGGCATTGTAAATTGTAAGAAATTAGACTTCATGTGGTGGGGGATGGGTTTTGGCGCACCACAGGCTACAAGGTGTCAATTGCTGTTCATTGGGTGGTTAACTAAGCGCATTACCTTTGTCTTTATATGTTTATATGGAATACCAAAACGTATTAATTTTGTTTCCCTTTACAGAAAGGGAAACTTGTTTAAACATGTAAACATGGTTAGCCTAAATATAACATTATTATTAATAATAGTATTATAAACATTAGGGGAGTTTCGTTTCTTGCAACGCTTGTGTTCGGTTGAAGTGTGTGTGTGTGCGTGCGTAAGTTTCGTTTCTTGCAACTTGGTGATGTGATTCAGGCAACGTATTAAGGGTCAATCATAAATCCTAGGCGAAGTATGTGGGTGGTTGTAGGCTAAGTGTGAAAGAGAGAGTGAGATCAGTCTTTTTGTGTATTAAGCTTAAAAGAGCAACACATTTAAAACTACTGTGGTATTGAAAAGTAAACTTTTCTGCAGATAATACAATGATAATAGAATGTATGAAATATGAGCTTTTAGTTACCATTTGGGTGTGGTTAATTCACTTTCTTCTACAAATGAACTCAAAACTATATTTTTCATAATTTACTATGTATTGTAGTTTTCCTGTTCCTTTCCTTGTTCTTCAATAGTAGTATTATTTTGTTTGTTATCTTGTGCTTTTTAAAGGAATGGAACTTATGTGACATTCTTTCTTTTTATGTCTCGTTTACCTAGCTGTCCCAAAAGTCTATTTATTCTTAGTTGTGTTTAGCAAAACAGTACTGCACCTGGTGTTACTGTCATCTGTCATTGGTTTCTTCATTTGGTTTCTCTTGTTCCTTCTTACAGCTCGTTGGGTTTGCTATGTTGGGATTGGGCTTGTGGCTGAGGTTCAGCTCTGAGACACAAGGATTTTTCAACATTGACCTCAAGACTCAACAGTTTGTCATCGGTGTGTTCACAAAACGCTACCTTCTAAAAATTGTAGCCCTGAATTTGTTAGAATATTGTGTTTTGTCTTTTGCGTTGTAAATTCACGAGTAGATTATACATTGTTAGGTAAATACTGTTTGCAATTAGAACAGTTAATTACTATTGATACTGAACAACTATGTAACAATTATCAATGGGCATCTCTCTCCCCCCCCCTCCTCCTCTCTCTCTCAGGTGTGACAGTGTTGATCGTGTTAGGTGCAGTGATGTTGATCGTGGCTGTGTTTGGCGACTACGGAGCCTGCAATGAGAACAGGACTGCTCTGAGTGTGGTAAGGCAAAACAGAAAAAAAGAGACTGCAAGACAAACACTGAATCTTTGATGTCATGTTCTGCCATTAGTTAAAAATGACCACACATATAGTGGATATATTTTAAATCATAGAAGGCCACAACTAACTTAGGAGCTTTTATTAACTGTATTTCTTGTGATGTAGTCATTTGTATTGTAATGACAAATGTGAGTACCTCGCAGTGAATACCTCAGTCAAGAGAGAAAGTTAGCCACAACAGGAAGGAGGAGTTTGATTGCTATCGGAGACCAGACCACAGTGACATACATACATACATACATACATAACATACATACATACATACATAACATACATACATACATACATACACACATACATACACAGAGAGCCCAGGTTAGTCTCTATGAGCCTGTTGCGAAGTGACACCAGTAGAAAAGGTTAGAAAGAAACATGAATCAAGAAAACATCATGGACAACATGTAGAGAGCACATCTCCTGCCCATTCAGATGTGTCGGTACCTCCACAGTATCATTTACTAGATAAGCTAATGCTCAGGTTCCCCTTACCGTCACATTGATGAGTCTGTGGCTCAAATATCAAAGTCTAGAAGGATTTATTAAGATTCATGCTGTGCCGACCTACATAGGGATGAGTTTAGAGGTGTGAGTGGGCAGAGGTAGGTACCCTTGGCTTTCTCAAAGGAAATGAAGGGACTGAAACATGAGACTGTAACCCACCCAGACACACTGGAATAAAAACCACACTAAAACCAGACTATTCAATGGCCTTTGATCATTGAAGTTCCTTAAGTTTAGTTTAATTAGCTGCAACCACATATCTGTGTCCAACCATAAAAACGTCCACATTGATTTCTGTTCTTCACAAAAGTCCCTACCAAAAAAAAGCATCGAAACGACATACCCAGCCCAATCCATAGCCCAATGTCTTCCTTACCCTACCCACAATGCATGGGTGGAAATCTAAGCCGTGACTGCGGAGGGTTTGGAATGTTGAGTAATCCTCAGTTCTCCCGCCACGGAGGTCTCTGGTTCCCCTCCCCTTCACCTTTGACCCCTCTCTCAGTCTCTCTGGGGCCTACTGTGCACTTGTTCTCACCAATCACTGCGCTAGCAGCTCGATAAAGGCTCTGGTGCAGTCTACAGATGCCAAGGAGTGCAGGCAATCTCACCGCTTTGTCTGCAAGGCCACACACATGTAAACTTCACTGTAACTCAGAGGCCTGAGATAGGAAATACTTGTTTGTGTCGTAGGAAGCTGTGTTTCAGGACATGACATGAAATGCCCTTCTCTAGCCCAGGGGGTGACCTAGTTATTTCCTGGTTCACCGACACGGTTCTGGGAGCTATTCTTATGAGCTATGCGTCAGTAGGTACCACAGATGGAAATTAGCTATGTCGCTCGCTCTGACGCAAATCATATGTTTTGCATGGACAAATAAACAAACAAACAAGCAAATGAACACGAAACATGGCACACGTAGGTTTGATGCAATCACAACTGCACTGCACAACAACATTAATGGATAGACAAAGCAATGCATTAACAACAACACGCCCATTCTTCCGCTGCGCCTGGTTGACTACCTCAGGATTTGTATAGAATCTACTTTCAATCCATTAAAAGATATCATTAGGGTTTCCATTAAGGAAGCAGCCATGTTGGGATGAAGCTGCCAGTTTTTTTTGGCTGCAGCCTCAGGAGGTAAACACCCAGTAAATTATCACCTGGGATGAGTCATCCTACAGAGAGGTGGCTGGGGCTTTTTTGAGGCAGCGGTTGCTTTCTCTCTCATTGTGGTTGATGGGGTGTGTCACAGGCATGTCAGAAGCCATCTCTCTCTCACACATTCAAACCAGCACTCACAGTCAGGAAAGTTAGCGCTTTAATGTTAGGGTGGCATAGATAGATGTCTTTTGATGCACTTCGTTTCTAACCGTTCTAAGCTTGTCCAGAGAGGTCAATGTCACTTTGTCTATACGCTTTGATACAACTGTAAAAACAAACTTTGTTAGCAGTGCATTTAACACGCATTTCACAAGACGCTTCATCAATTTGAAAGAAGACTATTGACAGATGATTATTATTATAGGTAATGTTGTAGGTTGTAGTTTTCGTGTGTGTATGTTTACGTGTGTTCATGGTTTGCTCTCTGTACAGTATTCATGATTTGTTTACCTGCCTCTTCCAGTTCACCTGCCTGCTGGCTATTCTGGCGGGAGTGGAGATTGGAGCGGGGGTGATTGCCTACATGAGAAGCGATGAGGTGAGAGGGAGAAAGGGAAGGAGGGAGGGAGATTAGATGAATATGAACGATGAATAAAGAACACAGAGCCTATCGTTTTAGCAGAGAACATAAGCCCCTGGTGTATGATGAAGGCTCGTAAAAGTTAACAGTGTTGTTGCGTCTTGTCCTGTTTGCCTTGTAGGTGGGGCAGCAACTGGCTATGTTCTACACCACAGTGTATGCACAGTATGTGGACAAAGGAGATCCTGGCATGGCCATCACTCTGACCGTCTTCCACAACGGGGTAAAGACAAACTAACCCAACCCATTCTGACCGCTCTACAGCCTCAGAACCATCGTTTTTGTCGATTTCACTCCAGTCAAGAGATGCAATGTTTTACAAATGAGTTTGAACAAAATAGCTGCCTTGTAGGCATACGCTACGGTCAAATGATGAATTACAATATGGTATCTCCCCTCTTTCCTGTCTTCGTAGCTGGAGTGCTGTGGGTTGGTCGGTGCCTTGGACCTCCTCGTCAGAAAGACATGCCCAGACATCAGCTTTTTTAAGACCTTATCTTATCCTGTGAGTGTGTTTTTTATTATTTCATATTCCAAGATACAATATGCTTTTATCCGTTCCTACTTTGATTCAGTTAATACGCTATGAAAGCCCATACATCACAAACTGCAGAATGTAAACTGGAGACACTTTTTGGAGACAGGCGTCAGTGTTATGGTTGCAAGCAAAAGAGATTGAGTGTGGTAGCTAATTAATGGTAAATCTACTAAATATACCTTGCCTGCAAGCTTAGTAAACCTTGGGCCAAATACATACTCTATTTAACCTACCTTTTTAAGCTACCTCTGAGATTTACTTTTTCTAGCAATCATAAGAAATTACCAGTGTCTCCAGTTGTTTTATATCTGCAATTTGGGACTTTCATAGTGTATTCATATGCCTTTCTGTCTGTATTGGTTGTAGAATATGTGTAACTCTTTATTCAAGTACTTCCTATATGGCTATGATCTAATGTATTATGTTGAGTTCAATAAGGAAGAACTGAGGAGGCTGCCCTAGATTTCCATCTCTCTGCTGTAACAGCACCCAGGGCCCTAACCCATCCCCTTCCTATCTCTCTCTCACACACACACACACACACACAGTGGCATCTATAGCAGAACCCAGGGCCCTAACCCCCCCCCCTCTCTCTCTCTCTCATATACACACTCACACACACACTCACTCACTCACTCGCTCACAGTGGCATCTATAACAGAACCCAGGGCCCTAACTCCCCCGCCCTGTCTCTCTCCTCCAGGCCTGCCCTCCGGTCATTATCAACCTCTTTGAGACCAAAGGGCCGCTGATGATGGGCTTCTTCCTTGGGACAGCTGCTCTGTTGGTGAGTAGATGTGGATCAATGTGCAATCAACACTCATACACACCACTATGCTGTCTGGTGCTGGGAGTACAAGCCCTGCAGACCAACTTATATTACAATAGGGGGTAGAAACTGAGGGAGCATCTCAACTCTGTAAAATGCCTCCCTCTCCTTGTCTCCTCTCCATTGTTTACTCTGGCCTGAGAAGCCACAGGCTTAAAAGTAGGTTTAAGCGGCTCCCCAGAATTTACTTTCAGATTCACAATGTGTTACATTCTTGTTTGGAATGTGTTGAAACTGACGTATGTGTAAGAAATCGAAACCCCCAGATGGTTTAACCACAACTTCCTGTTCTCAATGTGTCTGCTTCTCATTTTGTTTTTGCCCATACCCCCCTCTGTGTCTCTAATCCTATCCCCCCTCCTGCATACCTGCCTCCTTCAAATCAACCCTTCTCATCTCTCTATCCCTCCCTCCCTCCCTCCCTCCCTCCCTCCCACCCTCTTCTCTGTCTATCCCCTCAGATCTTAGCGCTGGTGTGCAGCATCTCTCTCAACAAAGAGATCCGGCGCTCCCTCTCCTCTCCTCCCTCTTACGTGCTCCTGTCCACCTCTACTGCTGTCCTCAACACCCCCCACTTCTCCCTCCACCCTGACCAGGACCCTGTGGTCTTCACCCCCCTCACAGCCGTGCCCATCCCTGTGGCTGTCTAACTCCCATCATGGCTGTCTGTCTGTCTTGTCTGTCCATCTGTAGGTTACTTCTGCTTTTGTCTGTTTCTTGAGTCTAAATATAATTTGAATGATTTTTTTTTTGCAAATGCTTTGAGAGTTTGCTTGGGCCTGCCCGGACTTTCCAGATGGGCGGGGTTTGCAATTTTGAGAATATTCCATTGGCTCAATTATTGTGCCAGGCAAACTCAGTCAAGCACAGCAAAGTATTTGCAATGATATCAAATGCTGTTTGATCCCAGTTCTGTTTCTCACATATCACTACTCTATCACCATCCTTCCACAGTACATCTACTGTACTCACACATAAGCTCAGAAATTAACATATTGGACTCTCCTCCTCTTCTCACTGCTCAATAAGGTCAAACCCCTCACAGCAAGCTGTCTTCTCTGCTTCTATTTAAGTGTCTTGACTGCATATTTTCATATTTCAATTGTCACACTCTTTAGGCTGTTTGGCTTAAGTGGCATTAAGAAGGAGGGGAGCACTCATAAATCAGGCACACACTCACTTTCACTGCATCCTGTCTAATCCTGAAGGTGATAGGGGGATAGGTTCTCTTTTATCTTATCCCATTCTGCTGCTTAACCCTTCCACCACCCCTCCGCCTCCCCCCCCCCCCTCCCCCCCCCCCCCGTAGATTTCAGCACTGGTGTGCAGCAGCATCCTCACCCAGCAGCTCAAGAAGGCTCAACAGTCCCCCGCCGTCCACTACAACCGGGCCGTGTACTGAGGGATGGGGAAAGAGGAACACACCAAGCTCACACAGTCTCCTCTCCTACACAACACAAAGGCTGGAATTCAAACAGAGCAATGAGCCATAGCAATGTTTATGCAGTGTCTTTACTAACCAGCTACTGCATGCTCTCATACGCACGCACATACACACACAAACACACACACTTATTCAGTGTACCTGATAGTATTAGTTGGTAATTAGAGCACCTGGTACTAACCATTCTACTATAAATCTAAACCATGTCCACAACATTTCGTGTGATGGAATTTATCTCCAGTACGCGTTCCAGAGGGTTGTCAACGACCATTACCCCATTCCTCCCCCAGTCCCGCTTTTACTTTTAATACCTTTGGAGATGCTCCCAGTGAAGTAGATGTCCTGCTAATTAGCTTTCATTCATCTTGCTGAAAGGTGTCAGAAGGCTGCGGCATTTGCGTCGCTTGACAGGACTCTAGATCATCTGGACAGGCTATTAGTGAGGCTCAGAATGGGACCAGTCCATCCATTCACATGATAGATCTGAACAGTGCAGTCAGACACTGCTCAGTTGTAGGTCTGTCAGTCCCCACTGTCTTCCCAGAAGTTTTCAATTCAAATATTTTAATCTGATTTAAACCCAAGTCTGTTAGCAAATCTTAGTGAATGTATATAGATGGCTAAATTGAATGCTGCTTACACACTCAAAAGGGACTCTTTATTCTCACATTAATTCAAAATGCTAGTCAATGGTACTGTCCACAGCCTACCTTTGTGTCGACTGTTGTAAGAATAAGAATTACTGTAATCAGATGCCCACCAAATTAGCCACCCAGGTCATTTAATTTAGTGGTCATTTTAATTTAAGTTTTTTAGCTTTCCAATCAAATACCTTCGTCACATTGTCTAACGTGTTGTTTTTTTAACCCTTTTCACTCATATCAGAATTTTGTGTCAGTATGATTCCTAATTGTGTATATTTTTTTATAAAGGGAACCATTGTGTAGTATGCAATTGGATGTGCCTTCCATTGTAAGTGTAATTTGTGTAAGGGCCAGGCAATATCCCTCTCCCTGAGTCCCTTCAGTGACGAATCATCATACAGACAGACTGTTGCTTCAGAGATTCACATTCCCCTGGATGCCCTTGCGCCTAGCCGTTGTAATGGGAGGCTGTTGAACATGATTGGATCAACACTTGATGTGAATTGCCCAAGTGTAGCAGTCCTTGTCATGGAGACGAGAACCACCTCTGGCCATTAACCTCCATTAGACATTAAGGAACCACAGTGGTGAGGGAGGGAGCTAGCTACTCACAGTGACCAAATTAAACTAACCAGTCAAGTGTCTTGTAGAGTCATATTTGATCAAATGCCTTGTTGAGAATCAGATCTTCTAGAATGCCTTGTTGAGAATCATGTCTTCTAGAATGCCTTGTTGAGAATCGTGTCTTCTAGAATGCCATAAGAGAACCTTCAACGCTTGATTTGCACTGTGTTAATTGCTTAACGCCTACTATGCGCTGTTGCTAAGTGAATATTGATGCTTCATTACTGACTGTAATATTGCATCATGTGTGGAGAATTTTGTTAAAGAAATAAATATAGTCCTTGTTCTTTACCCTGACTGATGTCTTTGTACTACATGACAGAATTATGGCAGAATGAGTGCTTGGGGAAAAAAAATATACAAATTTTGTGAATGAATATATATTTATTATTTGTCTTTGGCTCCGCTGCTCATATGTGGTCCTAGAAGAAACAAACAAGGGACAGTTAATGTGACAGACAGCTAAGATTTGGATATTTGTTAGGATAGTTAGTCAACAGGAGAATTAATGTTAACTCTACAGCAGGTGTGCCCACCCTGGGGAGCTACCATCCTACAGGTTCTCACTCCAACCTTTACCTAGCACACCTGATTTAGCTTAACAAGGTCTTGAGTAGAGTCAGGCGTGTTAGGTAACGGTTGGAGTGAAATACCGTCCTGCAGGTTCTCTCCAGGAGTGGGGTTGGGCACCCCTGTTCTACAGCATACACATGTAACACTCTAGTCACCTGAAGAAATTAATAGTGTATTCAACATCATACATGTGGTTGTATTAGTGTCATATTGAACTCACCACTGAAGCAGCCCTCCGTGCAGTCCCTCTTTTTTGGGGAGCACACCTCCGTAGAACACATGAAGTAGATCTGTGGCAGAAGAGGACATTAGAAAACATACAAACCCAAGTACAAGCTCAAACCGTCTGGTAACATACACCTGCTCATTAGAATAAGGTCAGAGAGGTTCAACAGGGGAGAACTCACTTCCTGCTCCTGGTAGAGGGGACTTTCTGTAGTCAGAGACTGGAAAGTGGTCACGGTGAGCCTCCGGGTGTGGCGGGAGCGGTGAGGTGTCTTAGCTGTCCCTCGGCTGGGACAGCTAAGACAGACAGATATATCGGAAAACTACTAGAGACCCGTGGGTGTCTCAATGCAAAAATAGTTGCTTAGACAAGGGTTAGTGTATTGTTAATACAGAACAAGTAGACTACTGTTCAGTTCAACTAATCTGTAAATAATAAGGATGTTTCATTCTAATCAATAATGTAATTCTCTTGCCATTCAGACCATATAGAGTAGAGATGAGTACATCAGTGCAGTGTCAGCTCTATGCTACTGCAGCATGGGATCAGACCTACCAAACAGTAGCCATAGTGCAACACAACCAGAGTGGTCCTCCATGGCACTAGCAACACTAAGGTTGTTGGTTCAATTCCTACTGGGACCATATACACACACAAAACAATGTATGCACTCACTCTATTGTAAGTGGCTTTTGATAAGTGTCAGCTAAATGGCCCCCACACACAAACACCAACCACACACACACACACACACACCAACCCGTCGTAGATGAGCAGCCAGCTGGCATGTGGGGTGTCAGAGTAGGCCATACAGTAGTGAACCAGGAGCACCATGTCAGGGTCAGGGGGGTTCAGCACGCCCACCTCCAGGTGCAGCGGCCGGCCAAGGAGGAGGTGCAGGGGCAGGTGTTCCTCGGGGTGGTAGCTGGTGTAGCGTTCATCTAGGAGTCAAGGTTTAAACATCTAGGGAATCTAAGCGGTCCAGCAGGATGTGGGTGGCTTCTCCAGTGTGTTCTAGCTGGATGTTCTTACAGTACATTAGCCCTCGATTGACTTATGGTCAGACGATGGCGTCCCTAACATGTACCTGTAGCGATGCGCAACTGGACAGCCAGTTTCCCCGGAGTCTGGGCAGGAGGAGGGGTTGAAGCTGGAGAGAGACTCATCACCTGGTACTTCAGCCTCACTGGAGAACCAGGAGAGGACCTGCACTCCAGCATCAACCTACAGACAAAATGGAGCTTGTGTTACAATCATCTTACAATGTTACTTCACACCATGTGTCATATACATGTATAAATATGGCTAACCTTATGAATACCATATAGGATAGGAGTCAGAATAGGATGCAGATTGGGATTCAAGGTTCATCATTCAATATAATTATACATTCAATAATGATCACATTCTTGTGGCTTGTCTAGCTTTACCTGACAGGTGAGTCCTCAGCGATGACGCTGAGTTCATGTTGCATAGACTGGAGACCGCTGACCTCCAATAAGTGAACCACGGTTTGACCAGCCTCCTACAGAATCATGGTCAACAGGTCAAAGAATGAAGAGGATTTTTCATTGTATAAATATATTTTCCTCATTGTAAAGTAATAGGAGCTATCTGCTACTCTATGCCAGCGTCTAATTCTATGCCATGCAAAATATCCGTGCATTAAAATAGATTGACAGGAACAGTATTGAATAGGGCTGTACAGATTAACAGAATAGATTCAAATAATGCTTTAGTTGACAACAAATCTAAAAACAAAAAGGACAAGAAGTTAAACCTGGAGTGAGTGACATGTAGCCGAGTGTTGTGCCAAGGAGGCTTGGTTCAAGCAGTTAGCATCCCAAATGTCATACTCTGAGAATGACAATTCACACCTTGGAGGCCCATCATTTCATTGTAAAACCTTCACTCCCACTCATTGTCTAGGCACCATTTTGGGTTTCTTGTTAAGAAGTGCTTCGAAAATCACTGACTACCTAATCTTCCAAGGTGAAAATTATAATTATCAACATTTAAAATAAAATAATAATATATATATATATATATATTTCTTTTTTAATTTTTAATTATTATTATTTTTTTAAATCAACTGACAGCCCTTCTAGTATTAAACAGTGGTGAAGTTGAAGAGGCGAGTGTCTCTTACATATCTGTGCACTCCACAGCCATCCAGGGGTACAGTAAACAAGTCAGAGGTGGAAGTCATTCTCTGGGGGGTGCAGGACACACCACTGACCATAGAGGACGGAGAGGAGACAGTGGGGTCCATCAGAGAACCAGGGGCCGCAAAGACAAAGTGACTTCCTGTTGTGCACCCTGAGAGAGAGCGAGAGAGACTAAGACATACTCAATGTATTGTAGAAACTCAAAGAGTAGCAATGCAGTTCAAAAACCTTAGACATTCCCGACATACCAACCCTAGCTCATGGCCTTGACACTCTGGAAGACCTGAAGCGTAACATTTTCTGTTTTCTCTCTCTCTCTCCCCCTCCCTCTCTCCCCAAGGGAATGGTTTTGATCAACTAAACACCAAATAGCCAGCAATAACAGCTTTTCCGCAGAAATCCTGATATCCCTATTAGAGCGTCTCACCATTCACAGGGTAAGAGCAGCACCCTGCAGATCCATCACAGTCAAGGTTGGACATGGGGCCGAGGCCACAGGGCTTCTGCGTATTGGCATTGGAAACATGGCCTGAATGGAGAAAACAGAAGGAATTCACAAACAGATACAATACTAGGGAGCATAGTTTAAATTATTTGTCATGCACTGAATTGATGTGTAAGAGTGCATATTTTTTCGTATGCATATGGTATAAATAAACAAAGGCTTATTAGTCTGAATTGTATTTGGTCCATAAAAACTGACATGCTTTCGACTTGTAGTGCCAACGTATCTTACACACAGCGATGTAGTGCCCCCTTGTGGCCTTTTGAAGTGGATGCATCAAAGCTGAATAGCCATAATAGGGCCTCTCAGATGACAGCTTACCTTCCACCACTGCAGGGCTGCTTGTAGTTCTAGGAAGAGTGGGTTGTTGGGGATTCCAGACAGGCATCTGGGGTTGATGGTGGTAGTATGGGAAGGCTGGATAGTGAGGGGCTTTCTCTGTTGGAGGAGGAGAGGTTTGAGACTCAGGGGTCAGAGGTGCTGTGGATGGGGCAGCGGGAGATGCTTGATTGACAGGTGGGAAAGGTTTGTGAGGACCACTGGGTATCTGGTAGTAATAGTAGGGGTGGTAGTAGCCGTATGGGTGAGGTTGAAGGCCAGGGGCAGGTGAAGAGGGGACAGTAGGAGGGACAGTTACAGGAGCTGGTTCCTGTTTACGGTCGTTGATGGGCGGTCTGAGGTGAGGGTAGTAGTGGTAGTAGAAGTCAGGTGTAAGAACTTTGGGAGGTACAGTAACTGGTTCCGGTTCCTGTTGAGGGTCGCTGGTGGGCAGTCTGAGGTGAGGGTAGTAGAAGTATGGGTGAGGTTGAGGGCCAGGAGCAGTGGGAGGGACTGGGTTCTGTTGAGGATCACTGGTGGGCGGTCTGAGGTGAGGGTAGTAGTGGTAGTAGAAGTCAGGTATCGGAGCTTTGGGAGGTACAGTAACTAGCTCCGGTTCCTGTTGAGGGTCGCTGGTGGGCAGTCTGAGGTGAGGGTAGTAGAAGTATGGGTGAGGTTGAGGGCCAGGAGCAGTGGGAGGGACTGGGTTCTGTTGAGGATCACTGGTGGGCGGTCTGAGGTGAGGGTAGTAGTGGTAGTAGAAGTCAGGTATCGGAGCTTTGGGAGGTACAGTAACTAGCTCCGGTTCCTGTTGAGGGTCGCTGGTGGGCAGTCTGAGGTGAGGGTAGTAGAAGTATGGGTGAGGTTGAGGGCCAGGAGCAGTGGGAGGGACTGGGTTCTGTTGAGGGTCGCTGGTGGGCGGTCTGAGGTGAGGGTAGTAGTAGTAGAAGTCAGGAGTAAGAACTTTGGGAGGTACAGTAACTAGCTCCGGTTCCTGTTGAGGGTCGCTGGTGGGCAGTCTGAGGTGAGGGTAGTAGAAGTATGGGTGAGGTTGAGGGCCAGGAGCAGTGGGAGGGACTGGGTTCTGTTGAGGATCACTGGTGGGCGGTCTGAGGTGAGGGTAGTAGTGGTAGAAGTCAGGTATCGGCGCTTTGGGAGGTACAGTAACTGGTTCCGGTTCTTGAGGGTCACTGGTGGGCAGTCTGAGGTGAGGGTCGTAGAAGTATGGGTGAGGTTGAGGGCCAGGAGCAGTGGGAGGGACTGGGTTCTGTTGAGGGTCGCTGGTGGGCGGTCTGAGGTGAGGGTAGTAGTAGTAGAAGTCAGGAGTAAGAACTTTGGGAGGTACAGTAACTGGTTCCGGTTCCTGTTGAGGGTCGCTGACAGGCGGTCTGGGGTGAGGGTAGTAGAAGTATGGGTGAGGTTGAGGGCCAGGAGCAGCAGGGGCTGGTTCCTGTTTAAGGTCACTGGTGGGCGGTCTGAGGTGAGGGGAAGAAGGTTGAGCAGCAGCAGCAGGGGCAGCGGTGGTACTAGGCCTGGTGGTGGAGCTGCGAGTTGGAGAGCTTGTAGAGTGTAGGGGCTTTTTGACCTCGCCACGGTAGGGTGGCTGCTGAGGCACATCAGGACCAGGGGTTATAGGGGGTGTTTGAGGACTGGTAGCAGGGAGAGTGGAGGGGCATGGGGCAGGGTTAGCAGGAGGCTGAGGGGGCACTTTAGGGTGGTATAGATAGTAGTGTGGAAACACTGGGTAGCTAGGTATATGAGGACCAGGAGTAGGTGGTATAACCGGAGGAGCCTTTATAGAGGTTGAGCCTGGAGGCTGGGCAGGGACATGGAGAGGCACGGTGGGATGGGGGTAGTATGGCGGGGCCAGGTAGAAAGGAGGAGCCACAGGGTAAGGTGGCATGGAAATAGGGTTTGATGGGCTGGTTGCAGGAGGTACTTGGTCAGGTGGGGAAGTGGGACAACCGAGGGTGACTGCACTCTCTCCTATTTGAACAGAGAGGGTGAATCGTCCATCCTAAAATATAATGGAAATGGTTTTAGTCAAGAAGGCCATTATTCTAGTCAAGCAAGAGACCTAGATCAACACATTTCACATATATACTGAAAAATGTATGCACACACTGCAATGTAAGTTGCTTTGAATAAAAGCGTCAGCTAAATGGCATATATTATTGTCAGGAGGACTCCTGCTTTATCTGACCTGTCATCTGTCATCTCTCATACATAGTGATAGAAATCAAAGGACTGGCTCATTGTTATGCACGGAATGGAACAGAACGACCCAACACGTGTTTGATCCCACCATTCCTCATTCTGTTCCATTCCATGTATTACAATGAGCCCGTCCTCCGATTTCTGCCTCCCCTGTATTTCACAGTGCGTGATCCAAGTGTCATAGCTCAGGCTCACCTTTACTGTGATGCCACAGGCTGTGTACGGGACAGCTAACAGCAGTTCTCCATGTTGCCTGTCCAGAGTGTAGCCACACTGCAGGGCCAATGACAACAGAGGGGTCCATTCACCTCGCACTGCAGGGGACGACACACATACCTCAAATTTACTATACTGACAATACAAAAAAAACCAGATCGAGTCTTAAATCAGTTTTGTCGCTTGCCTCTCTGGTGTCAATAAGTCTTCATTGTCAGTGTGAGGTCAGCCAAAGTGTACAGGCTAAGCCACCACTTTGAATTACAGTCCAACGAAACTAGCTATAACAAGAACATCACTTCTACTGTGGCTACCGTACACTTCACTCTGACTTCCTCAGTGGCCCCATAGTCTTGCAGCGTTACGGTCATTCCGTGGGGGGAGCAGCAGAGAGAGGAGGGGGCCAGAGCCTGGGTCTGGGACACTGGGCAGGACATCTTCACTGGGGTCCCTCGCCATATCAGAGGCAAGACGAAACTATTATCCTATCAGTGTTAGAGTTGGAGAGAATTTAATAACAGTAGCCATCTGTGTGATGTGAAGAGTTGACATTCAGAAAGGTTTTACCTGACACATGACAAGGTCAGAGCCATGCATGGAGTGTGTGTCTTTGCATGAGGGTTAACCCTTACTGTACCTCTTGTGTCACATGACAGGCATCATACGGAGCCACAAACATCAGGTCTCTCCAGGTGGTGTTGACAGAGTAGCCACACTGGGAAGGCAGCTGGGACAGAGGCAGGGCTGAGACATTCCCTACAGGACAGAGAGGAACAGGAACAACTGGTGCATAACTTGACACAGACAACGGGATTAGAGGACGTAGGCGTAGACAATATTCTTGTAAACACCAGGGGAGGCTGGTGGAGGTAGAAATGGGAGGACAGGCTCATTGTAATGCATGGAACGGAATAAGGAATGGTATCAAACACGTTCTACCTCCACCAGCCTCCCCTGGTAAACACCCAGATGTGTTTCTCTTTGGAGTATTTACTGTAAAAACAGGTCAGGTTTCCCAACACGCACTTATGATGAGGTAGCCCTTCCTGAGACATGTAAACAAGTGTTGCCCTCTAAACAATGTCCTCATGGCTTAATGGTACTGTAGATGCTTGGGTCTTCCACGTGGGAGACCCAGGTTCGAATCCCACCCATCACATAAGCACAGTGTAGCATCCGTAGAACCTGTCCGTCTCATGTTTCATACTTACCTCTGTCGACTAGTAAATGTGTGGCTCTTCTTCCTCTGACAGTGAGGGTCATGGAGTCATCTCCACACTCCACCACGGGATCCATCCTCAGCCAGCTTCCCTCCACTTTTGCCATCTCCCCTCTGACTGTTATCTGTCCCTCCTCACGCCCACCTAATAAAACACATTTGTTGTTTATTATCAAAAGATTCACTCACAGTAACAAACATCACCTAACAGGGAGCATTTAAACTCAATAATAATTGGCAGTTCAAAGTAACTATAAGAATTCAGTGTAATGACTCAAGTCATCGAATGGCTTACCAAATGTTGCAGAATCAGATTGGTAGGCGAATCTGGGGTTGCTTGTCCCCAGCAAGTTCCCTGCAACAGAAAACTGAATTTTTCCTGGACTACAAACACTGCTGTTAGATGAAACGTCTTCAAATTCCTCCCTTTCATCTTGCTTGTCTTGGTCCTTGAAGTTTTTGTCATTGAATGACACCATTATTGGCTCGATATGCAGCGGTTTACGATCCAAAATTCTAGAGTGAGATCTCTTCACGTGTTCCAAATGTTGGACCGATTTCGATTTTCGCGCGTCGTCGAAAGATGGCCTTGCACTGTGGAGTCGTCTTCTCAATGGTCTCTCTTCGCGAATTCTTGACTGGTTTGTTTGACGAGTGATGATTCTTGCTGTTGGGGTGTCCTTTTCCAATTTATCATAACGGGGATCACTGTTGCTGGAGTGTGAGTTTTGTTGTGTGGACTCTGTAGATTCACCAGGTGTGTAAGATTGTATTTTACCTGCTGGGTCGTTACAATGACCTCGTGAACATAGTGTTATGGTCAGAACGTAAAGGAAAAGGATACCGTATATTTTTTGTGTCAAAAACATCGCCGTTTCGATAGCGCACCAACACACTGGGACGAGGTAAGGGGGGAGGGTGATATTTAACACCTGTTCACACCTGTAATCAATTACGCTTAATTGGGCAAATTAGGATCAACAATGGAATGTAAACAGTTATTTTTCAAGTCTATAATTTCAGTCTACTGTAGCCAACCGTTTTCCTCCAAACAGTTAAAAAATGTATTCGTTTTTGTGTGCATTGATATCACAGAGTTGTGTTGTCACTGATAGTCGATGCATCATAGTCTATAAAATGTCTGGTTGATATGAAATGTCCTCAAGCAACCTGTTATAAGGGCTATTTATGACCACATGAACCACAATAATACTGCATATTAGAGGAGTAGATGATTAGTAGATGATCTGGGACAATGGCAAACTCCTCTCTCTCCAGAAGAGGGTAGCATTGTAATACAACTCAAAGCACAGACAATTCTCCACCTCCCCCTTGAGGTGCCTCTGACCGACCATGCTATAACTTAATTTGTTATAAGGGGAAAGAAGTCTTACATCAGGCCAGGTGAATAAGCTGTATGGTCTTGCCTTGCACAAAGGAGAGAACAGTAGGCCTGACCCCAATCAATCAAGTGGCACCTGCTGTTACATCAATCACCATACAGCCTATTCTTTATAGAATTTAGGGCTTTTCCTTCAAAGTAAAACACTGTACAATCCTGTTCTATAACTTGCTTGTATAGTGTGCCACTTTCTACTATTACTTGACAAAATTAGTGTTGATCTTCAGGTTCAACTGATTACTGATACGAGTCTTAGAGGGACAGTAAACAGCTCTTTCCAACACATCAGTGGAGGCTGGTGGAGGTAGTATTCGGAGGACAGGCTTTTTGTAATGCATGGAATGTAATGACGAATGGTATGAAACACGTGTTCAATGAGCTTGTCATCCGATTTCTGCGTCCACCAGCCTCCCGTGCAACACATACACATGACTGTTCCACATACACCCACTGAGCACTTTATTAGGAACAGTATACTTCGTGGCATTGATTGCACAAGATGTTGGAACATTCCTTTGAGATTCTGGTCCATGATGACATGATTGTGTCACGCAATTCCTGCAGATTTTTCAGGTGCACTTTCAAGCTGTGAATCTCCCGTTCTACCACATCCCAAAGGTGTTCTATTGGATTCAGATCCGGTGACTGGGAAGGCCACTGAAGAACACTGAACTCATTGTCATGTTCATGAAACCAGTTTGAGACGACTTTTGCTTTGTGACATGGTGCATTATCATGCTGGAAGTAGCCATTAGAAGATGGGTAAATTGTGGCCATGAAGGGATGCACATGGTCAGCAACAATGCTCAAATAGGCTGTGGAATTTAAGCTATGATTGATTGGTATTAACGGGCCCAAAGTGTGCTAAGAAAACATTCCCCACACCATTACACCACCTCCACCATGAGAAGGTGTACAGGTGTTCCTAATAAAGTGTTAGGTGAGTGTAAGTACTACTACTTAACAGTCGAAGAAACACCTAGAGGAAACTCAGGGTTTTAATTCATTGTAACAGGACATTATGTATTTGTCTGTGGGAAGTACACTCTTCAGGACATGAAGAGACTCTACAGCAGAGAAGGGGAAGGAGGGGAGGGAGGTTGATGGGCGCGGCAGTGTGTGATGACTCATATTTGGGGTTGCCTAGCTACAGTGAGGAGTTGTTTTATTGTCAACGTTTCAAAGAAAAAAAATATCTATGTCTGGATTTCATTGAGAGAAAAAACGGGAGGGGGAGTGTTGCAAACGTAGGCCTAGGGGTGGGCAGGAAAAGGAGGAGCACAGCAGTCTAAAAAGGAGAAGAGAATACGTGCAAACTAAGTTAAATGTAGCAAAAATGTGTGCTCTAAAAAAAGTGACTCAGGGTGGATGTTAGGATAGGGTGAGGATCAAGAATAAAAAAACCCGGACTTGTCTCCATGGAAACGGGCGGCTCGGCTAAATATGAGGAATTATTTTTTATTGAATGTAAACAGTTGCTGGAACAACCACAGCAACAGTGACATGCCAAGCCTGCCGTGCTTGAGGGAAGCTTACTGTAGTAGACACAGACCAACGCCTCTCATAGTAGCCTTCAAAAGCCCACAATACTTGAAAGTCAGAACACCATGTAAACATTTTCTGGTTGAAATCACACAGTCAAAATATACACTCCACATGTATGTTCACATTTAGGCACAAAGCCTAAAATAACACATGGATTTAATTATACATAGAGCAACAGTGTTGTCCTCAACATTTCACTATTTTAAATTGTCTTTATCTTGATTTATATATCCCTGACAGTTGACTTGCTGTTTTAAAAAATCAAGAGGTTTTTAAGACTTGTTGGAATTTCCCTTTTTGACAATATTGAGGACATCGAAACTTATCTACATCCATAAACCACAATTTTTCCACAGTCACAGTGTTATTGTCCCCAATCCCCCCGCAGCACATCTAAGTGTTATGCATACAGATATAATCACATGAACAACCAAACTGAAATGATAATGACAGAACAATTCAAATGCTATTCAAATGCTACTTACATAAAAGGCTTACACAAATTAGGCTACCAGATCTCCATGTACTCTGTACATAATTGTATCATTTGGTTTTTAGCATGAGGGTTTGATTAATCTTGGAATGCAGAATCTCATCTCTCGGAAAGTCTGACTAAGTCAGACTCGGGTTGGATAGTTTTAGATTGACACAACGTGTGTGTCCTAGTCTTACTCAAACTACTGTAAGTAAGCTCACGACATAACCTCAAGTTAACATATCTACATGTGGTTGTCATGATCAGCCTCAATAGGAACCACATACACCTTTCACTTTGATTTGATCTCTAGCAGTGTGGCCTACCAGACTCACCACATGACCCCAGGGCCCTGTTCCATTACACTGTCTCTCCTCTTGAATGTGTGTGCAAGTACTAAGTAGCACGCCTTTGAAATGTGTGAAGTCTCATATTGGCAGGAAACTCAAAGTCATGTCAACGAAGGCCACAATTTAGCAGCTGTCGCTGCACATAGATGGGTGGTAGCTGCACCTAAGATGTTAAATAGCTTGTTGTTGCTTGTGCTTTACAGAGACTAATGTGGAACAGAGGAGGCTGGTGGAGGTAGAAATAGGAAGAATGGCTCATCAAACACACGTGTTTGATGCCATTCCTCATTCCATTCCATGCATTACAATGAGCCCGTCCTCCAATTTCTACCTCCGTCAGCCTCACCTGATGTGGAAGGAGCATGCCACAACATGGAAGGAATATCAATGGTGCTCGGTTTGCTCTGAGAACCAGGGTTTTTCCTGGACAGGTGTGTGGCTGTGTCACCACTCCTGGAGTGACAGAGGAAGGGTGTGTGTGTGTGTGTGTGTGTGGGCGTGCTTGTGCGTGTGCGTGTCACAATCAATGTGACATGTATACATTACCTGTATATAAAACCAGCCAAGCAAAAAGTGGGAGTGGTTGTTTGTGGGATAGTTGACTTTTCCAATTAGTCAACACTGGGAAGGGTGATAGGTTCAACACAGTGGTTTTCATGTGGGCCATTATTAGTATCATTCAACATTACACCTACATCTGTTTTTCTTATGAGATGACCCAACAAATCCCATAAGAAATGTTTTAAGACCAGAAATTTAGACATCACATAGAGTGCAGTGGAGGCTGGTGGAGGTAGAAATCGGAGGGTGGGCTCATGGTAATGCATGGATTGGAATTCCTCATTCCATTGTAATGCATGGAATTACATTATGAGCACATTGCAATGAGCCCGTCCTCTGATTTCTACCTCCACCAGCCATGATGGAGGTAGTCATGATGTTGTGTCAGAATCGCACAGACCCAGACACAGACAGGCAGATCATGGGGAGAGTGAGGCAGTCAACCACACACAGATCTCTGTACCATTGTGAAAAGCAGAGTGGTTGTGGTCCAGCCTTACTGAGCATGTGGGCAGAGGGTATTGTTTCACACTGCCATGTGGAAATACTGAGGCTGAGGCTCGGGACCGGAGCTTGTAATGAGTCACAAGTGGCACCATGTCTCTCAGCACCACATTAACCCTCTCGCTGTCCTTCCTGGTCCCACAAATGGGAGCCACGTACAGTACTGTGCAGTACTAGAACCACCATAAAAAACAACAGCCCAGTCTGAGAAAATATAGGAGTGAATAAAGCACATTAATACTGTGGCGTTAATACTTGTGCATACAACACTTGACATTTCAAACAATATCACAACTGTTCCAAGTCTCTCACTTTATGGCTCTGGTTTTTCCAGTGCTGATTAGGAGAAGGGCTTAACAAAGGGCTGATTGTTGAACAGGCCAGCTCATTGGTCCTCTCAAAAGTTACACACACATGTGATTTGCAAACGCATGTTTGCCGATATAACCCCTGGCGTGTATTGGCTGTGTCCCGCCCCTTTCCGCCCCATCTGGCCCAGCCCCCAGATTCAGACAGTGGTAGGCAGGGCTCTGCCACATTTTACCCAGGCTTAGCTTAGCTTAGCTACTTCACCTGGTACAGTAGGTGGGGCTGGCCACAGCCGATACACCCAAGACAGAATCAGGTTTAACCACATTTCTAGATTCACTCACTCCCTCCCTCTCTCTCTTGCTCTCTGTCTGTCTCTCTATCTCTCTCCCTCCCTCTCTCTCATCTGCAGGGTGTGTCAGGCAGCTGTGAGCCCTGATTTGATTTGTCTGTCTGTCTGTCCCCCTGTGACAGCCAGAGCTTCACTGTTGGGGTGTGGGACTACTCTGTTGGGGTTAATCCCCCCCTTCCCTGACCCTTGAACTCCAGGCAGTGATACTGTGCGTATCATAGTTGTACTGTGTGTATCACCAGTGTGTTGTTTGAATTCCATCCTAGAGTATGTTTGAAGCTAAATATGCCTGAAGCTTATCTGAAATCTATGATTAACATCCTACTTCCCTGCCTTAGGCTACTGAAGCTCTCTGTAATGATCCGGTCTGGCCAGGACTCCCCCTGTATTCACATCACCCCGATGACTGAGTCTGGCATTACAGGAGATATATTAGGTGCCAATCATCATCAATTATCATAAGTGTGAAGAACGATTTGTACTTGGTTTCTCTCTCTCTCAAGCACACATACACACACACACACACACACACACACACACACACACACACACACACACAGAGACACACACTCTCTCAGGCTATGACTTGTACTTGTTACCCACAGCTCTCCCTCCCTACCAACCAACGACATTCTTTCATCCTGACTATCCTCCCAGAGAGAGAGAGAGAGAGAGAGAGAGAGAGAGAGAGAGAGAGAGAGAGAGAGAGAGAGAGAGAGAGAGAGAGAGAGAGAGGGAGGGAGGGAAGAAGCTTTGGAGTGGGAGAGTGGTTGGGGATCAGGAGGAAACACTACACCCACATGCGTGCGTGTGTGTGTGTGTGTGTGTGTGTGTGCATGCGTGCGTGCGTGCGGAAATACAACAGTAACAACATGATTGCCCTGGCTACAGACGAGTCACCATGGCAGCGTAGATTGAATGAATGACAATGTTATGGGAGTTCCCCAACCATCAGTGAGTCACAGTCTTCTTGTGAGTGTACTCCCGGAGAAAATAGCCACCATCGGCTGTGTGACAAACACATAAAACATGGAACTTGAATGAAAAACAAACACTCTACCCACAAAGTTGTTGAAATAGTGACTTTTGTTTATGTGTGTGTGTGTGTGTGTGTGTGTGTGTGTGTGTGTGTGTGTGTGTGTGTGTGTATGGTGGGTGTGTGAGTGTGTGTGTGTGTGTGTGAGAGAGAGAGAGAGAGAGAGAGAGAGAGAGAGAGAGAGAGAGAGAGACATTGAGAAGAGTGAGAGATTTGGGTTGGGTGTGGACTTGAGGAAAAGAGGGCAGGGTAAGAAATGGGCGGGGGCGTAGTTGTGAGTGTTTGTGCGTTCTTTGGCAGGGAGGGCTGAGTCTCATATTTGGATCGTAGCGAGCAGGAGGACAAGGGCTTCAACTCAGAGGACACCATCCAAAAGTAAGTTCTACATTCTGGTTCTATTTTAGAACTCTTGTACTGTACATTTTCTCAACTTGAGTTGTTTTGAATGTTAAGAGCTTCTAAAGGTAGGCACGCTTTCTATTTCTTAATCTTTCCACAACTATTAGAAATGTGTCAGACAGGGTCAGAAATGTATTTGTATTGTAGACTGTAGCACATACAGAGCAAACAGGTTGATGAAGGTTCATATTAGGCAATAGGGAAGCATAAGCAATCATTCAGGGTGAGTGGGAGCACTGAGGAAGCACAGCAGTTCACCTTGTTTTCAAGGTTATTCCTTGTCAGTCAGGTAAGATGCAGATTCCCTCAAACCCTTGAGTAGTTGATATCCAGAAATGTAATATTTGAATATTTGAAAATTCAAATATGAAGAAGAATGTTAGTAGCGTCCGTGGGTTCTGAATGTGATTATGTTTATAATGCAAATGTTTAACCCATCAAACCTATCCTGTAATGTCAGGTAGCAGACTGTGTGACACAATGCATCTGAGCCAAGCATTGCGTATCTCAGGGAGAGTCCTTCACTTGGATAGGGTGTATTTTAATCAGCATTGAGTCTGTTGGCTCAGACAACAATTTATTGTCTGGGCTATAACTCCTAATTCTACCTTTATTTACCCTTCTGTATACACAGAATATTTTACACACACTATAGCATTAAGTAAGAAGCACACGTTGCCAATTACAGTAATTGGAAGTATGGACAGTTAGGGCTCCGGCAGGGCAGCCTGGGGACGCATCGGTGTTCATGAGGATCACATCCCCAACCCAACCCTAACCCACTCCTATAGTCCAGAGAGGTCCACTGCATTCCAGATGCGCTTCCGCCTCTCTCCACACACACACACACACACACACACACACACACACACACACACACACACACACACAGACAGTGAGAACCGTCAGAACCTCTTCATAGTCCTGGGGAGGAGTATAGTGTATCGGCTTTTCTTCATTCAAAGAAGAAAATGTATAGAGTTGTTTAATGAAGCATGTAGAGCAATCAACTAACTCAAATATTGGTCATAAGTGGCTATTAAAAAAAGTGTATTTAGCATTATTCCTTCATTACTTATTTTCTGTCTACTCCATTGCTGTGTCTGATTCCTATCAAATTAAATAAAATAATGATGGTTGTATTTACCATGTATTTCAGTTTACCATGTATTTCAGTTAATTTCAGAGCTGTATGGGTTAGTCTTATTTATACAGGTGCTTGTGTGTGTGTGTGTGTGTGTGTGTGTGTGTGTATGTTTGTGTTTGCACGCGTGCGTGTACGTGTGTGTTTAGACAAGGGGCATTGGGTGTGGGACAGCCAAAGGAATAGGTATTCTCTACAGTTATTTTAAGGAGTGGTGGTTTGTTGCAAGCTGAAGACAAGTTACAACCCATCGCCAACCGACTACTTCCCTCTTCATCCCTCTCTTTCTCTTTCTCTATCTCTCCTCGCCTCTATCTGTTTCCCAGGGCTAACAGTATCTACCCTGACTGATCAGTATCTCATATACACAGTTACTCATCTCTCTTCCTCTCCACCCTTTGATAACTCTCTTCATCACACCTCCCTCCGTCTCAGTAAGAGGGTGCTGGAGTGTGGTTCTAAACCAGGGTAATGAACAGTTCTGGAGCTCAGCCGCACCCTGAAAGGAGGGGGGGAACGGGTGCCAAACTCTGGCCCTTGCTTCATTAATGAGAGCTGCTGCTAGGCTGTTTCAGGCCAGGCTCACACTGGGGCCTGGGACATATCTGATCACTGTCTGTCATTCATGTTAAGCCTTAGCTGTGACGATGTCTCTGTGTCGGTGTGTGACAAATATAAGAACAATATTGCAAAAGTGATACACAAGAAAATGAAACTAATGGAACTCTCTCTCTCTCTCTCTCTCCCTCAGTCACCATGTTAGTTCTTCTAGCCGCAATCTTTGTTCTTCACATCATCTGCATCATCCTCCTCCTAGTCGCCACTATTGACAATGTAAGTATGTGCTCCCTCCTCTTCCCCCACAATGCACTGCCATAGCACAGTATGGCTTTATAGCACGGTATGGCTTTATGTGAGTGTGTGCACATTTCTAGCATGTCTGTAACGTGTAGAAAACAAGAGATGAATTCATGCTGTGTTTGGCTCACGGTGCAGTTCTGTCAATTTTCCACTTATGTTTCTTCGGGCACATTTTTGCTTTGTGTGTGTGTGTGTGTGTGTGTGTGTGTGTGTGTGTGTGTGTGTGTGTGTGTGTGTGTGTGTGTGTGGGTGGGTGTGGGTGTGGTGTGGGTGTGTGGCTGTGTGTTGCTGTCATCATATCAGATCATCTACCTGCACGCACATGCACACGCATATGTCTGAGGTTTCAAAGTCTTTAAATGCCTGTTGTGGTGATTGCTTCATAGCATACCTGTCGGCTACGGAATTACTGTGGTATTCTAGGGATGTGCATTCCACCCATTGACTGTTGTCCTTGAGCCTGGGGAACATCCACACACGTTATGACATAAACGAAACTACCTTCTCCTCCCCTCCTCTCCTCTCCTCCTCTCCTCCTCTCCTCAGGCGTGGTGGGCCACAGACACGGTGGTCACGGATGTGTGGGCCAGATGGACACAGACCGCTGGAGTCTGGAGCTACAACTCAACTCTCCCCAGTATCTACCCTGAAGGTACGCCAGCCATATATGTCAGAATTCATTCACATGTTTGGTCCAGTGGTTAATGCGGTGGACTACAGAGCATACATAGCAGCACGAGGCAAGGGTCGACACTGACTCCACCTCATCTGCATCCTCCTCTCTTTAACTTCTATAATAAAAAGAAGTACACAATATGAAAGAAAAATTGAAATCCATTCTCGTCGGAAAAAAAACTGAAAATAATTCAATTAAACATCCCTTGAGGCAAACCGACACGGCAGAGAAATAGCATTGTTTCTTTGTTGGGAAAATATACCTATTAATTAGAATCTAAATTACTTTTTGTTTTGTCTCAGCAAGCAGCAGATGTCTGAATAGAACATTCTCTCTTAAAAATGTGCATTTACTCTGCACAGATGAGAACAATGCTGAGTTTGACAGTAGTGCAGGTAAGTAGCTGTCAGTGTGAGTGTAGGGTAAGCCTGCCATCAAACCTGTCTTGTGAGTGTGAGTCTGTCAGCGTCTCCCACGATACGTATTCTATTGCCCAATGAGAGGTGGAACAATGTCATGGTCTTATAAAGGAAACTGGGCAGAGAGGGTGTGGTGGGAGCAGGAACACAGTCAGGGGGAAGTGGGAGGCGGGGGGGGAGGGGGGGGGGCAGAGGCTAGATCTGCGAGAGGACATATTTTGAAAGTGTATTGCAAATACAGTGGGTGTTTGTACTCTGGTGTGAAAGTACACCTGTTGCAAAATTACATGTCTCATGAAGTGTTTACCTACGGAGGTGATCTCCTGTCTCCTAAGTGGAAGATCCAGGAGGATTCTTTTACTGTATGTTTCCTAATGCAGGCTTATCTTTTCCATTGAACTTTTAGCTTATCTTTTCCATTAGTTCAACTCATGACAGTCAGATTAAAAACATTCAATGTTTTGTGTAAATGTTGATATCTCCGAAAAAAAAGTATTTATGCATTAGTAGTAGTAGTAGTTTTCTGGGTGTGCCTGTTCTGTAAATAGTCTATACTCAGGCTCTCTCTCTGGCGCCCTCTACAGAGTACCTCCAGGCAGTGCAGGCCAGCTCCATCCTAGCCTGTATATTCTCCATCCTGGGGCTCCTTGTGTTTGTGGCTCAGCTCTTCACTCTGGTCAAGGGACAGAGGTTCACCTTCTCAGGAATCTTCCAGCTTCTAGCCTGTAAGTATCACCCTAGGATCTCTCTATGTCTGCTTGTCTCTCGTTGTGTGTGTGTGTGTGTGTGTGTGTGTGTGTGTCTCTCTCTTTTTCTCTCTCTCTCTCTCTCTCTCTCTCTCAAAATCTCTCAAACCTTCAACCAGGCCATGACGCTCATCACTGACCTCCCCCCCCTCCCCTCCTTCCCTCCCTCCCTCCCTCCCTCCAGGCCTGTGCATCATGATTGCAGCCTCCATCTACACAGACATCTTCCACAAGAATGAGAACGGCTGGTACGGCCACTGTTTCATCCTGGCCTGGATCTCCTTCGCCCTCACCTTCATCTCTAGCATTATCTACTTTGTCCTGCGTAAGAAGACAGCGTGAGCAGGACCCCCCTGTGAGGAACATCTCTAGCTTAAACCAAGGACAGGCTCAATGTCATAGGCTCTGTTTTTTAGTTTTTTTTATACAGTTGGATTCGGATATGAGTCCTAAGAAAAATAATATGTTTGAAATGATTTGAGATATTTGAGATACTTGAGGTGTGTTTGATGTAGGTTGCCATGCATGCAGCGTGTGCACTCCTGAGACTATTTCAGAGCTTCCTTTATGCATGACAAGGTCAAGTGCACCTCGTGTTTTTCAAATATTGTTTTTATTTCCTGCCTTGAACTTCGATTAATGTTTCCCTGTTTTTGTTCCTACAATATAAAAGGTGTCAGTAAAACTCTGTATTTACAGTGTAACTACATAGGGTGGTAGCATGTACTTACACCTGTTAAACCTAAAAAAGATTTGCAAACAAACTCACTATTTGTGAATTCTAAAGAAACAATTCTAGAGTGAAAGGAGTTTCTGACATACTATGTTAATACATCTAAATCTAACGTTTGTCGGGGATGATGTATGCACACACAGTTTAAACAGGTTTAAACAGGTTTAAACAGGTTTCAGTTTTAAGTACATGTACAATGTGTGCCTGCACGGCAGTTGCTACCTGCCCAAGTATGTACCATGTAAATATTTAGCTTTAATAACACATAATATATATAGTAGAACAACCTAATTTGTTTAACTTAATACAACGTATATAGCCCTAATATATTCAGGAGGACGGAGGGAGATGTTAGAGATCGGAAGAGTCTCTAGATTCATCATAGCAGACTCACTTCTACTCCTGAACTATTTCTGCTTACACTTGATTTATATCTCAATTAGCCCCAGAATAAAACAAGCCCAACACAC